>NC_136792.1:19178583-19343583 GCF_951216825.1 Electrona antarctica | reverse complement strand
TTCTTTAGATCATTGTATTCAATTTACTGTGTCTCCTCCCATTTTGTCAACCCTTCCCCCAAAATGATAATTGGGCAAGGAATGAAAGCCTGGAATTAAAATACTTAATTATGCATCCCTCACACATACATTTTTCATGATTTAGAAATCAACATTTTTAATTATTCAAAACTGAAAAATGTAGGGAAAGTTGAAATGTGTAAAAGGCAGAACAAACGTATAAAGGAATAATTAGACATGCAAATGTGGTAAAGTTATTTTGCAGCCAAAGGAGACATTATGGAACAAAGAATTCCCCCTCTCCTCTGCCAGTTGAGTTGAAGAGGTGTTTACCGGGTTAATTACCTGATAAAATAGTAAATGTATAGGCTTATGAACACAAATATGGCCTAAAATGGTTCAAAAGCGCTCTTTGACCTGGAAACAGAATCCTGAAACAGTGGAGCAAAGCCAGCTAATGGGACTGTCGGCATGTGAGGAAGTGGTGAAATGTAAAGTTGCAGTACATAAGCTGGGGTGCAGAAGGGGGTTAAGGTGTAGTTGTAGTACGTAACCGGGGTTAAGATGTAGTAAATAATGTAGATAATAATAATAAACTTTAAGCACCTTGTATGACATAAAAATGCAGCGCTTCACAGGACAAAAAAGAGAAACACAAGAAAAGACGTAAAATAGCATTAAAACAAGCAAAAACAGAGTAACATTAAGATAATAAAAACAATAGCAAAGAGCATAAAAATTGCAGCAAATCAGGCAGAACAATGAGTACATGACTGTCCTCCGAGACGCGAGGTTACTCCGCGGTGATAAATAACACAAGAGAATGACAGCTTGGCACGCGTGACAGAATTCAGCCTTGTAACTAACTTGTCCGTTTTATTTTTGTAGAAGAGGCAAATTAATATTGTTTGCTTTGATTGAATTATTGATTGAACACGTACTTTATACTATGATTTGATTTGGGTGTGATTTGGTTGATTATCGTGTATTAATCTAATTATAGTAAACTAATACTATTATACTAAAAAGGATAAAGATGAAGGGAAAAGAGACCCTTTTTTTAAGATATATTTTTTGGCTTTTTCTGCCTTTATTGATTGGTTGAAAGTAATTTGACGCGCGGCAAAGGCCGTCGAAAGGAGTCGAACCCACGGCACGCCGTCAGCCTAGGTGCCCAGACGGTTCAGCTAACCGTCTGGGCCAAAAGAGACCTTTTTACAGTACAATAATGTTTCAAGTTTACACTTACAAATAAATTACACAATAATCAACACAAACACTTTATTTAGAACACACCCAAATCAAAAAAGAATTCTCTTGTAATTGTATCATACCATACTTGTATTTCCCACCACGGAGTAACCTCGCATCTGACCATCCAGCATATATCAGCTATATCCACCTCGGAGGACAGTCAAGACGGGCAGTGTCGGTAGGTCAATCAGAGGCAGGCGGGGCGTTACCATGTCTATGCTCGGACGCAAACTAGATATACGCGCCCGTAGAAGCAGAAAGCTGCCTCAACATATTTCCTAGTCGCCATCTTTTTAGGCACCTCAAGCAGTTGAGGACCTGAGAGGACGGTTTGGGATGGGGTTAAGATGTAGTAAATGACGGGGTTAAGGTGAAGTTAGAACATGTATGACAGGGATTAAGGTGTAGTACATGACAGGAGTTAAAGTGAAGTTAGAACATGTATGGCAGGGATTAAGGTGTAGTACATGACAGGAGTTAAGGTGAAGTTAGAACATGAATGACAGGGATTAAGGTGTAGTACATGACAGGTGTTAAAGTGAAGTTAGAACATGAATGACAGGGATTAAGGTGTAGTACATGACAGGAGTTAAAGTGAAGTTAGAACATGTATGGCAGGGATTAAGGTGTAGTACACATGTATGACAGGGATGAATGTATAAAGGTTGCAAACCACTGCTGTAGTACATGATGGGGTTATGGTGTAGTTGTGGTACATGACCGGGTTTTGTCTCCCTGATCTTCCTGAAGTTTTCTTTGTTCACCAAAGAAGGAAACAATCCTTCAGTTCACATTGAGGTTTTACTGCAATTTCAGTTTTACTGTGTTACTTTTATTTCTATCCTTCAGGTAACACTATATGAATAGGGGGCGACTGTGGGCGACTGTGGCTCAAGAGGTAGAGCAGGTCGTCCAATGATCCATGGGTCGGCGGTTCGAATCCCGGCTCCTCCTGGCTACATGTCGAAGTGTCCTTGGGCAAGACACTGAACCCCAAATTGCTCCCGATGTGCTGGTTGGTACCTTGCATGGCTTCCGCAGCAATCGGTGTATGAATGTGTGTGTGAATGGGTGAATGTAATGCACAATCTATGTAAAGCGCCTTGGATAAAGGCGCTATATAAATGCACCATTTACCAATAGAAATAAGACCTACTCCATCGTCGTGTAATCTACAATATGAAGTTCAGTTTATGGCAGGCAGTACATACCCGCAAATCAGCATATGCCCCATGCTGCATTTGGAGTGGACATGCCCAACATGTACAGTTTGTACACACAAATATATCCAATTTGCCCAATGGTCTGTGTTGTCCTGGACTTTGTCTTTATTCAGCTAAACAAATGCAATGATGTTGTTATTGTTATTAGTTTTTGACAGCAGTTTCTGTCCATTGATGAACCAGGTATGTTTTTCAGAGGTAAAGCTGTCCCAAGACTCTTAATAATAACCCCATAAGGTCCACCCATTGGAAAGAGTTGTAGCTGTCATTAAAAGGTCATTAAAAAGTCACACAGAATGGTCTGCTGCGACGGCATGAGGGGCCGAGCAGCATGCTCAATGACCACCGCTGCTTCCACCACCAGTCACCATGTGGCCTGAGACACAACTTGGCCCCTTTCTCTGGGCCTTGAAAGCACAAACACCCATGTGCACGTGCATGCACGCAAACACACAAGAGGTGACCAAGGTTCCCCATGAGGGTCTTGGCCTGTCATCTGACAGAGCCCAACAATAGCAGTGAGCAGATGCCCAGGTTGCTGGGCCAAACAGATGGAAGGGCCAAAGTGGCTTTGGATAAGAATCACCCTCTTCACCCTCGTAGGCTGCTCAGAGACCTGGCTGTCAGGGTGCTACATTTTTTAGATAAATTAGCACAGCAGGAGGACAAACAGTGGGCATTGCGAGAGTCCAGGAACAGCTTGCAGGGAGGCAGGCATAAAAGGGAGTCTCACTTAGGGCCTGGAGCCCCACCAAGCCTAATCTCTCACCCGTGGCCTGGCAAGCCAGACTTTCCATATGAAGGGCTGAAATATTAAAGCGGCTATAAAGCACCAAGCTGGCCAGTTCCATGGATGAGTGGGAAGTTTGGACTGGGTGCTAGCTCCAAGGTGCCATGGGCAGTGTGACCGTGAAAAGAGACATCACTGACAGCAATGTGTCGGGACCTGATTAAAAGCTGCAGCAGCTTCCACTTCTCAAATGTCCATCTCTTTTTACTGTTTGGCTGTTTTGACATTTCCTTCTTTGCATGTGTAATCTCTCTACTGCCCCTTAGCCCTGTCCATACACAGGGCTCCAACTAGAGCCCTAAACTCCAGCCTGAGCCTGGCCGTTGGTGGCTCAGGTCTGACATGACCCCAACCCGACAAGGGTTTGCAATTTATTAGCCCAAGCCCTAACCGAGACCCAATTTAATCTCTCTCTCTCTGACATGCGTTTTCTCTGATGTGCGATTGTGCACGCAACTTGCAACTCTGATGTGTGCTTACTCGCACTTTCTGATACATGCATACACAGACAGAACATACTGTACACATCTCATACTCTACTCTACTGAGAGCTACTACTCGGCCCTGAGCCAGGGGCCATCAGGCTTACAGACTTCCAGCTCCAACCCATGCTACCCTGAAACCTTGAAGAAGGGCATGGGGATTGACAACCAACCAGCACCCCCTACCCCCAGTATGTTGCTGCTGATGCTACACTGTCAAGCCTCGGCCCCTGCATTGGCAGACAAAGGTAATTTGAAGAGAAGGTGCTAGTTGTGTGACCCCTGGTTTGACTGGCAGCCTTCGTAGTGCACACCACACTGACGCTCAGCCAGGGAGGGGCGTGGGGTTATAATGGCCCTGAGTGGAGAGAAGGGTGCTTAGCCAGGGTAATTTAAGAGCAGGACATACAGATGGGATTGGGGGCAGAGAGGAGACTCTGGAGGGCAGCGGTAATTAGACAGAAGGGCCCTCCTGAGTGCAGAGATGGAAGTCGGCCACCATGAGTATGACGGAGGAGGGGAGAGAGGAGGGGAACCCACCTTGTGACATCATCCATATGCAGGGCAAAAAGGACATGGGAGCTGACCAGGGTGTTTAGGGACTCCATAATCAAAGACTTGTGTGAGACGCTTATGACCCTGCTGATCACGCTGTTTGTTTACAGTGCAGGTATAGGACACCAAGTTGCTATGCTCGGTGGAAATGTCCCTGTACTCAGCATTATATAGCCACAGGTTTTCCCATTGGGTTGTGACGCCGGCAGGTAAACCAACACCAGCCCGGTGTCACAGTGCTGTGCTGCCACATCAGCTAATGTATGGACTGTACTGTACATGCAGCATCAGAAGAATTAAGAAATAGCACGACATTGTGCATTTTGTTCTGAAGTGTTGATGTGAACACCCAGAAGTTCAATAGGTTACTGCTGATAAAGGCATTTTGGTAGGGGAGGGAAGCATGCTACAGGCAATTTGACTGCGGGACATTATGCCCCTATCAAACCTAGCAATGAATACACAATGGCTCAAGACAAGTCATTTAGCCCCGCGGCTCTTATTTATCTGGACGTAAAAACATAAATGGAAAACAGCAAATGGCATTCAGCACCTGTGCGCCACACACGTCTGTTTGGACATTAGGTGTAATGAAAGCCACACGTCTCCTGTCAGGTCGGGCTGGAAATGATGCGGCTCAAATGAACCTGCCTCCCAGTTAAATGTTTCCACACTTCACACTCCATTATGGCGGTGCTGATGGGAGCGGCTCTAGGTGACTGGTTGGATATGAAGGCTGTCAGTGGAGGAGGGAGTCTGTGGACCTCCCGAGTGGGAGTGGGAGACAGGAATGGGGAATGGAGCCACAGCTCATTGGGAACATCAGCCCGCTTCAGGGAGGACAGGGAACATGACTCATTAGGTATGGACCTCTGCACTTCCTGCACTGCACTGCATGCTAATGTCAGCGAGAGATACCTGAACCTAGCCTCCAGACAGAGATGGCAGTGCTCAGGATTTGGAGTACTGTAGGTAGTTTGGGGTACACCTTGTAGGATCATTATTGTAGCTTGTATGTGTTGCATATTCCTGAGGCTTCTGTTAAAAATATTGACACAATTAAATAACAGTCTAGTTAAACAGATTTGGTGAACTGAGCAGTACCATTAGATGTTTTATTTGAAGAGAATATTACAACGACTTAAGCAAGAACAACACAAGATAATATGTCAAATAAATAAATAAATCAAGTGAACTAGTAGAATATCCGTCATTGAAACTATAAACACTGCTATAGAATATGATCATCCTGAGTCCCTAAAAATAAAATCTGCTTCGATCACATGTACATTGTGGCCACTGAGGAGCCAGGAAGCTCTGATGATGATGATGGAAGCAGAGTGAAGGTCTTTATTATACTAATGAGGGATATTACCCATACTTTTCAGGCTTCAATGAGGTTGACAATTTGAGACTTGACATTAATTGCCTTTCAGAAGGGCTAAAAATCGTTTCTTTTTTTTCAACCTCGAGAGTGCCATTTTAAGAGGCAGTGTTAAATATTGAGGGAGTGGTAATTGGCCGCATGTCATGTGGATGAGAGTCAGCTAAAAGTTCTTTATTGGCAAGGTAGTTAAGATGTCTATAACAAGACCTTTTACTACTATGGACATTTGTGTCATTCTCTATCTCATGCTCGCACGCACAGTAATGTACAAAAGACAATGCAAGTCACATGAGCCAGAAAATGTATTGGTCTAGTCTACATATGGAGTAGTGCATATGATATGAGTGTGGATGAACTATGTGTAAACACGATAAAACAAGCGAGAACGTGTGTGTGTGTGTGTGTGTGTGTGTGTGTGTGTGTGTGTGTGTGTGTGTGTGTGTGTGTGTGTGTGTGTGTGTGTGTGTGTGTGTGTGTGTGTGTGTGTGTGTGTGTGTGTGTGTGTGTGTGTGTGTGTGTGTGTGTGTGTGTGTGTGTGTGTGTGTTCTCTCAGCAAAGACTAATTTGATGCTTGAGGATACATCTGATTAAACAACGCGTCACTCTCACAATTAAATGTCATGTGCAATTACTACAAGAGGAATGACTGATAGCATTTGCTGCATAACACATTTGCATGTATCTCTCCATCTTCCATCTCGATCCTCACTCCATCTCTTTCTTTCTTGGCCTTTGTCGAGGTGGAGGCACAGTGTCTGGTCATTGCTGAGAGCCAGATGCCTGCTAAGAACTGAACTGAAGAGCTTTTACCTCAAATCCACAAAGATTCTATTGTTGCATTCATTCTGATACTGACCAAATAATAAAATAAATATAATAATAAAAAGAATGATCCAGGCTTAAGCACATATACTTAACTTACGTTAAATTTGCTGAAGGTTAAGTTAAAGGATTAATTTGATGTGTTGTGCCTTAATGAGAACCTATATGGTGTGCTTGAGCTAGCATATGTGCTATGACATTATACAAACAGGGCTGTCCCGGTTTTGAACACATTTACAGTACCCAGCTGTAAAGATGTAAACAAGAAAAATCCCTTGGGTAACTGGAAGTTGCCAGAAGCTTCCCCAATGTATCAACCGTATTCATGCACTGAATTAATTATATATTTTTTCACCTTTATTTATAGGGCATTTCTGCTGTATCAGGTACTAGAGTAGAACATGACAACAACAGGAAAACAGGAGATAATGACATGCAGCTGGAATTGTTAGTTGGACTCAAACTCAATGGTTCAAGCACATGGCAGGAACTGCATTACAGGCATCTCAAACATATTATACCATGTAATCCCATGTGGACGATTTTAGAAGAGGTGATTCCTTGGGGAGCAGTTGGGGAGGAGTTGTTTCTGCTTTCTTTCTCACTACTGTAGCCCGCAAGAGATAATCTGCAGAAAGATCCTTGTATTTCACCAGTCTTACCGCTCCACTGCGATCAGTCACCTGTTCTCTGTTTCACATTAAGCTAGTGTGGGCCCTGTATGGGTCGTTCAGCTCCCATTGCTGCCATATCTGCGGGAGAGGGTGTTTTCCCTTGTGTAATCCTGATTTACTCCTTCATGGAGCCCTTGCTCGCTGCTTCTTCTATGCACGTGACACTGTACCAAGCAGCCACATCCACCCATCCTTTCCTCTATATCTCTTGCACATCGCCCCACCCTGCTTATACAGTATTCTCTCCGGCTGTTTCCGGAGGTGAAAGCTGGTTCTGGGGTGGGAGTAGTGTATCCAATGGTATTAGCCCACAGTGGAGCTTGACTTACAGATTATAGGCAGCATAGTGCCGGGTGGGAGGTGATACGGTACTGAGATGGGGCTCCAGGCGCCTTGGGAGGGTGGACAGCTCACATCAGGACCAGCAGGGATGGAGGAATAATACGGAGATGTGGGGCTGTTTGAAGCAAAGGCACATATAGGCTTAAGGCTTCCACTGTTAAGACGGAGCTTTGGGGGGGTAATGGAGGATTCCTATGAAGGAAGAGTGGGAGCTGGGTAACTTTAAATGTCTATAGAGCCCCCACTGATGCCAGGAAAGAGGGATGCATCCTCTGTGTTCCTTCAAAAAGTCCAGAAGCCTCTGCCACATTCTGAAGGCTTTTCATATCTGTGGGACTTAACTCAAGATTGTTTTTTTAATGCTTGGTGTGTCTTCTTCTATTCTGTCTTACTCTATTTGCCTCTCCATGGACCACATTTCCATATGATTGATCACACAAATTTGTTTTCAACAGTTTGAATACAAGTTTACCAGCAGGGTTTTCAGTGAAGATAGGACACAATGTTGCTATTAAGACATACTTTAGTTTAGAGTCTTAAGTCTGTGGCTTACCTTTCCAAACTTCAGCTATCGAGAGCGCTGTTCGCACCATAAGCCAGGGAAGCAACGAATCGTTAATTTCACTGCCAGTTAGTGGTGTGTATCAGCTGCAGCAAGTTTCACTGAGCAGTGAGAGCACTATTTCATGCACTGTTTCATGATATCATGCACATACTGTAGTGGCATGAACTGCTATTGGTCTACTTTTGTGGGGTAGAGCTAGGTGAAATATCCATATAATATTGATATTGTGATGTAATTGCTAAATATCGTCTGAGATTTTGATTATTGAAATATTAAAGTTGAGTTAAAAACAGATACCTACTGTAGGCCTATGTTATAATTTGGTATTCTCATAAACAATAAATATATACATTTTGGAAATTGTGTTTGGTTTCCCAAACTCAAGACTGTAACATGTAGGAGTAACAAACAGGAGTAACCTTACTGCTGCTTGCACACTCCACAAATACAGGGTTCAATACACATTTCATTTTAATAGTAGAAACTAAGGCTTCCAATACAACGTATATTTATTTATAGGTCAATATTGTGCAATGTAAAGTCCTGTATATATAAAGTTAGTTACTTCCTACACTCATGATGTATTCACTTTGATGTTTGTCATGCTAACTGTACAGTCACATTTTCAGAACCTTTATCATTTTAATTAATTTTAATTAAAAAATAAATAAATCTGAACTTGTCTTCTTCAGTTGCCTTTAAAGGCTGACATGGTACAATTGTCGGAACGTATTAGACTGTTCTAGCTGAGTGAAATCAATGCCCTTACCTGTTTGGTCCACATTACCAAGTGTCATTCATCAAAAATGCATTGTATAAATATCGAGGGACAGTCTTAGTCACTCTCCTTATTGCTATGATTGTATTCAATCAAACAATGTATTTGTGATCTTGTTAATATTGCCCACTCCTATTGAAGAGGCATAGTATGACAAACCCTGTCCAAGTAGTATCTGCCTTTGTATGTCTGTAGTTTTATTACCTTCTAACCCTAACCTCCATCTTTAATGTTTATATCGATTTATTTTCATGTACTGCAATGTATGCATGCAGCAGGTGATGTAGACAGTATGAAAAGGTGTCCCCAAGACAGGAACAAAAGGCACCAGCTACTACGTCACTGACACACTGCAACACACACTGCAACAACCCACTAAACACACTAACACGTCACAGACTTACCCTCCGCGTCGTTCGTTCCCTATCTCCTCATGTCGCGCCGCACGCCCAGACTCAACACCAGCCGCCTAAACATTGTCATTGCACTGCCACTAAAGCCGCCTCCCGTCCACACGCGCAAACAATATCAATATCAATAATAAACACAAACACGCCACAAGCACCGACACCCCCGCCTAATTTCTTGCCACGTCTATGACAACAAGCACCGAAAAAATGCCATTCAACACGCTACTTACACACACTACCACTCGCTTACAATACGCGGACCTGGCAACACTACATCTCCCATTTGCTCACAGCCCACCACGTGACCCACACACACACACATACCAAAACCAAGTAGAAGAAGAAGAACTAGAACTACACAGCGCACACTCTGATTCTAACTTGGAGACTTACCATAATGCTAACACGACCGCGTCGACACCTGGCGTGGTACAAGCGGGACAAACCCAGGCGCATATATGGATACCAACAACAACACTACACGCACACGCGCGCGCTGCAACAACAAACAGCTACGTACAGTGTCAGTGTGTGTGTGCGTGCGTGCGTGCGTGCGCGGGGGGGGAATTTGGATCGCCTCGCGATGCCGCGACAATGGCACTACACTACACAGGGCTCGCCACTGCCACTACGTACTCGCATTTGCAACTTACAATATCACCGTGCGAGTTGTAACATTCACTTTGTAGCACCGCTGCGACTACACAATCCAAACTTCTTTACAGCTACAAGTTGCGCCGTTTACATCCACAACAATGTGTCACTCTCTCGATTCTGCACCGCTGCTGGAGAAGTATAGCACTGTCGAAGGCAGCGCAACTACTCCCCCCCCCCCCACACACACACACACACACACACACACACACCCCAGAGAGGGAGGAGAGAGAAGAGAGCGAGAGAGACAGAGCACACACGTCTTCACGTAGGAACACAGATAGACAAAGACAGCGCTTTCCAGTCCTTAGTAACTCCTTACCTTTTCTCTCACATTGCTTTCTTAGCTTTGTGACTGACCAATGACAAGCAGATTGTATTGTCTGCAAAGCAACTATGTGTCTGTCACAAATAAAAGTTCTGTCCTGCAAGCCCATGTCATGTCAACACAGACAAGGCAGCTGTGCGCGCGGTGACTCCTGCAAATTACACTGACCCAATATTATTTTGTACAACCTAGCAAAGCATAACATATGATGGTTTGGAGAATAGGCTGGTCTCTCTTTTTACAAGACATACGCCATTGCAGCGGTGGCCGAACGGATAGCGGCGCGGTCTAGATACCGGAAGGTTCCCAGTTCGAACCAGCCGTCCGACACGTTAAAATTACCACCGCTGAAATGCCCTTGAACAAGGCATCAACCACTACGATGAAATGTGTTCTATGAGCAGGGCCTGGCTGGAAACAAGTTCTTGAGCTTAGCCCAGATACCCTGGGTAAATATAGATTTCATTTCATTTCATTTCATTTGCATACAGGTTCTCAACCTTTTTAATTTCAAGGACCCCCATAACTCTGACAGTAAAACCAAATGGACCCATAAGAGTCCCATTTCATTCCATTTGTACAGTATCACAGTTAAAAGTTATAAAACAGTCCATTGGGTTCCATTTGTACACTCTCAGAGTTACACACCTGTAGGGTCCACTTGGTTCCATTTGTACACTCTCAGAGTTACAGACCTATAATGGGTCCATTTCGAACCCCCTCAAGGAACCATGAGGGTCCCTGGATCACACCTTTGAGAGCCACTGCTTTCAAAAAATACATAACTAATATAGAGCATATTTGATCAATTTAATGTTAGGCTACAGATTATTTTGACATCTGAATTTAACAGAACCGCCCACGCACGACACATGCACATGCACGACGTGCACGCGCATGTCCACATCCACATGCACGCGCGCATGTGTCCTCTTTTTGCTCATTCAGAATATGGTATGCCTACACACTTAAAATAATGCAAACACGCAAATTGCGCAAACGACTGCATCGACACCTGGCGTGGAACAAACGGGACGAACCGAGGCGCATATATGGATAACAACAACAACACTACACGCGCGCGCGCGCGCGCGCACACGCGCTGCAACACAAAACAGCTGCATAAAACGCGTGTCACTGTGGACTTCTGTATCTGTGGACTTCTGTATCGCAACGCGGGGCAACGCAACTCTGGGATGAGCGGGCCGAAGGCCCGCGAAATTCTAGTTGTAGTACAAACAAAAAGACATACATGTGTCCCCGTTAGAAAGACAGAGGCTGGGCTGTGATTCATTTAATATACAGTATCTGCAAGTATTTGTCCTAATCCAACATTTGTATATACTGTATATATAAATAATGTTAACCCTATACTATATATATATATATATATATATATATATATATATATATATAGGGCTAGCATTATTTACATTCATGTGAACCATCAACATGGTAAATACATCAATCTTTTAGACACACATTCTCTGCACCGCACGCACGCACACACGCACGCACGCACGCACGCACGCACGCACGCACGCACGCACGCACGCACGCACGCACACGCACATACACACACATACACACACAGCTTACAGGTGAATGAGCCCATCAGTCTTCTTAGCACTCGTTAATAAGAGTCAGGTTCATAAATAACCGGCGGGGAGGGAGGGAGGGGTGGATGTTATGTTAGCGAGCCAGTGGGACCTCATGTCCTCAGCACATTAAATCGTGGGAAATGCAGCATGTTTGGACACCACTGAAATGTGTTTCTCTGCATACTGACAATGTCCTCGAGACATCTATCAGAGAATATAATATATTATATATATATATATATAATTTTGTCTGGTTGATGCAGATTGCTGAGATTGGCAGTGTAGTTTGACATGCACCAATGGCCCCTTGGTGGTCCTGATGCAGAACTGCTGCATACATGTGTCTCTCTTCAGAGGAGTCAGTGATGATGATGTCACAGTCGCTAGGTTTGAATCTGAGATACCTGCCCTCTCTTGAGACTCTGGTGTCTTGGTCCTACCAACAGTGGATCCTTACGGATCTAACCTGTTTCTTAACAGGTCCTCCTGGATCGAGGACACCCAGCCTTCCACCAGCAGCTTATTTACACTGCATGGAGCCAAACAGTCATTATTATGTAAATTCATTCAAATGCAAGAGAGGAGGAAGACTGGTCTCGTGAAGATGAGGAATTGTGGATAATTAACAGGAAGACATTCTGTTTGAACTCAACCATGGTCCATTTCGACTTGCTATGCGGATGCAAAGGTTGGGTGATAAACAAGCATTGAGGGAAAAAACACAAGGTGGAAGAGAAATAAAGACGAGATCTTTAATCTACAAGCGTACAGAGATAGTCCATGTCTGAAGAATAGTCAACCATTGTATTCTCCTGTGGGTAGAGGGATGTGAAATTAGCTAGTATCTACACTCTGACTGTCCCCAGCAGTTTAATCCTTAATGCAGATAAGTATTGCTCTGAAGTCAATAAGATGGCCGTCTTAACAGCTTCTGCCTAAATGGCTCTGACGGCCGATGAAACGAGGCACTTGCAGTGGCACTGATGTGATGTTAGCCCTGATCTCTCTGTCTGTCTGTCACTGCAGTGTGTCTGCTTGTTGTTCACTATATAGGAGGTGTCATTGTTTCCATTCCATTTCACAGCAATCGGCCTCGTGTTGGAAAAGTGCTTTTCTATCCTTGGAGTGTGTCTATTTATTTTTTTGTCAGATCAAGGCTCCAGCTTGAGCTGTGAGTTTAATGTGACTGTGAGTGCACTAGAAAATGTGCATGAGAAATTGTGTGAATGTGTACCTAATACCTTGATTTTTGGAGACTTGAACTTGTATGGCAGCATTGGTTTCCTTACTTGTATGTGTTTATTGTTACCTGGCACGACCCAAATCCGACTACTACCACCTCAGATCAGACTAAGCAGAGGAAGAGAAGCTAGCAACCACATTTTATGACATACTGTATACTGTATATCTTGTTAGTTTGTGTCTGCAGAAGAGCAAAGGAGCTGCATGTTGTGTGCGTGTGTGTGTGTGTGTGTGCGTGCGTGTGTGCGTGCGTGCGTGCGTGTGTATGTGTGACAGAGAGAGAGAGTGTGTGTATCTGTCTGTGCTAAGCAAACTCAAGACTGCTGATGGATCTATTTTTGTCTAAAAGCCGGGTCCCTGTCAAAAGGGTTTGCATTAGTTAAGACGAAGACATTCAAGGCCGCTTCAAAACACAATCAGTAGAATCTTTTATCAAATCCAAAGACTATTATTATTTTACAAATTGTATGCAAAACAGTATTGTCTGCCATAGTTGCGTACAGATATTCTTATATTTGGGTGCCTGTTCTGACTTTGTGGGAACAAAGTAAGTGCAGGAATTTCAAGGAAACAAATTTATGTCAACACTACAGCAAAGACAGTTGTTAGTAGTCGATTCTCATTTATTGTTAATTGCCTTCTGATAACCTAGGTAGAATAACTCTACAGGTAATTAATCAAAGGCAGCATTCATGAGCACACAAGCATGTACACACACACACACACACACACACACACACACACACACACACACACACACACACCTGAAGTGAGGTGATCAATCAACCTGCGACGATTGTTACAAACACCATCATTCCCTCCATGGTTGCCTGGTGACGCGAGGTTAGGTTGCCTTTATCAATAGGGTAATTTGTTTCCGTCTGCACCTGAAGCATTATGAATTTGCACCCATTTAGCCTATACCTTTTCTCTTTTATCTTCCTGCCAAACACTTAATACAACAATTAAAGAGTGGTACAGGTAGCAACTCCTTTTTAACTCTTGTCAGCCGATGTTAGCAGCCGTACAAATATAGCTTTGACATCGCAGTGTTCAGTCGCAGCTTCAGTAGCCACACCCCAGGAATGTCTTTCTCACTTTATCCATATATTATAACTTCCCATCCACAAGCTTGGCTTGTTACTATTTCAGTGTGCCTTGTCTCTCCCAACCATCTATCATTTTTAATTCCCTCCTCTGAAATAACGACTCAGCGTTGATAAAGCAATCAGCACAACAATTGCATTAAGTGAGTAAACACATTACCATCGCCGCCTCACTCTTTCCTCCTCCCTTTCATTTTCTCTTTATATTGGCACACTTTTTTTTCTCTCATTTCTCTCTCTCTCTCTCTGCATCTTTCTCAGTGGCCCCCCTCACTTCTCACTTACTCTGGTCCTTTCATGTGCTCCCTTGCTCTTCTACTCTCCGCTCATCTCCCTATCTTTCATGTTGGTTTCAGAACTAGCAAGTCCACAGATGAAAAGTGGAATGGAGTCAGTTGAAGAGAGCCAATTTCCCTTTTCTCTTGTGAAGATTAGCCGAGGCTCATTGGAACGTATGCTTTGTGTTAAAGAGCCTGCCAAATGACAGAACACGGTTGGGGGATTCATAATTATCTTTTTATTGCACTGCATGTATAACGACTGCCCCCATTATAAGACTGAAGATGATGTACACAATTACCCAGACCCCAGACAGCCTTATAGCAGGTGCATATATTGTCGATTAGAGTCAATGTTTTTGATTGCATGATAATTTTCTGTTATTTTGTCACATTAATTGTGCTAATAATTTCGTTTCACTTGATCATGCATACAAGTAAGAAAATAGTGACATTTTTGATTGCGTGAATTTAAGAATGCACACCATCGGATGTTAGCATATGTATCTGAACAACCCTTGTTGTCTTCATATAGGTAACTCTGACATTTATAGTGTTTACCATTTTAGCTGTATTGTTTGGAAGCTTGAGAAACAGTGAGACCTAGTGGTGAATAAAATATGAGGTCTCATAGAGGGCAGGGCAATCTTTTTTTGGACTGACAGGAAAAGTGCTCCATTGCCATGGAATACTATATACTGTAGTTTGTACTGTCTTGGTACCCTGTTACCATTGTGGCTTCATTACCACGTACAGCAGTGGGATGAAAATTACATCTTATGCCCCAAGATTGAAAGGGTGGGCTGAAAGAGCTGAAGTGATAATATAATGGAGTGTAAAACTTCACTTATCTTACTCATCTTACTTGAACCAATTGCAAGGGCACTGCAAGCACTGTCTGAATATGGACACGCACGCACGCACGCACGCACGCACGCACGCACGCACGCACGCACGCACGCACGCACGCACGCACGCACACACACACACACACACACACACACACACACACACACACACACACACACACACTTCTTCACATAATTTAGAGCAAATGTTCCAAATTGCAAATGAGGACCTGAGTTTATGGGTGTTTGAATGAGGCTAGACTGGGTGGTTTGGCTGTATTATTTCTGTCACCAAAACCACAAACAGAAAAACAACAGGACTGCAGGCTTGTGGATGGACCCAGTTATTAACCACATAAATCACTGAGCTCCTGATGGATGCCACATATGAGACAATTCATCAGATTCTCCCTCCTTCACTCTCGCTCGCACGCACGCACGCACGCACGCACGCACGCACGCACGCACGCACGCACGCACGCACGCACTGTCTGTCTGTCTGTCTGTCTGTCTGTCTGACTTTCTAGACAGGTATATGCCACTTCCTGTTCAACTTGTAAAAGAGAGGAAAGGATTTCTTTGCTCAATTTATTTTTATTGAGTTTTTTACACATAGGACATACGTAACGTTAGGCTATACCACAGATAAGGACACTGCCATTCACAAAGCATTACTTCGTCCATACATATTCAAAAAATTGGGTTGGACCCTCTGGCTCATGGTCAAACCATGATTGAGCACATGGTCAACCACAGTTGCCCGAATCTCATTAGATATGACCGTTCTCCTTCTTCCTTCTCCTCTTCATCTTCCTCCTCCTCCTCTTCCTCTCCCTCCTCCTTGTCCTTGTCATTCTCTCCCTCCTCCTCCTCCTCTCTGTCCACCTACTCCTCTACCTCCTCCTCGTCCTCCTCTCACTCTTACCCCTCTCCTTCTCTGGTTGTCAATCTCTTCAAGGTTCTCCATTGTTCACCCAACAAAACAGAGGCTCTCAAGTCCCTTTTATACTGTAGCCCTGATTGCAAATTGCTCACCAGATCTGAATGTTTAGAGATTTGACTATTTGTGTGTTGTAGGTTGATACTTTGAGATTTTATGTGAGAAGTGTGTGCAACAACTGAACATTGTGTGTAGTGTATGGACAGCAAGGTGTGTTGATGCTTTGAGATTTTATGTGAGAAGTGTGTGCAACAACTGAACATTGTGTGTAGTGTTTGGACAACAAGGTAATGTGTAATTGACATCAGAGTGTAAAGAAGGAAAGTCAGAGTCTAATGCAGATAAGGGAGTGTGATGTAGTGCAAATTGTGTCGAGCGATTAGGTACATGAAGTGAAGGTTGTGCAAATTGTGCCAAGTTTTCGATTTTTGTGTGTTAACAATAAGAATGCCACAGACGAAAAACAGTCTAAGTCCACACTATTGATCCATAATGCATAAATGATAGATAAGGGTTCAGGACAACGAGGCCTTTTCGTGGAGGGGTCAGAATGAAATTTGGACTTAGACTGTTTTTCGTCTGTGGTACTCAATTGTGAAAAACTGTAAGCTGGTTTTCACCTTAGCACCACCCACCTGAACTTAAGCCTTGCCCACATCTGTTGTATGGTAATGGGGAAGGGGTTAGGTGAGGGGACAATGTCATGATGTCACTAAAGTGGTCAGTGTATTTCCATTGGGCCTTTTGACTCAAAGGCTTTCAGCTTTCAGGAAGAAACCAAAAATACATAGGGAAGATATATTTGAATATTATAACCACACCTGGGGGTCTATTAGAGTAATGTTAACTCCATAGACACATACAAAACAGAAAAGTCACGGCACCCCATCTTTAAGGATGTCAGCTGGTCAGTCGATCCATCCATCCATTCACCCAGTGCACCCACCACGTTGGTCACAAGTTGGCTGCCATGAAACTTCACTTCAGACATTCATGCTCCTCGGAGGGTGAACCCTACTCATCCATGACCTTTCCTCTAGCACCACCCTTAGGCCATAAGGCCTACTGTATATTCCCCAATTTAGTCGTGCCAAATCTGCCAATTCCCCTCCATGTGTATAATCTCCGTTACTGCTGACCCCTACTGTTTGCTGGTCTTGGGGAGGATCGATGTACACAACCACATGTCTCCTCCAATACCAGTGGCTTTTTTCACCTGACAGTGAGTAGTTTCTCTGGGAGGTCGTAATGCGCAGGGAGGATCATTTTTATCACTCCCAGTTCTGCTCCCTGCTGGACATGTGCCCCGATCAACCTGTGTGTTTCCCCTGCAGCTTCCCAAGTGTGAACATGGCTATAAATGGTGGTGGGCAGGAACTTTACCCCTGCTACACCCCCCTTTCTCAATGAATAATCCTGGACATTCTCATGATCCCTGTAAGGCATAACAAAAATACATCGAGATATAATAATATTGGTAATGAAGAGGAATGGATTGAGTCCAGAGCACTGAACAATAAGTGGGCGCTTTAAATCCATGGCCAACAGCTTGTGATAGTGATTTAAGAGGTCAGGGAAGGAAGATAAAGGCCTGTGCATTATTAATGCTAAAGTGATCTAACTGGATGTGAGTGGAAGCTTCTGCTGGAGTTTATACTGAGGAAAAAAGGACATTCATCAAAGTGTGTGTGTGTGTGTGTGTGTGTGTGTGTGTGTGTGTGTGTGTGTGTGTGTGTGTGTGTGTGTGTGTGTGTGTGTGTGTGTGTGTGTGTGTGTGTGTGTGTGTGTGTGTGTGTGTGTGTGTGTGTGTGTGTGTGTGTGTGTGTGTGTGTGTGTGTGTGTGTGTGTGTGTGTGTGTGTGTGTGTGTGTGCCCGCCCGCCCGCCCGTGCGTATTTGTTTGTGGCTTACAATTCTTTGTGTCATATGAAAATAGCACAAATAAGAGCTTATTTTAGTTATTTTCCTGGGATGAAAGAGCATGGGAAATGAACCAGATGGATCAAAATGAAAGTTTTGGGACGAGCTGTGTGCAAAAAGTCAGCATCACATCTTCCCGCTGCTGCTGTGATTTCAAAGGAGGAACACTGCTATTTATGTAACTACACCATGCAGTTTGCTAAGTTTGTGCAGAAAGTATCAGGGGAACACAGTCAGTACCGGGCCACTGTTGCACTGGTCCGTTGTGTGTTGTTGGAACATGCAAATGTGGATAACTGTGTTGTGTGTACATTTGCGTGAGAGAATATTTTATTTGGGTAAGTTTGTGCTCTGCTGTCCCCCAGTGCAGATTGATGGCTTACAGATGTATGACCTCTCAATGTCTGGCAGTGAACAGGGTGAGATGTGTCTTTCTCCACAGATAAATAAGCATTGCTCTGGTAGGCTCGCATCACCTCAGCCTAGCATGTTTGTTTTGTAGGAAAAACAATGTATGCTTTTTTATTCTTCTGAAACAGTGACATCTTTGTCTTTTCTGTTACACTCAGCTCTATGTTCTACCATCACAGACCCCTTTTTATCTCTCCTCCTAACCCCGGCTTTCCAAACGGTATACTGTAGTGTAGTGTACAGTGTACACACCCAACCTTCATCCCGCCCCCTGACACCTTTGTTTTGTCCCTTCTCTCAGCAGGGAGTTAGTGACTCCAACATGCCAGGCATCATTTACAGGAATGTATTGTGAAATCGATCTCATGGTGTACCCTGCTGCAGTGGTGAAGTTGAGTCGAGGAGAGGACCTCAAATTGATTTCAAGGTCTTTTTTTGGTGGGGGGTGTAACATTGGACCTGGCTGAAATGAGAGAATGTATTAAAGTGCCTTACAATTTAGTAATTTATCATGTGGCTGACTTTACCAGGAGCCTTGTAGAAAGACAAGACCGTTTCATTTGAGGTGAAATAGGCATCAAATGGAGGCATAGCTCTATCAATCCCTTTGTCTATCGCTGTAATTCTTCCCAAGAGGGAAAAGCTGTAGTGAACAAAGCAGGAACTACAAGAACACCAGAGAGGCATGTGTGAATAGAGGTTGACTGATGGATGGGGAAGTTATTACACCACTGGGAGAAGTGTCATTTATCGCCAGTTGCTTGTCTCTCGCTGCCTCTTGTTTCTTTTATGGTGGCGATTATAGAAGGGTGTATGAATAAACAGCTCCCCCGGAAAACCACATCAACCAACCACCGCACATGCTCTCTCACACCTACACAAACACATCAAAAAACCTCAAAGCAGCTTTGACCTCCCATGAGTCAAGACACCTTGAATGTTGGGATTGAGTCAATCAATAGAGGTTACTGTACGTCGGGCATGCTACAGAACCTTGTCAGTCCACAATGTGATCTGCTAACATCATGGTCTAGTGGACCTCTAGAGACTTCTCCTTCTCCGTTGTCTGACACTTCCCTCAACCAGGCGAGTGTTAACAAGAGTAGTGATGTGGCAGCCTGTGAGAACCAGATGGGATAGTGAAGCCCGACCCTTAACTTTCCAGGGTCGGTAACAATTTAGCAGCGCCTGGCTCAGCACCCTGCACAATAAGCTTCACTGTTGTCCTATTTTTCATAATACCACTTTCTTCTTCAGGGCTAAACAATAACAGAGGAGAGGGACTTTAATAAGCCGACATCGCAGCCCTTGTAGCTCGGGGGCTTGTGGCAACAGTAACTGTGTATTTATTATTGATGCCAGCACCTTGGTCCCATGTTTGCTGCAGGAGAGGAGGCAGCAGAGAAACCAGGTCAGCTGCTATACAGTGGAGAAAGTGCCAGGGGCCCAGCTGACTCACCCTACCTGCATTATTGCATTATTATTGCATTTCTTTCATTACTGCTATCATGTGCCTTTTCAATACCTTTGGCTTCGAGTCACAGCTCCCATAGAGCTTACCTTATGGAAAGCCACATTTTACAGCTACAGCACTTCAACTTTACACACACACACACACACACACACACACACACACACACACACACACTCTCTCTCTCTCTCTCTCCCCCCCTCTCTCTCTGTTCTTTTCTTTCCTTTTTTTCCTACTCATTCTCAACAGCTTTCCTTTATTGTTACTTCTTGTTTCCCGAGTATTCTCTTAATCTCGTCTCTGAAAAGCGAATTTGCCTCAGAAAAGATACCTGCTGCATTCTGTTAACCAGCTTTAAGGCATAATTTGCAACATCAAAAGCGGATGCTTTGCTGGAAACCTTTCCTCTGTGTTTTGCTCCTGAGTAATACTCTTGTCTAGTGCATGACAAGAATTGCATCTTTGGTGTACAATAAACACGGGTATAGTTATGACTGGCAGTGCATTATTGTTTGTTTATTGTCTGTTCGGTTTCTGAGGACGTCTAGTCAACACCATTGACTTTTTCATATGGAGCCCTTGTGTGTTTTTATGGGCTTTAATAGTTCCGAGGGGTACATTAACTTGTGTTGCTGGAATTAGACTACTTCACATCTAACACCCACACATTTAAATGGGGGTGATTATAATCCTTGGGTTGAGGAGAATGGTTATACAGTATGTAAACACAGCCGGCAGAGCATTTGTTTTTTTCCCCCGGTCTTATAGCTCTTCCTGTCTGAGAGATGGTGGTTGTGGGTGTCTTGTCTCTTTAATGTTGTGATTAAGCTTTCATGACTTTGTACATCTCAGCAAGAAATTATTCTGTAGTGTTTACGACGTGCATGTGAATTCTCAAATGGACAGGAATGCTGTCATCTCCACCCTGCCTGAGTCATTTCTGTTTGAGGATCATCATATACAGTTGGATTAGGTCACACTAAATGTGTTATCACACTGACTGATCGTGGAGATATATGGATGGAGATCGAAATGCTTGGTATCCAAAATGTACACATTCAGCTGCCAAGACAGCATTGTGATTGTTTGCTTCATCATACTTCTAGTTCTACATTACCACAAAATAACCATTGCTTCATGCATCTGGATATCAGGCATTTATCTTCTGAACATTGCATTGTTGTGACAGCACTAGAGCCTAGAGAGGCTGGTATTGCACAAAACTGTACAAATTAAATGTATGTTCATGCCAGTGAACTGGCCCATATGAAAGATAATTACCCAGATTGTTGTTTGCAGGCACTAAGAAAATATTGCGTCAGTGGCAAGATCAGTCTTCATCAGGTCAGACTCGCTGAAGAAGTGTTGGGTTGAAACGCTGTCCTCTGCATTTTTTGTTCTTGGGAGATTCGCAGTGCGCAGACTTTTTTTCATTGATGTCATGTATTATCCATATGTATCTATGATTGTGAGACTGGCCCTAAACCAATAAAACCATCACCAATGATGTGCTTGTGTCAGCAATATTCCACTGACAATGTGTAAGTTTGACTAATTGCCATAACCGTAACATGCAAGCAATTATTACATCCTTACTTTGAGAAGCACATAGACTGGACATGTGCTTTGTAACAAAAAAAAAAGTGTGCAATAATTAATATTTTGTAGTCCTAGAAAATAATCGGTTTTAAAATCGGTTTTAACCACTATAGCCCAATTTGAAAATAGTTGATTTACACTCACAATGCGTTGCATCGCAACGTGTTGCAAGCTTGTAGATTGTCTATTTTTGAAATTGTTAGATTTTTTTTATTTTACACAAATCTTCTCTATGGGCTATAACTATAGTGTAGGTTCATTTGGTTTAATGGACGGAGCAGTGCCAAGTGAGGCCAGTCAAGACCAGAGGTTGACTATCAGGCTTCATGTTCCTTAGGTCAGATTTAATTAGCCAACCTGGAGCCCAAGAGCTCAATAAAACTGAGATACAGTAGAGCAAGATATCCCAATTTGTGGTCACCTTGGCCAGTATTTCCTCTGCACAGGTTTTAAATGTTATTTGACCCCCAACAAATGCTTTGTTTTTGTTTTGTTTTATTTCACCAACCACTAATACGTGAGGTTGTACAAGCCAAGAGTTTACATTTAATGTACCTCTCCTATCAATTTAGTATCGCTTCCATATAAATCTCTTCAGCTTTTCACTCACAACAGGATCTTTTCAGATTCCCCTCATTACACAAACAGAATATAGTTCATCATTATTAGAAACCTATTTACCCAACTAATAATAATTGATAGTGTCGAAAGCCGGGTGCTATCAACAGAATGGCTAATGAGAGAATATAAAACGAACACTGTCTTTGACACCTATCTTGGATCGCGGCTTTAACTTTGATGCATTGAGTTAAGTGCTCGGGAGATGTCTTGTTTTGCATTTATGATCATTAGGGCCATGATGAGATGTATGCAGAGCTGTGGGGAGATGGGGCGTGGGTCTTTCTAATGGATTCTGCCTTGACTTGCTCTACTCATATTAAACAGGGCAGATAAATATCCACATAGAGGAGGCATAATTCTGTATATTATATTTTTTAACCGGACAAATATGCTGGCCGCAGATGACATGTAAAGTACAATAAGATTTCCACCTTTGTCAAAGAATGCACACAGAAATCAAGTGGTAAAAAAATACCGGTAGAACAAATTCATGAAGTCATGCATATTATATAACTATATTTAATTCCTCCAGTACTCCGTGTATACCTCTATCATGAAATAGTTCCTGGCATGCTGTTTTCTCTTCTTCCTTTACTTCTCATTATGCGCATCATTCATCTTAAGAAACCAAATATCTTCAGACATTGATGTCTTCTTTTTTAGAATAAACGGCTATTATTAGAAATGGTATCTGTCTTCAGAAACTACAGTAGCACAAAAGTATGAATCTTCCCTTGGGCACTGTTTAATATATCAAGGTCAACTTGTAATGATTAGGATAAGGAGACAAGTGGTTGCCATGGAGATGAAGGAAAGCTGTCTATGATGAGCCAAGAGTTACAGAGTACCGATAGCTCTCTCAAGCCAGACAACGAACTCTTATAGAATCTTTGAATGCTACAATCGGTAAATCTGCAAGTTCTGTCAGAAAGCAGTCATAGGTATTTCACAAAAGAACAGCTAGCTAGATGGGTTTCAACTAATTTGATTGCCAGTAGGACACATTTATATAACTGGCGAAATGGAAGTGGAGGGGCAGCACATTTTCTTTATTTTCTAATTGTGTGCGCTTCTCATCTGAGAAACGATGTTGACACAAACAAACGGGTATTCTAATGACTCATGGCAGCACAAATATCTTTAATGTTTCAAATTAAATGGTTGTACAAGCCATAGGGGAAACAAATGAAATATACAGAATGTGTCAGAAAATGTATTGGCAGCATATGACACAGTTCAAAACAAATGAACTGGTGATGGGGTGGCTAAAGATATTTCACCATCTTTCATAGAAAAATACATTTCACATGACTCAGTCACAGGATCTAGATCAAACTGTATGGAAACATTTAACCACAATACTAGAAGAAGAAAAGGTTGCTGCATTTTCTTAATTTGTCATGGAATCTTCTGCTGTAGAAGGTACCCTATTTCTCTGAGACATAGGGTACACCTTACACCCATACCTTAGTTGAAGACTGCATGATAATTCCCACTTTAATCATAATCCTAAATTATGTAAAAACCTTAATCTCAATCTGTTACTAGCAGTCTGTCCATCTCCATTCATTTGAAAGCTGTTTATTGTGCCAATGATCCACTCCAAATGGCTTTGCATTATGGCTTTAGGGTAGAACTTGAGTTGCGTAGACTGAAACCAATACTATGTCCTGCTGAGATCACCTCAGTAATACCAATAAGACTGTTAATATCACCAGGACCACTTTTTAACAGCCCAGTAGACCATATTGTGTCGCCGTTATTTCGACAAAATACACACAGAATCCTCTTCAGTATTCTTTTCCCCTGGCAAAGCCGAGAGCATTGTGTGGATAAGCCTTGGAGGAGAGAGTTAATGCCCGAGGATGGTCCCCATGAGAGCCCCCTATCCTGGCATCCCCACTCTGGAGCTCTCCCTTCCCTAGTGCCATCCCTGGCAACACAGTAATTAATGAGCTCACAAACCACCCTATCACTGCTCTTACCACCACCACCACCACCCCCCACCACCCCCATTATCCACATCGCACCACAATAATTTGACTTAGGTAGGTGCTAATTTCATATAAGTTAAAAGGCAATTAGGAAAATGTGTCTTTCTGACGGGCAGAGGGATTAGGGCTAAGCCGTGATGCCACCAGCTTTCAGAGGGCACAGGCTTTTGCTGGGCGAAGAGGCCCCCACTTGGCAGGGACTCATTATCGGTCATCACGTTAATAACCTCATATTTCACATCTCCATTTGATGTGGTACATTTAATTAAAGTGGGAGGTTGTGTGACGAATTAATTCCTAATTGGAAAGCACCTTTTGAACATTCCCCTTGCCCTGAACCAGTTGGGGTCAAGGAAGTTATTTTGTTTATTTTCTGCCCCATTTATTTATGTGTTGTGGGTTGTTATACAAATTAATTTGAGGATATATTCTCGGCACTCACATTCTCTTTTATTTTGGACTGAAAAGATTACGGTATATCGTAATCTATGTAATGCATTGCAAGGGTAATACAGTGTAGAGCCCTATACAGATGATAAGAAATGGTCGATTATTAAGAGACCATCCCATAGTCTGGAGGGATGATCACTATGCAATAAGCTAGGACCAAGACAAATAGAAGAGCAAGACAGTCCAAATGGCTTTTACTTCCCGAGTTCCCGTATGATGTACTGTTGGTGGTCGCCCCTTTAGGACACCAGAAGTAGGTTGGAGTCTATTCATTCCAATGGGAGAGAGAATGTGAACACAGCCTCTGAACGATTCTTGTTATTGGCCATTCTTTGTCCCAGCAACAGATCTAGCACCAGTAGGACTTTTGTGAGATCTGCCATCAGACAGTGCATTAGGAGACCATTTGTGCCCCTAGTGGTGAAGTGTGGGTTGTGCTATCTTTCTAAATTAAACATCTTTGGCTAGGATGATGTTATAACTGGTATCTCATAGCCTGGGGGAACGGTTGCTCTGCGATTGGCTAGTTTGTTGTTAGGCCAACCGGCTAGCCAATGCTGTAACTTCATCATGTCAGAGACATCGTGTTCATAGGGCTGGCCCCACAGTTGCAGTAGAGCCAAAAATACCTTGTGCATGTTGAAGAATACCTCGCTTTTAGGTTGGCAAATATAAAAGGCAGGAGGTGATGTAATATATGACCCCACATCACCTGCTGAAAGCAAGGGAAGGTCCCTGACTACATAAATATTAGACATATTTCAAAATGTAGATGGCCTGGTATGGCCTACAGTACAGTATACGGTATGCTACTGTGGAATCTCAAACATCTTCTATTCCAGATTATGTTAAAACTCATAAAAATGTAAATCTGCCATACAGGGGCGGAGTATGTGTAGAGAGTGATTTATAAATACCTTAGACAAACTGTGCATTTCCCATCCATTTATTACCCCTCTTTGAAAGCTGGCTGCTGAGAATTGGAGCTAATCTGACATTTCATACATCTTTAGACTATTTTGGGAGATATGTGAGGATAGAGGTATTATTTTCCTTCCTACCTCAGCATTCCCATAGCTGAGGAAGATGATTAGAATGGATTATTGGAGGAAGCAGTGTTACAGTATAGTAAATTTACTCACTATGTTCAAAGGCTCACAAGCAATTTCGTGAAGTGTGCAGTGGAAATGTGACCCATAATAGTCAGTGACATTCCTAGATTATTTACTTATGCTTTGGGACTTTTTATCCTCAGTGGACTTTTGCTTTAGTGTTGGCTATGTTGCCCTTTAAGCACACAGTTAAACAAGCTTTGTGTTACCTCCACTATTTGCTTCAGGCTTGTCCCTTCCACCCAGTATATTTGTTCTATGTGTGTTCAGCTTTGACACAAACAAACACATCAAATTTATTAAGAATCACCAGGATGAGTAAGTCCTTTAACAAACAAGCTAGCCTCATTTACTCTCTCCCGCTCACACTGTGCCAAATTAAAGTCTTGATTCAAAGTTAAACTCAGCAGTGAAGATTTTACTCTGTTGCATGACATATTTTCTTCTCATCGCATTCCACCTCCTTCCCTGCATCATATTTGTACCTCACACCGTGTAGTGATGCTAGAACTTGATTAATGCTATTATTGATTTCATTGTTAAATGCAAGATTAGATGCATGAACTCCAGTGCTATTCATCAAATGCAGTGGCATATAATTAAATTGTCAGTTCGTGTTTTATGGCTGTACACATTTATTAAATATTAATGTTCATGTTGGTATTATTTTATTTATGGCAGACTGGCCATAGGACAATGTATACACACAGTAATATACTCAGTGTTAACTTGAGAGTGTAAAGATTTACCCAAATACACTGGGTCTATTTAGATCCTACAGTATATTAGCCGGGGAGCCAAAAGCTCAATGGTTAAGGATTAACCTGTGATGTCATGCCGTACTTTTTATTTGTGTATTTTCTATTAATTTGGTCATTAAGGTCCACAGAATGAGAGGCCTGCTCTGCCGGAAACATCGCGAAAAAAAGTTATGGCCATTTTTGTATAGCACACCATGGCATAGACAACCAATATAAGGTAACATTTTCATGCTTTAAGTAGCATGTGACAATTGTGACATGTCAAACAAGGGGGTTTTCATGATTCTGAATCCATTCCAAGCATTAGTTTTGCACGAAAAATAACTTTCTTTCGCGATGTTTCCGGCAGAGCAGGCCTCTCATACAAACACAAACACAAATGTTCTTTATTGTTAATGGCATTTAATGTTTGTGTTAGGGACAAAAGGACGTACATTTTCCCTTCTGGTCCTTTCACCCTCGTCGCCGAGATCGTCTTTGAACGTCTTTTTATATATTGATTACGGTTCACAACTCTGTTCTGATTGTAACACTCCGGTTCCGGTGCGGTGAAAGAAACAGAAGTGAAAAGTCTGCTGGCTCTATGGGAACGGAGTTTTTAGAATCCTAATATCTCGGATTCTTCTCCCAGGCTGCGTTTTTGATCAAAACAAGCTTGATCTGCTGCTCATTTCTATAAACGATATAATCGCTGGTTACAAAATGTATGTTTTGCATGAATTAAATAGCATTCGCGGGACACGTTACACGGTTTTTCACTTCCTGTTTCTCAGTTTCCGAGTGAAAATAAGACGGTTAATAACATTGCAGTGAACAGGTTCTGGAGTATAAATGAAGCCACCAGATGGCGGGGATGGCGGATAAATGGGCAGATAAAAAAAGAAAATAAATAGCAAATCAGCAGATCTACAAGCTCACAATGTTTTGTGTTGCGATACATGGTGTGCATGTACATTAGTTAGTTTTGCTATTTGTCGTACAATTCATTATATAAGGTTTAAGTGGTTAGCATATAAAAATAAATCACTGAACAGAATGACAATCGCATTCCAAAACTATAAATGAACAGCTAACTAATACATTCAAAATGTCTCACTAGCCTTTTGGGTACTTGTTTTGTACACAACTAGTCTTTATCCACTGTCAAACTGATGTCTCTATTTTCCAATTAAAAAAATGTGTCAAATGAAAGTAGCCAATTAAATTGTATTTAGTTTTCTTCACAAAAAGAAAACATTTTAATTTGCCAATGTGAACATTTTGAATACAGGACTTTTACATGTACTCTACATCTTCTAAGTAGGCCTACTTACTACTTCCTTCATGCATGTAACGGAAAAAATATCTAAAAACATCACCTGATCAACTCACTCATTTGAGAAAGTTCCTCACACTGGGTACCGTCCCGTCCCCCCCACCATATCTGTTCTGAGTACACACGCACGACGCACGCACAAACACACGCACAGTCGCACACGCACACACAGAGTCATAATTCCTGGGTACTGGGAATATGGACTCTGTCCCATTGCATCCATATTTCAGTGCAGGCTTGTATCCTTAGTGTCACTCTGCATCTTGTCTATGGAGGCAACATTGAAGATCCAGCTCCTGTTTAAACATGTTTATGTTCCTGACCCAGTTACCAACAGGAGATGTGGGGATAGGGTGGAGTGGCATCTCCATCATCCATTTCACTGTCGCTCTGCACTATACTGTATACTATACCTGTACAGTATACTGCAGAACCATTCACTTATCTCTGAATGGATGCACCCTATAGTTACTGTATTCAAATTCAACTTAACTAACTCACCTCTTGAGCTTATGATGTGAAAGCCCATGCAGTGGCTTGGCTTGCATTCCGTTCCCCCACTGAATGTGCACAGGTTTGTATAGTGCTGCTGATTGAAGTTCTGTAATTGCTGCAAGCATGCAAGAAAATGCTGAGCACCTGATTGATGGATAATTGAAGACCTGAATTGTAGAGGAAGCAGTTGGATAACCAGTTGTGTGAGGGAAAGCTAGAGCCGTTGGGGATGCTTTACCATTTCATTTTGAATCCATGCTATTCAATAATGTAGACAGGCTTTTGAAAGCTCAGGCGAGTATTCAAGCGTAGAGGTTGTCAACAGTGAGGGGAATGTTAAAGGTACAGTGTGGACTGCAGAGCCTGTGACAGTGTGTTTGCAGTTTGAACATGTTATGATTAACATACAGTATTTGTAGAAAGAAACATGTTCTGGCGCGTCTGCGTGAGTCTGGCGGACATCATTACATGTGGTCGTTTCAAGGTCTAGCAATTACTGCAAACCTACAAGCGTCTATGAGTCTATATGGACATTATAACGTATAAAGCTTCTCTGTACTGAATTTATAGTAATGATAGTCATGTCTGCCAAACTGACAGATGCTCAAGGCAGGAGTTGTAGAGCTGCGGAAGAAGTCATATCCCCTCACCCACTGTGACTGAGGGAAATCTTTATGCTGTTGTCTTTACTTTTGGCAACGCTGTTTTGTTGTCTAAGCTTGTACAGGATTAGATGTTAGATTAGTGTTTTTCTGTGTTTTTATCATCTTTTTAACAGCCAATGGAGGATCCCAGGAGCCCTTTTCAGGGCGTCAAACCTAGTACCTCACGGTCCAATTTCCCCGAAGGGCCCCTGGCCAGTGGGGCCACGGCCCCACTGGCCCAATGGCTAATTTGTCCCTGAGGATAGCTATAAACTAAGATCTTAAGGCTTGTCTGTTAAATACATTATTATTCAGACTCCACCATGGCCCGTAGCACTAGCCCCTTAGATAGCACTTTATGTAGACTTAGATAGTATTTTAAATATAGCACGTTATTAGACAGACAAATAAACAGGTTTTAGCTTAACCTTGGTTTTGTTGGCAACAGTGACACCTGACTGCCCTGTAAACCAGCTGTCAGTGACGGTGTTACAACTGCCTCACCTTGTTGCCAACCTTGCCGCTCAGATAAGATTGCAAAATACAGTAAATACATTCTCAAACGTTTATTACGGGTTGTGAGTGAGTGAGTGAGTGAGTGAGTGAGTGAGTGAGTGAGTGTTGTCTTTCTAAACTGATGACCTCAGTATGAATTGTTAAGGCACAGTGCTGTCACAATTTTATAGTGGTTCCGGGCATACATTCACTCTGCTTCCTCTCTGTTGAGCTAAATGTCATGATGTCAACACTGAAACTATTCCAGACAGCTGACATCATTTACCAACTTTTTTCCCCTCTGCCTCTCTGGCGTTGTCAGGATGACTCTCTCCTTCCTTCCGCAGCCGCTGCCGGCCCAGAAGAAGAGGAAGGGAGTTAGCTTGTCTTGGCAGTGTTGGCTGTGGAAGTATATAGAATGCACACTTCTGAGGTCCCCACATAGATATGCTAATCCACTCCATTAATCTTTTCCCCTTGCATGTAAACGTGGGAGCCAGATGCTGCTCGCACTCTAAACTCTGTTTATGCTTCTCTGTTTGGCGAGGAGTATGCAATCTGCTGGAAAATAGGCAAAGCTTCCCAGGCAGGACATCTCTATGGAAACTCCTTTGGACTCCCATGGTCACCCCCTGCTGTGTGCCATGCATTGTAGACATATCTGTAGATTAATTAGGCTGCCTGCTATGAATACGCTCCTACACATTGGCCCACATGTTACTTGTGAGTGATGCCACTTGATGGACAGTGGTTATAGGCACAGACTGCCCAATGGGGCTCGTCTGCAAGTGGCTTTTTAAAGCTCTTGATCTCCTTCCATACATTATGGGGCACTACACATACAGTACATTCCATGATATATTTAATTTGGGGCCTACTGGTTTGGTGGATAATGCAGGGACACATGCAGGGAGAGTAGTCACTAGTCGCCCTACTAAAAGGTGCTGCTATATAGGTTATCTCTTTTATGGTGTTTGTAGGTAATCTTTATCTGTTCTGTTCAGTTCAGTTTCGTAGGCCTGCTTTGACGTTACAGTCCAGTAAGATTTTCAGCCCTCGCCCACAGCTGCTCGGCACACTCAGTGATCAGTGACACTGGTACCTGATCAAGCTGCTTTATCTGCTGTGTTCATTGTCACTGTTTTCTTTTTTCACTTCATGCTTTGGTAGCCACAGCTTTGTTCACTGGGGTCTGTATGTGTGCTTTGGGCCTGACATGAGGACAGTGCAGGGTCAGTGAGAGAATCAGTGGAACAGAACCTGACAAGAGAACATGAAGGTTCCCCCTGGACCAAGTTAGATAGAGGATTCTTTTTTATTTTCTGATTCAGAGAGAGAGGGAGGGGGGAGACATCAAATTGTGTCTTTTTAATCCAGTCTTTTCACCCTTGTTGTATATCGGAAAAGTAATGCCACCTCCTCACAAAATCATTTGCAAGTGGTCATCACGATAAATCTAATTGGAACCATTTCTATCCCAGGGAATGGAAGTCACTATTCTCCAGTCTGTCCACCATTGCCTAATGGAACAAATCATTACTCGTCTCATATTCAGACGCCGATGGAAATCCTTCTGATGTGCTTGCAATGCAAACAAGCTGAAACACTGACGTGAGCATGAATGCAATCTGCTCAGCAAAAACTCACTTGTCACTCGGTTGCAGGAAATCCTTGCACCTCTGGCAGTGTGACTAGATGGCTGCTGTTGTGATGGGGAGTTGATTACAGTTCATCTTCATGCCAGCGCCCTCAATCAGCCACCACGACTAAATAGATGAGTAGGAGAGACGTGTATTTGTGCCCCAATTCTGTAAATGCCAGTGTGGAGACATAAGCCCAGTGTGGAGACAGTGTGGAGACAGTGTGGAGACATAAGCCCCATGCCTTATTCCTAAGCTGAACTTTCACTCTCTTCCACTCAGTCTCCTTCTTCTTCCCCTCATTTTCTCACTCTCTCCATGCCGGCTCTCTCTATTTCTCCCTTGGCGTGCCGCCTACGAGTGCTGCTACAACCGCTGGCAGAAATGTTATGTGAGTCGAGCTTGAAATTGACCCCGTCCACCCTGTCCCCCATCTCTGTCACCCGTTGTATTTTTCTCCAACCCCCTGTCTGTGTTCTGAAGTCAAATTGGCCCGGCCCTTAACATCTCATGCAGCCTCAGAAGTCAACCTCTATCCCCCTCTCTCCACCCTGGCTCAACCCAGTCTGCCAGTCCGCTGTGCTGTTCCGTGCTCTGCACGCTCCAGTGCGCTGTCGGTTGGTGACAGGCTATTTGGGATTTACCCGCTGCTGCTGTGCCTGTCTCTTCGGCTGCAGCCCTTCATAGCAGTAAAAAGCAGTCTCTCCTCCCCCCTTATCCCTTCCTTTTCCTCTTTTCCTTCGTCTCGTTCCACTCTCCTCTGGCCCCCACCCTCCCTCCTCCCATCATCTCTTCTCCTAAATCCCATACGCCTGAAGACTGTAATTGAGCAGCATGGCATGTTGGGATTAGGGCTGTTATTGGGGGTATTATCATTGCAGGAGGAATTTGGGTGAGTGTGTGGGTAGCTAGCGTCTACTAGAAGCCGAGATACGAGGACACAGCATGGTGGGTGTGGGTAGTAGCGAGGGGAACGCCCACAGACGAGGTCAGCAAAGCGAGCTACCGGCAATGGACCCCTGTTCTGACAAGGTCAGTCTCCAGGTCAACGCTGATATCCAACAAACTGACAGGAAATCTATAAAACCATGAGACTAAAACAATAAAACATCAGCCCCTACTGTCCAATATGACATCACATCACTGAACAATGATGGACATATTCTCCATATAATATCTTACGTTTGGAATTACATTTTATCAGAAATATGAGAGCCATTTGAGTGATTGATAGCTTTTGAGGCAGTCGGCATGGATCCATCACATGCACACTGGTCCGCTGTGTGCTGAGGGACTCTGGGGTGTGGCTGCTGGGTCTATGGGGGGAATTTACTGTTTTGTGAGTAACACTGTTAGATGTTCAGATGCGTTTGCCAATTCCTATGGGTTCTTTGCCCCTTGATCTCGTAACGAAAGGCCAATATACCTCTTTTTGCATTATCTATTGGGAGATAGGATAAAAGAAGCTAAATACAAAAAATGTAGTTGATGTCGATTGTCTGCTAATTAACATTAATTAACATGTTGCCTTTTTGCAGTTGGTATTTTCCAAAACAGTTTAGCTTCTTTTACAAGACAGCATATGAAATGTAGATTTGCCTTCTAGTGTGCACATTTTAATCAGCCTAGTTGTCATATTGCCAGCATGAGATAGGCTGTGCATTTAAACTCTCTAGGATTAAAAAAAAAGAAGAAGAAGAAGGGAGAAAAAAAAGAAAGAAAGTCTTGCAAACTGCTGTGGAATCATCAAGTTTATTTCCCTGTACTTTGTAAGCTGCTTAAGTCCTTTACCAGCTTAGCATTGCCATATTAACATCACCCAGTGAGACAGCTCTGACAAGCTCCCTTCCTCCATAGCTGCCTCCAGATCCTACTGCCTGACTGGCAATGTGTAAAAAAAGAAATGTTGTGCACATGAACTGACATACGCAAGCACATGACCATACAATGGCCAACATATCACATGCCTGTTTGTGCACAAACAAACACATGCGCGCACACACACACACACACGCACATGTGTGCTCTCACACACACACACACACACACACACACACACACACACACACACACACACACACACACACACACACACACACACACACACACACACACACACACACACACACACACACACACACACACACACAATAAATAAGGGTGAAAGTGTTGGGGTATGGCTTACCCTGAGGGAGAGGAGTCTAAATTCAAGGTTCAGGATGGATGGGCTTGCAGGTAAGAAAGGAGACCCAGGCTGCCCCCTGCCAGTCGGTTCTATACACCTGCCTCCAGGGTTGCTGAGTGGCTTGCTCTTGAGGTGCATTCATTCCCACCGGGGGTGCCCTCCTGGACCCCATAGTAATCCCAGATACAGTGCACGTGAGTGCTGACTAGTGCACATGGGTCAACCTACATACACAACTGGTGCATATAACTGTCTTCTATGTAAGCAAATTCATTTTAATAATCGATTTCAGGTGAAGCTGCAGTATGTGAGCACTTATCCTGGTCCACAATGGAAAGCAATTTACTCCTTTGCTCGGAGACGGCCAAAGACACGTGGTCTGACCATGTGATGAGGTTCAGCCTATCACAGGTGCAACAGTTTGTCTCCCATCCTGTCAGTGACTAAATGTAACATGTACTGTAGGCTTGACTAAAACGAGATAGACGAGGTGGCCTTTTACTAGCACTTACAAACAATGGTAGCCTATTGCTATTATGGCTTGAAGAAATATGCCCACAAAATGTGGCTGTCGACATCGATTTCTTGGGCAATGAAAAGCCATAATTTTAGAAAACTAATTTTATTCATGACATTGTATATTACCCCGATATTACAGCATTGTATTATGTGCCATACTGGGTTTCCTCTGGAGGCACTGAAATAGGCTTTCCACTCTCAAAGCCTTATGTTTTCTCCATAAAGACCATCCGATATTAGAAATAAGGACTCTACACTTTTATATCTCATTCTCAAGCTATTTTGGCTTTAATGTAGCTTCTGTAGCCCATATTCAAACATGAAACCAGACATAATAACCACACATAATCTGTTCTGTGAGATTTCATTGCCCATTGGGTCAGGAGAATGTAACCCAAGATTTGTGTATAATTTACTACTGTAATGTATGATTTGTCTGGGTAATGAAAGCAGAGCGCCTTTCTAAGCTATTCCACCCACTGCATGCCCTGATTGATTGGGGCTAGGCATAACAAACTCAATGTATTCATGCCTTTCCCTAATGCTCTGGACCTCAAGATGGAATATTAGCCCATATGTGCTAGTGTTACAATGAAATATTCACTCGCCTGTGCCCTATAAATCATAAAGTGGGCAAAGGCTGGTGGTGGGATCAGGGTCAGCGTGTGTTTGCACTAGTTCTCCTGTCTTTACAATGATCTCCTCTGTGTGACTTCCTCTCAGCATCATATCCAGTCAGAAGGAGCATGTCAGTAACAGACCACATGGTGGGGTAGGAGGACACACAACCAGTCATATGTTTTCTATCTGCTCCAGGGCAGCAATGGGAGGAGAATCAGGAGATCATATTCACTGGCTGCCTTCTACATTGCACCATGTTTGTTTATGGATGGATTTGGTTCTTCTCTTTATAGTTGCATTTCATAGAACTACATTTTGGAATAAATTGTAGATTTCCAGGGATTATTATTATAATTTTTTTCTTGTTTTCTTTTTTTCTATCAGTTTTGGGGGGTTATCTTAAGTATCACTTACAGTAAAATGAAGTATGCCGCCTGTTGTGAGGCATGCACAATTAATTTAAGAGACATCATGGTTGTTTTTGATAGGTGTGTATATTCTTTTAGTTCAGCAGTGTCTTCCACTTCATGGGCACAATACTGTGCCTCAGGGCTGTAAGGTAGGTGAGTAATTGAGGTGCTAATGTAAACACTGGGGTTAGGCTAGCAGTTCAATCATGGGTTCATGCTAATCCCTTTAATATCCAACTGGAGATTCAGTTTGACATTAGCCTTCATAAAGCGGACAAGAAAACCATATTAACTCAGTTATTCCCCAGAGAAGAAAGAAAAGGCAATGCCCAATAAACATGCACATGTGCACATACTGTATGTACAAACAAACAATAACCTACCCACACACACGCACATCCATTCAGAGAGGATGACAAACACTTTCTGCGATCAGCATGGCACATTAATGCAATTCAGAGATGAATAACAGTGAAAAACGGACAGCATTATCAACTAATGGCTTTGGTTTAGTAGTGCAAATGTACATGCTCATATAAATAACATTACTAACAATGCTTTGGGGGAAAAAACATTGATGGCAATGGAATGATCATAGAGCTTGAATAGCTAAGTACTGTTCCTTGAAAAATAAACGTGTCTGGCTTAGCAAGCCTGTGTGAACTGCTCACCTGTAAAGGTTAAATTAAAAAGAAAAAATCACACCTGTGACACCTGTGAACTGAGTGGTGCAGTGACGTCACACACTAACTATAGCAACCGTGCTCATCTGTACGTGGCCCCACGTACAGGTAGACACATACACAGATACAGACAAAGCTGGTTGTTGGAGTGGTTTGCACAACTCAAAAAGCAGACAACCTCTGTCAAAGCTGTCATTTCGTTAGGACTGTCGGGGATTTGACATATATGTCATAGACCTCGCCCTAAAGGCGAGGTCGCGTGCAGCCGTGCACTGCACTGGCCATATAAGGAGCATGTCTTGAGTGTACAGGGTTTGATGAGGTAAGATCAACATATGGAATGTCAGAACAGGTGAGCTCCATACAGTATATGGAGATCTAAGGGTGGTAGCAGGGACATTCTCTTGAGTGTACAGGGTTTGATGAAGGCCCAGGTAGGGCCGGGCCTTAATTTTCGGGCCTCTAGTTTTCGCCGGCTGCCGGGCGCGGCTGCACTAATAACTTTGAGGCAGGCCGTCTAGAGTTATTTATGGCCCCTGAACCATAAATCTCAGGTCCACTGTCAAGAATTTAGGTGTCACTTTCGATCCTGACCTCAACTTCGAACACCATCAGGGTCTCCACATCTCCATCCCTGATGATGTCCCATGATGTCACGAGACCTGGGCACCATATATGGTGCCCGACACCATGGTCGCAACAACGATATGGTGCCCGACACCATACCGGTCGCAACAACTGCTGTTCTAAATCCTTTAGACCCGTTATTGACCTTATACCAACCTTGAAATGTACCTTAGTTACGTCACCATCAACAGCCAATAAGGGACCACCATTCTTACTCCGACATACATACATACATACATACATACATACATACATACATACATACATACATACATACATACATACATACATAGATACACGACATACCCAGCCGATCACCAAACGTACCTTAGTTACGTCAACAAGAATGGTGGTCCCATAGGACAACAACGACATACCCAGCCAATTGCAGCGCGCTCTGCTTGCGCAAGTAATAATTGCGACCCGCATTTACTATGAAAACCTGCATCTGCCGTCAGTTAGTCACGCCTCCATATATGGTCACGCCTCGTGACGTCACACCTCCATATACTGTATGGACATGCCTTGTGACATCATGCCTCGTAACACGTCATGCCACCATATATGGCCATGAAGATCACGACACTGACCTCATCTAACCCTGGATAACCATACATGGAGAAGACTGGATCATCACCTAGATCTGCATATGGAGCCGGCCAGCAACTCTACACCTGACCTCAAACCTGAGTCTGTGTGGTTGACATGGCGTAGGTAGACTGGAGATGGCGTCATTTTCTTTGGTTATGCTGATTGGCTGAAGGGGTACGGTTGTTTGTCAACGATGTAGTCCCGTAGAGTCAGACTCCATTCGTGTATGTATGGAATGTATGGAAATGCAATTTGGGTGACGTGGCCAAAAAAGGCTGAATAGTGGATAGAGCAAATCAAACAATTTACTCGATTGTTAGATCTAAAGGTCAAAGGTCTTTTGACGAATGAGTGTGAGCTTCAGTTCCTGAGGGTACCTCACGGCCCTGCAGAATTTTGTGAAAAACGAAACTGCCAAAACTGCTAAAATGGGGGAATTTTCACGAAAACAAAAGGGGTCTACTATGCCCTTTGGGCTTGACCCCTAATAATAATAAATTAATAAATGAAAAAGAAGGAAAAAAATAGACTACTCAACATATATTTATTTTTTCTCTCATTCAAGCTTCCAGGGAAAGATGAGTATGGTTTTAGAATAGACCAAGCCAGAATGCCATAAAAGCTAAATAACAATGCAGAGATGCACTAAGCTCACGCATGCAGCATTGTACTTCCTAGAATCTCTGTGGGTTATTATTGTTCCTGTCCTCCCAGGATAGGAAGTGCATGGGAGCTGGAGGAAACCAACAGGATTAACAGCTACCCCCTCTCACCCTAGACTGGCCCACTCATGTGCATACAAGAGGCCATTTCTATGCTAATGTACTGTTTACATGAATGAGAAAAATCTTTTTTTTTGCCATTTTAACCATAAAAGCAATGACAAATTGTATTTTTCTTCCAACCAGATTCCTATCTGCTTTGTTCCTGTTTTTGGTTTTCCATAGGAAAACAAATTGATGTCCACACTCTTGATAAAACAGACCCCCGGGATAGTATCTGGAGTACAATCTCACTCTCATCTCACTAAGCTCTCCCATCCGGGGGGCATGGCTCCTTTACAAGTCCTTACACTTGTCCTTCCTTTCTGTTGTCTTTTATTAAGTGACACTTTGTAAGCGTGTCGAAATGATAACAGTATAATTTATATGAGACATTTATAAAGTTCCTAAGTTCAAAATTAGGCTAATCATGTAAATGCACTGAACTAAATTATCAATAGGGTTAGCCTTCAAAATTCTTCCAAACCCATATGCACATTGATATACCTAGAGAAATACGCATCAATAAAAGTGAATTAATCAACAATGTATCTGCCACTTATATATAGGGTGTCCCCTGTGGCACACCCATTATGCAATGCTCAGTCAACCACAGCGCAGGATGCATTGGCACACCGTCCAGCCAATACATGATCATTTTTCACCAATTCCGTTACTAAAATGATTTTGTTTTGTTTAGTTTAGTTTAGTTATAGTTTAGTAATAACTAGTTTAGTTATTTAGTTTAATTTAAATTATCCTATATAAACAAATCACAGTCACATCACTTCATTTCTATGTGCATATACAGGTTTGTGTTTGTGTTTTTCAATGCTGTACAATACAGCATTAGAAAACATACTCACAGGTTATCCATAAAAGTTACTGGCAGGTTTAACATGATGATGGGACAAGAAGACCATCACTGTAGTTATTGTTTCCTGATTCATTCCAAGTCTTTCTCACTTTTATTCCTTCATGTGGGCTTCTCATGGTCAGGCCACTCTAGGGAGTGGCCTAGCCTCGCGTAGCGATACTAATATCACTGCGTGGATATCACTCGTCCCTCTAATAATTATTCCCACTAATGTCCCACTAATATATATCACTCTCAGTGTTTTTCTTGAAATGTCCCGCCCCATATTTGAATACTGGGTCCTGTTTGGTTTTAGCCTGGTTCCAGACAAATCTGGTTGGCCGTCACCATTTTGGCCGTGAAGTCCTCCCACAATTGAGAGGGGCCAGACTTAATCTGCCTGGGGCAATATGCATTGCAAAGGCAGATGGCTGGCTACGCAAGGCTAGAGTGGCCTGGGCTGGCACTGGCCATCCCTGTGCCAGCCCAGGTGCCAGCCCATTACACATTTTGTGCATTCAGAAATAGCTCTGACAACGCTGGAATGCACTCGGGGTGCTCTCTGTCATTCAGAAACTCGTCGCATTGCCTGTGTGTGTGTGTGTGTGTGTGTGTGTGTGTGTGTGTGTGTGTGTGTGTGTGTGTGTGTGTGTGTGTGTGTGTGTGTGTGTGTGTGTGTGTGTGTGTGTGTGTGTGTGTGTGTGTGTGTGTGTGTGTGTGTGTGTGTGTGTGTGTGTGTGTGTGTGTGTGTGGCTGTGCAACAGTGACACTTGTTGGGAAAACCAACCAAACGCTATTTTCGTGCTCGGACAGACAGACCCAGCCACCCAGGGACCTAGGACACACATAGCTGTCTATAGGAGTGGTTACACCACTCAAAAACAGTAGAATGCAAAAGGTCGAATCCAAGGGCAGTCAGCGAGGGCAGAAGTACCAGCAAGGGCTTGGCAAAATTGCGGTCTAGAAAAATCAGCAGGGCAAAAACGTGAACAAGGCTTGAATAGTGCTTGGGTGCTTGGAAGATCACAAGACAATCTGGCAAGGATTGCAGAGAGACTGGGGCTTAAATTTGATAGATAGGGGCAGGTATCAATGACATTTATCTTCTTCCTGCTCCTTTTCTTTTCTGTTATGGAATATGTAAAAAATACAAAGTAAAATGAATATAATCATGTAAAACCATAATGAAAAATAAATATGAAATGAAATGAAATACTGTGGGCATGATTGCAGGGGATAGAATGCATGTCGTTCAGACACACCCACACACCCACTCTGACTGACACTTATCTCAGAGCAATGGTGCTGTTGGTTTCCGGAATGCACGCCTTAAAACACGCTCGCCCTCGTTTTTTTCTGCCGACCTCACGCCGACCGCGGAGGGGATGATATTGTGATGTCACTATATCACTGTTTTTTCCATTGGCATGTTTGACTGTCAAGGTTTCAGCCTCCAGGAAGAAACCCTCATCATTGCACATAACAACCACACCAAGGGGTCTAATGAAGTACTGTCACCTCATAAACACATGAAAAACTGGAAAAAATACAAAAATCACGGCACTCCATCTTTAAGGTTAGGAATAAGGTTTAGTTTACTTAGGTTACGTTTAGGAATACCAGCCTAAGCAGTTCCGCCGACTGTATGCCCATGCAGGGCGACAGTGTTTTGAGGCGAGTTTGTTGGTATTCCTGCTGTTGATGTCGCTTTTTACAACATGTCACTCTCTATTGGGAAAGATCTTTATTTGTTGTTTTTTTTGTTATTTATTGTCATCTAAATGTAGGCAGAAGTTGTAAATTATTATTTTGGAATTCACAGTGCAGTCTTGTTATATGGTAAAATGTGTACTGAAGCTGTCGTAAACGCTGATTGATTAGAATGTGGTGTCAAAAATGTTATTTGCCTTTTATGGACGTGCTAATAGCCCCTTTGCAAAGACAGTATTGACCTTTTTAGTTTTTTTTATATAGTTTTTTCTTCCTCCCACATCACAACAATCTGAATGACTGCATGTCCTTGTTTATTGATGTGATTGTCTGGCAGTGTATTGGTTCAAACAACCCCCAAGGGTTTTAACAGCCTGGCATTGTTCCACATGGAGGAGAAGCGGGTGGGTTGGCTGCTGTCATGTCTCTCGATAAAGACATCACATCTAATGGGCATGACTGCTGACGTCCCCGGTTGGCATGACAAATAATACTATTAACCCCTCCTCCCGGAGAAGCCATTTTGATTGATGTACAGGAGAAAGAGAGTAGAAAGTGTATGTTTTTTCTTCCTTATACCCTCTTAGGTTTCTGCTAATATGACCTTCCTAGTCCAATCATTATGCAGCTGGTCAACATTCCAATTAAGAGTGGCCCTGTTGCCTGTAATGAAAACAGTTCCCTGGCCCGGTGCACCGATGAGAAGAATATGGTGTGACTGTGTTGAGGCTGGCATGAAGTCATTATGCGTCCCCAATATGATTAATTTATACTCCGCCATAGCCGTCAAAACATTTCGTTTGTGCTACAAGTACACTATCGTATAAGGAAGTATAAATCAGGCTATACATTTACAGATCAGTTTCACTGCACATGTATGGGATGTTTATAACATATCACCAGGTGGCAGCATTTATATATACATAAGAAGCTGCAGCAGATAAAGTAAAGAGATCCTCCAGCTTGACAAATACCTGTTTTATGATGTTTTGCACATGTCAGTGAATCACTAGAGAACTGAAACTGAAACATGTGAATCTATATCTCAACATTCATAGAGTATAGCCATATTCTGTTCTGCATGCAGCTCTAAACTTTTTATTTATTATTTTATTTATAATCATATAATATAAAATGTAAATAACACAAAGCAAAATGTTGTGTTTGTGGAGCAATTTCATTTCCAATTTCAATAATCTCAGAGTAAAATCAAATATGAGTAACCCTAACACTAACCCAACTCAAAGGTTCCATGTGACATATCAGAAATTAAAATCAAATGTCTTGGGAATGAGGAAACCCAACGGCTCATAATTAAGAAATAGAAGACATTTAACGTGAATACATTTTTAATGGGCTGTTAATAATTTAACAGAACAGATGGACTATTTCTCTATATACCCACATTTTGACCTTCACCATGCTGGCACACAAGATTGGAGCACATGAGAAATGAAGTGTTGTTGTGTGAATGAATGTGTGTTGTATGAGTGCGATCATAACAAATATTTGTGGTATTTGTGGAAGTTATTAACCACTTTCAACCTGGTGTAATTATCTACATTGAAATGAAATGAAATGAAATGAAATTATTACTATATTTACCCAGGGTATCTGGGCTAAGCTCAAGAACTTGTTTCCAGCCAGGCCCTGCTCATAGAACATTTCATCGTAGTGGTTCAATGCCTTGTTCAAGGGCACTTCAGCGGTGGTAATTTTAACGTCGGACCGCTGATTCGAACTGGCGACCTTCCGGTATCAAGACCGCTCTGCAATCCGTTCGGCCACCGCTGCCACAGACACATTACCGTGTGTCATTATGACAGAAATATTAAAAATAGCCAATCTACAAGCTCACAACAATTTGAGCTTGTAGATTGGCTATTTTTGCCATGCGATATGCCTACCATCGTGAAACAACATATAAAAGTGGTTAAAGGTGTACTTTGTTTTTTTCACTATATAATCAATCAAGGACATTTCACTTATCAAATATCACAATCGCCTTACATGAGATCTACTGACGTTTACCTTTTTATTTACTCACTTTATTATCTAATGGCACACTTGCCAACAGGCAACTCTATAATATAGACCAACAGTGTCTCCTACTGACCTGCCACCCATAGTCATCAAATTATTGGCTCAGCAATCAAAAACATCTCCATGAATTCAAGGCTTCGTGGGGTGTGTAATTGATAGAAAATAAGTCTACTCCCTTAATGTATATAGAGAGTGAACGTGGCAACTTCAATGGAATTGTGGGAATAGAGAGTGCGGAGCGGCGTGGCCGGTCCCAAACTGACAGATGCAGCAGCCGCGTTCACACATCCATTCTCCTCTCTGCCAGTAGAGCAGAGTGGTGTATGCCCTTGTGAGACTTCATGGCTCTATTTATCTCACTATTAAAACTGTGTCATTAAACAGCTTGCCAATTACAGACACCGCCCCCACCAGCCCTGCATCATCACATTTCCCCCTCAAAAATTATTAAATCCTAAAAACACCGAATGGGCCCAAATTGGTATCTGGTTGTTTTAATAAAGGAAATTGCAGCCAGGAGGACACTCTGGACGCAAATCAGATTTGAGCGATGATGATTTGACTAACAGCAAGGCTTGCTGAGAACTCTTTATCTTTTGCCCCATGTATTAGGTGTGCGCCTACTGTGAACACATGTGTGATGTGTGGCTTTGATTACATTAGGTGCTTGAAGGTGTGGTCCCTGTGGGGTAGGACTCTGCCTTTTGTGTCCCAGCTGTAGCTGAGATCTAATATTGCTCCACCACCACCACACTGTCCTCTGTGGGCAGTGGTGGAAAGTAACTAAGTACATTTATTTAAGTACTGTACTTTACTTGAGTATTTTCAAATTTCTATACTTTTACTTCTACTCCACTTATACTTATACTTTTACTTCTACTCAAAATATTGTACTTTTACTCCACTACATTTATTTGAAAACTTTAGTTACTAGTTATAGTAGATTTTGATTAGTATTACAAAACTTAACCCCATATGCTGTACATTTTGGCCAAGCTCAAAATGCGTCGCGATGCGACACTGTGAGCATGCAAGATCTGCTGTATTCAAAAGATTATTATACATTTGATAACTTGAAATGGGACATTCTGCATAATGAGTAGTTTCATTTTTGATAAAACACTCACAATATATACGCACGCACGCATGCACACACTCACAATTGTCACGCCTGAGCTACAGTAAAAAAAACGTTTTTTCTAATTCCCATCGGGTTTGCCACAGCAGATCACCCGACACCTGTTTCCATGTGCCTTTTCCTCGGTCACTCCAGCCACCTTCATGTCCTTTCTCACCGCATCCATAAAGCTACTCTTTGACCGTTGTCTTCTCCTCTTGCCTGACAGCTCCATCTCACTCCTCCTGACTTTCGTTCCACTTCTCCCTAGTCCACTGCTTCCCAAACACTGGTTGGGGACCCAGTCACGGACCAATTTTTTGACGCGAGTAAAAATCAATTTTTTTCTTTTCCTTTAGGGCTGGGACTTTAACTGATTAATTTAAATTAATTAATTACACAAACAATAACACGATTAAAAAAATTAACTAATTTTAATCGCGCTTAGTTTTTGCACCACGGACTCACTGGACGAATTTCAGGCGTACCGATTATACCAGTGCACGCAATGGGAGAATAAGCCATCAGACCATAGAGTTATAAAGGATAGAGGGAGGATAGAGCGACAGCCCCGCCCTCTGCTATTCATTTTAATAGAAGTTGCTCAGTGGCGTTTTGAAGCACCCGGAAGACTACCGGAAGTACCAGTATAACTCAATGGCTCGAGCGAGCGGAAGAACAGCCCAGACCTCATGAGGTCTGGGATGACGCACGTTACGCACATGACGTCACTGAACGTCCGTCCACCTCCATTAACGTGCTGCAGTTCCGCTTTTCGCCAGTAGGTAGTGGCAGCTTCAACGTTGGATAGCTTATACTGGGGGCTTGGATCAGACGCTTTGCTTGGCCCAGTGGATGTGAAATGTATATTTAAAAAAACTCACTCATTGATTCGTACCAAAAGCTGTTTAAATTGAAAAAGAAAAAAATGCTTCTCAGGTCAAATATTGATATGGGATTAAAATGCAATTTATTTTGATTAATCAATTACAATGCCTCAGATTAATTAGATTTAATCGAATCCCAGCCCTAATATATATATATATATATATATATATATATATATAACCTCTATGCTTTCCTGTACTCCCTCATTCCACCACCAGGTCTCCTTGTCTTCCTTATGTCCCAAAGACATGCACCCCTAGGGCTCCATTTTTGTCGCAACAGTGATTGGTTTAATTATTGTAACCCAAACCACACCTATGCATAATGTAATGGGTAACGGAGGTGTTTTAGGGATTTAGACAGGTAACCAAAATACCAACTTTAGTGGGAGAACACCCCTTCCCCACTGCTAAATCCCCAAATACTGTATTTAGAAAGCTTGAACGAAAATGGAGCCCTTAGTGTTTTATTTGCAGTATCTTAGTTGCCCAGTCTTTCGGCAACTCTTCAATACCACCCAGTGTCTGCCTTAGCTCCTCACTGAACTCCACAAGGCATTATTCCTTCTTCAACTTCCACTATTTGATCTTGTTCTCTACCTACATGTCTTCATCTACTTGCACTCTAGGGTCGTCCTACAGAGCATCAAGCCGGCGCTGCATTACTACGTTTTCCCCTGCTATCCAGTTGCATTCTCTGATCTCTTTCAGGCTAGCCCTCCTGCCTAGAATATAGTCCTACCTCCACTTTTATGTTTTATGTTGTGATGGGCCGCAGAGCCATATTGTGTTATTGTATGTTTATGCAACAATTATGTGTTCACAACGTGTACCTTGTCTCAAGACCTCACATATGCAAGTAATTCTAAGCAGATTTCGGTCATTAAAATTTCTCTGTAAGTCTGATCACGAATTCCTTGAGTCAATTATGCTTTATCATTAGTCTATCAATGGTTATGATTTAAAATATGTCTGCTTCTCACTACCTACACCACACTAGTGAGTTCATCTGTCTAAAATCATGAATACAGTGTCCAATCTACTCCAGATTTAAATCACACATTGTGGGCTGTCTAAACAACGCAAAACCCAAAGTTCCCACCCATAGGGGGAACCACAAATGCTACAAATGTTTTGTTGCAGAAACGTACATTTCATGACTCTTGAGTTATGACAATGACCGTCAAACAAGGTTTTGATACGCCATACATACAGTATATCATCATATTGAGCAACATCCAAATCATGTGACAATGACCATCAAGTATAGGGTTTATATACACAATACTGCCTGTAGTTTGTTTTTAACAACAATCTATACTGTAGTGTATAGTATACGTCCAAAAGCACTTTCACTTCTGCACTCAGCGGGTGGCACAAATGCGAAAGGTTGCACCATCTGTTCCATCAAACTCTATATCTGGCTGGACCCCCTGGGTCTGTATGCTGAGGTGCACACTTTGTTACATTCGTTTTTGCTTGACCACAAACGCAAAGAATGTTATCACACTATAATCACACTATAATTCACTCAATGTCTGAATGAATGTCAGAAACATTGTTGTAGCTCCTCACTGCCTGCACCAATCACTCCCACTTATTATGGAGGTCTTAACGAAATTAATAATTACTTTATTAGTGAATTAAAATTGCCCCATCTATTATACATTTGAAAAGGTGTGCCCAAACCAGGAAAAGGGAAACAAAGTCACCAGCTACTACGTCACTGACACGCTGCAACACGCTGCAACACACACTGCAACAACACACTAACACGTCACAGACTTACCCTCCGCGTCGATCCACGGCTATCTCCTCATGTCGCGCCGCACGCCCACACTCAACACCACCCGCGTAAAAATTGTCATTGCACTGCCACTAAAGCCGGCTCCCGTCCAGACTCACAAACAATATCAATATCAATAATAAACACAAACACGCCACAAGCACCGACACCCCCGCCTAATTTGTTGCCACGTCTATGAAAACAAGCACAGAAAAAATGCCATTCAACACGCTACTTACACACACTACCACTCGCTTACAATACGCGGACCTGGCAACACTATATTCCAGGGTTCCCCAATTAATTTTCCTCGAGGGCCATATTTTGACTAGGGTACCAGGCTGGGGGCCGAGTCCGCACTCGTGAGGTCGAGGTCTTGCCCTGAAAATGAATTTTCAGGGCAGGACCCCATTTGAAAAGGATGCCCAGTTTGACATGCATAGGCTACTGACCCCCATTTAATGCCATTTATATCTGGGACCCCCCCCCCAAAAAAAAGGAAAAAAAAGAAAATGTTTTTTTTTTGGGGGGGGGGGGGGGGGGGGGGGGGGGGGGCCGCGGGCCGCAAGGGGGCGCTCCGCGGGCCGCAAATGGCCCGCGGGCCGCCTATTGGGGTTAAAGTTCTCAACGGGCCCAAAAATTATGGCCCGGCCCGACCCTACCCTAACTGGGTCGGCCCGAGGCTCGGCCCGACCCTAAAAATTACCATAATGTTAAGCCCGAAGCCCGACAAAAGCCCGACAGAAAGAAAAAAAAGAGAGAAAAAAAAGCAGCGCGACGCGTTGTGAGCTTGTAGATCGGCGTTGCGGCACAGCGGCGCCGTGTTTCAGTGTGAAAGTGAGAACGGAGATCAACGGATTTATCGAAATAAAGGATGTATGTAACTCACGTTAGAATAGGCTATTAATGTTCCATAACTTCCATTTCCAATCATTCTAATGGATTCCATACAGTGGTGGTGGTGACTGACTGGTGAGTAAACACGAATAGCAGCTGCAGCTCCCTCCCTTAGTTTCCTCTGAAGTGAAGTTGCTTTACGTGTAGCATGTAGTATATATCACCATGGATCGTTTGGTGACGTTGATTAATAATTAGGTTTTATTCATCGCAGCCAGCTGGGTTAACGAGACTCAGTGCAACATGACGAAAACCTGACGCTTCTTCAGCTGTGATAATCCGATTGATTTTATAAAATATTTAAGCATATGGCAACTTGGTAAGTTAACTGGTGGTTAGTAGCTCGTTTGGTGCGCAAACCAGAGGGAAACCAGCGGTAGCAATTAAGGCAAGCAAGCAAGTCTCACACCGTTCACTGTTCTCTCTACTGTACTGCCTGCGCGCAGTGCAGGACTGCGGGGCAGGCTGCAATTGCTGCTCTGGCCTCGTACACACATGCCGGACGGACATGATCTGTTCTGTCTGTGTTTCATGGCCGCCTCAGGCTCAATGCTTTTCCAATGGAAGTCACGTGGTTTGACATGTGTGTAAGAGGCCTCTGAGTCTGAAATGCCAGTGCGATGCGACCCCCGTCTCCAGTCCTCCTCCTGTCACAAGTGAATCGCCTAGCGCAGCCCTCTTCATAATAAATACATACAGTACATGTATACACAATCACATTACACAAATAACAGAATTGCTATTTTTATTATAATAACACTCTTTTAAAAAAAGAAAGAAAAAAGAACAAAATCGCGGAAAATCACCGAGCCCGAGGCTCGGCCCGGCCCGACTAATTAGCATAATGTTTTGGGCCCGGCCCGGCCCGAAAACGTCGGGTTGGGCCGGGCCTGGTCGGGCCTGGTCGGGTTCGGGCAGAGTTGGGGTACCCTGCTATATTCCCTCTCCCATTTGCTCAAAGCCCACCACGTGACCCAGGATTTTTTCTGTTACGTATCTTACATCCGGATGCACCACCGGACGTTACACACTACACACACACACATTAGGATAACAACAAGACGAACGCTTGCCAGCCACACACACACAGCCACACACACACACACACACACAAACACACACACACACACACACACACACACGCTTGCCAGCCCCACACACACACACACACAGTCACACACACACTGTACAGCCTGCCGGAAAACACAAGTACAAGAAGAAGAACAACAACCGATTCTAACTTGGATGGAGAGCGCCGCGATAACAAATAATGCAAACACGAACATTGCGCGAACGACTGCGTCGACACCTGGCGTGGAACAAAGGGGACGAACCGAGGCGCATATATGGATAACAACAACAACACTACACGCACACACGCGCGCATGCGCTGCAACACAAAACGGCTGCATACAACGCGTGTCACTGTGGACTTCTGTATCTGTGGACTTCTGTATCGCAACGCGGGGCAACGCAACTCTGGGATGAGCGGGCCGAAGGCCCGCGAAATTCTAGTCTACTTACATGGGAAAACGTGCAACCTCACACCTCGGCCCCTAGCGACACCTGCATCACAGGCCACTGTTCTCGGTGTTACCCCACTGTCATGCTTCCTGTGTGTGTGTGTGTGTGTGTGTGTGTGTGTGTGTGTGTGTGTGTGTGTGTGTGTGTGTGTGTGTGTGTGTGTGTGTGTGTGTGTGTGTGTGTGTGTGTGTGTGTGTGTGTGTGTGTGTGTGTACGCGTGGTCAAGTGCACATTTTGAGTGGGGATGCAACTGTCTTCAGTTCGCTATAAACACAACACGAGATACAACTGTCTTGAACGTACGTGGTCAGAGCGCTCTGTGTCTCTCCTTAGCTCTCTACCAACTCCCTCTCCCACCCCCCCAACACACACACACACACACTGAGCATCTCCCTCTCCCACCCCCCCAACACACACACACACACACACACTGAGCGTGAAGTGGCTACAGTGCGCGCTCCGGCGAAAACAGCTAATCTACAAGCTCACAACATCACAGGTTGCAAAAGCCATGAGTTCTCTCAAGCCAATTAAAGCTCAAAATTTAGACCATTTTGGATGCAAATGCACCTGCAATTGGATCTGTGCGACTTACCAAATATATTTGGGAGTACCTGTGGGACGTCTGTCCATACTTTCTGTGGTGCATGTCAAACTGGGGATCCTTGATACTTTTCAAATGGGGGTCTGTGGGCTAATAACTTTAAGTGTAAATGTTGCGGTCCTTGCCATGAAAATGTTTCCCTACCATGCATGCATTTGTAAGAAATAGAATACTTTCATGTTATACTGCTGTTTTTATTCATTAAAAAAACCCCACACAAATATATTATACAAGTTGAAATATATCAGAACGGGTAAGGACTAGTTTGTTTAATTAAACAGATTTGTTGTTTACCTGGTAGTTTCTTTGAAGCACTAAATTGTGTTTTACTTGACCATTTACCCCGTTGTTTGTTGACTAGGGTTCATGCCATTTACTCTGATCTTGCACTTGTAAGTCACTCTGGATAAGATCATCTGCTGCTAAATGCCTAAATTAGGTACTTTTTTATTAATCTCTCTAAATGTCATGTTTGCTTGGAAACCAAACAAGTCAATTCAGAGCACCACTGCTTTCAAGCTGTTTCATATTGATCATCTGTATTGATTTTAACCTCTGAGATAGGGCTCAGGATTGACCACTTTATTAATATTACTTGCATGATTAAGTTGTCCACTTACGTTTTCCAAAGGGTTTTTAAGTGTCGTCAGGTGCGACACCTGGGTGGACAATAGAGGTAGCACTCGGGTGGCGGTGGCTCAGGGGTAGAGTGGCTGGATGGTAACCACAAGGTTGCCAGTTCGAACCCGGCACTAACCCCAGAGTTAGTGTCGAAGTAGCCTCGGAAACCCAGACGTTTTTATTTCCAGGGAGAAAAAAAAAAGTCTGTGACCGAGTCCACTTCAATTCGGCATAGAGTAGCACAAACGTTGATCACTCTCTGCTGATTTCGGATCGTCTGCACCTTTGTTAAATTGACGCACACGTACACCCGTACACACACACACTCCTAGAAAGCATAGCTGGACCCCAGGCTAGTGTCGAAGTGTCCTTGAGCAAGACACTGAACCCCTAATTGCTCCTGATGTGCTGGTTGGTGCCTTGCATGGTTTCCGCCGCCATCAGTGTATGAATGTGTGTGTGAATGGGTGAATGTAATGCACGATCTATGTAAAGCGCCTTGGTTAAAGGCGCTATATATATGCACCATTTATCACTCTGTAGAAATGGATAGTGAACGCCATTAGGCTTCATTCAAGTTAATTTCTATAACATCTCAATTTACAAAACATCAGCCCTGAGAAAGCAGACAGCCAGCACCTTCACTCCATTACTCATTTGAATATTCGACAATGTGCCAGAAGGATTAAGTGTATGCTATATTAGTTATTCAGGACTAATTCTGCGGCTATTGTATGACATTTAAAAGGTTCCCTTATGGTTCCTATAGGCCTATGTTGTACTCTCTGATCCTCAATATGCTGCCATTATAGGGAGAAATGGGTATTTTCTGCCAGTAATCTCACTCCATTGTCTCTGCTGATTTCCATTATTGTTATCAATTCATAAGCTGTTAGAACTGTGCAGTGCTAGATTAACAGTGGAAAATAGCTCAGCATTACTGTAGCACAAACAGCTGGTTAGAGGGAAAGACGAGGGAGGCAAAACAAGTAAAGATACATTCACTATATTAATCAGATATTGCTAGTGTCATCACTTATTTTATTTATTTTTTAAAGAAAAAAAGAGTGGAACACTCATTCAAAACAGTTTGCATTGGTAATGGTTATACTGCATTGTTTGTCATTTCTTCATCCTTGCGTTGGATCAACAGTGGCCCAGTAGAAGTAGTTTTTTCAGCAACTAATATTAAAAGGCACATAATAGAACGTGACAAGTATTAGAGACAAGCTTTTATCTGCATATTAAAGGTGAGAATGCCACACCCAAATATAGCATAATAATGAGTATAATCAGTTGTTTTCTCACCAGGCAAGCTTACCTTTTTTTCTTTTCTTTTACCTGTGTGTAAGAGACAGGCTCTTATTTGGTAAAACATGCTACAGTACAGTAAATACTGGCTGTGAGTTCTAATGGAAGCAAGGCAGCAGTGATTTTTGCCTTATTGTGTAGTTGATTTGTCCTCCTAACACTAGCTTGTTTGCCAGACTGACACTTTTTTTGGCAGTACAGCAAAGGCTATATGAAAGATGAATAGCTCATTGGCCAGATGTTCATCCCTCAGCCATATGTACGCATTTCTGCTACAATATTTATCAGTTCATTTGAGGAGCATTAAAGATACCTTTTTTTGTTTGTTTTTTTTGTTAAGGGGTGCACATTCCATTCCACCAATGACCTGCATGTTTACCAACATCTGCTCAATTAGCCCCCTGCTTTGGCTTTGGAGGAACTGGCCTAACAAACCAGCGAGGCCCTTGCCCAGTCCAGGACAGTTGCCAACTGGCCAGCAGGTGACCACATTAACCACTGGATTCAGGACAAGATGGATCCCCACAATAACACCTCAGGATTCAGATATGTGTGATAATTGCTGGAGCGATTGGACGCTCCTAATGAACTGAGGACTGTATTGTGAACAGTGGCGTCCACTGAGTCATTTACAGTCCACTGGGTCCACACTTGGCAGCTCTGGGTCCAGATGTTTGATAACTGGCTAGCTTTGAATGCCAAATGTGTGAACGTCTGATGGTAGAGTTATTGTTTCATTAGTGCCTTGGTGATTTATTTCCGGTGTTGCTGACTCTGAGCCTCTACACTTGACGAAACATCCAAAAGCTACCGATAGGATATGGTTGATGGAAGTCTATTAGGTAGTGTAATTGAATGGACATTTTTTATATTTTAAATGCATTGAAATTTCATTGAAATTTGTGCTAAATGAAAACTCCAATTAAAAAATTCCATTTACATTTGGCACTTTATGATAATTATGGAATTGTTATGCAATGTGTAATTTGTCATTTTAATAGACAATTGCACATAACTACAAATGACTAGCCATATTCAAATGTTGAACCTTACACCTGATTCTTTGCACTTGCAGGGCATAACAAGTGCAAAGAAACATGCTATGACTTCTAGTTCTTTCCCGACCAACCTGTAGAAGTTGCTATTAAAGCTACAGACAATGCCCTCCCCTGCCGCAAACAAATCAAACCCCTGTCTCCATGATGGTGGGCACGAACTTTACCCCTGTACTGTACCTCATGTATTCAAATGTATATTGCACATTGGAAAATCCCATTTAAAACATTTGTACTGCACATTTCAACATCTACAAGCAACTAATATCAAGTCATGCTAATAATGTTCCTGTGATCCCAGAAGATCAGATAAGCAGCCAGTGCCATCATAAGGGAGCGAAGAAGGGAAGGCGAGACGAGGATAAATTAGAGTGAGATATCAGAAAGGGGAGCGAGGGAGACGTAATGTTCTGTCTGAAGAGATGGGTTTTCATATTGGGATTTTGAGAGAGATTTCAGGGCACAAAACTAATAATGTTGTCGCTGTTACTCAGGAGCCAATTTGCCTTGCATCGAGCTAAGTAGAAAACTACAGTAATGACACAAACACACAAAAGACACTCAACCCCTAATTGCTCCTGATGAGCAGGGGGTGGTGCCTGGTTACAATTTAGGCATTTACAATTTAGGCATTTACAATTTAGGCATTTAGCAGACGCTCTTAATCCAGAGCGACTTACATTAAGCAAGAACAAAAAGCATGGGAATACATCACATATATAAAAAGCATTTATCAAGAAACATGCGTAAGCTAGGAACGTAACTAGAACATATCTATATATAATGACACTATACATATAAGCTATACATATATATTATACTATGCTGTACTGTTATTGTGCTGTCTACATGACATGCTATAAGTCGGTTTCAAATGCTATCTAAGTCTAAAAAGTGCTGTCTAAGGGGGTAGGGTAAGTGCTATGGGCCATGGTGGAGTCTGAAAAGGTGGGTTTTCAAACTACGGCGGAAGATCGGGAGTGATGCTGCAGTTCTGATTGCAACGGGAATTGCATTCCACAGTTTTGGGGCCAGAAGGGAGAAGAGTTTGGGACGTGTGGAGCGTTGTCCCGGCGTTTTTAGTGAGGGTACTTCCAGCTTCCCTGCGTTGGCTGATCTGAGTGCGCGGGAGGGTTTGTAGGGTTCAATCATGCTTGCAAGATATGGGGGAGCCATACCTTTGGTTGCTTTAAATGCCAGCATCAGAGTTTTGTATTCTGTGCGGGCAGCGACCGGGAGCCAGTGCAGGGAGCGGAGCAGGGGGGAGACATGTGAGAATTTTGGCTGGTTGAAGACCAAGCGAGCTGCGGAATTTTGGATCATTTGGAGAGGCTTAAGTGCACATGCCGGTAGGCCAGTGAGGAGGGAGTTACAATAGTCAAGTTTTGACAAGACTGTTGTCTGGATTAGGAGCTGGGCTGATTCCTGGGTGAGGAACGGTCTAATTCGTCGTATGTTATAGAGTGTGAACCTACAGGATCGAGTGACAGCTATGATGTGAGTTTTGAACGAGAGCTGACTGTCCAGGACTACACCAAGGTTCCTGGCTGTTGGGACAGACGTTACCAGGGCGTTGTCTACGGAAATAGTTAGCTCCCGCATAGGGCAGGACTTAGCTGGGAAGAAGAGAAGCTCAGTCTTGTCTGGGTTCAGCTTGAGGTGGTTGGAGGACATCCACTGTGAGATGTCAGCCAGGCATGCAGTGATGCGCTCTTCCACCTGGGTGGCAGAGGGGGGGAAGGATAGAAACAGTTGTGTGTCATCGGCATAGCAGTGATAGGATATATTGTGAGCAGAGATGATAGTGCCAAGGGATTTAGTTTACAGTGAGAAAAGGAGGGGACCAAGTACAGATCCCTGTGGGACCCCAGTTTGGAGGGTTCGGGGGGATGATAGCAGACCTTTCCAGGAGACCTGGTAGGTCCGGTCGGTGAGATAGGAAGAGAACCACTTTAGTGCTGTCCCGCCGATGCCTAGATCCGCTAGGGTGCCTAGGAGCAGCTGGTGGTTCACTGGTTGTCTGCTATGGTGTGTGAATTGGCGAATGACTGTACTGTACTTTACATTGTAAAGCGCCTTTAACAGGCTCAGCTCCAGGATGAAATGACTGAGGGGGCAGTTGAAAATGGCCAGGGGGCATACATCATTTTGATATAGTAAAACAATATGTAGATAAAACTTAAACTGAGGGGGCAGAATTTGCAACTGAGGGTGCCAGCCTGACAGGCCCCCCAGCTCTGGCACCCCTGTTTTTGAAGACTATATTTTCGCTACTACAGTAGCTGTCCGTCCGTGCACGTGTGTGTGTATACAATATGTCAGCGTGAAACCATGCACTCATAACCTCTGCCCCATTGTTTCAAATCAGCCTCATGGTGGCGCTATAACAGGTTGCTTCGCCTTTTGGCCTATAACTCTTGAACCGCAGGACGTGCAGTAAAAAAACTGGGATTACTTGTCATAATGCGGCTTGCATAAGTTGACAAATATCTGCCATTTCATTGAATCTTATTAGATGTTTGGTTAATATCACAATATGCCCACAGCCCCACAGACTTGACCAGACAAAGGCATTAGATGATAAAGTGCTCTTGGCTAATCATGGCATATAACCTTTTTAAAGTGATTATTGAGATACTGTATCTCATCTCTTATATCATTCTCAATATTCAGTGCTGGAATTATATAAAAAAAAATTATTAATGTTATTTAAAAGCCCCTCATATTTTTCTGATTATTGCCTTAGGATAGTGATGAACTTGTACTTAAAGGCTATATGAACATTGAAGAAGGCAGTAACCTTTGAAGATGATTTTCTTTGTCACCTCAGTTAGCCACCGGCAGTGTTTCCAGTGAGGGAAAATGTAATGTAATTAAGAAATGATGGTGGGGGTGAGGAGTTGCATATGAGGCTTCTGGAATATATCGTTACAGAATACCGTTAAGCGATGGAGAACGGATGATCAGTAAAATCAAATGGTGCTCACGTGAATCAGCAACTGTTCTGATTAATTGAAAATGGAGGACCCCAATGTAAACAAGCCATTGAGCTTTTCTGGGTATTTCGATCCTCTTAGCAGACCTTGTATTGAACTGTGTCTGTACTTTCCTCGAACTGTGCTTACTCGAAAAACTGTTAATACAATTTTCAATCAATTTCAATCAATCAACTGAAAACACAGAGGTGAGAGAGGCAGTGGTCCAAGGTGCTCCTTTGAGCAGGTAATAGGAATGAAACCCTCCACTTTCCTTAATCTACTACCAGGCCTTCTAGAAGTTTGAGCTTCTATCAGTGTCCTTCCAGCACTGTGGATAACATGGCGTCATTGGCGTGGTAGACTGGGATGCTGAAGGAACAGAGAACATCAGACTTTATCTCCTCTCTCCAGCTGCTCTCTGCTCCCCATCTATATACTGTATGGAGGGAGTAGTGGAGGAGATTGAAGTTCAGGGTAACAGTGTTTTCCCTGGATTCACTCGGAAGCTGGCCTGAAAACACTCATGACAGGCAAGTCCCACAGCCTAGTGAGGGTTGGATTGGGTTGAGGGGTGTACTGTAACACTTACTTGTTTACTGTACCTCTGATGTGGTGCCTAAACTAAGGCTGAATGCACCCCAGTAAATCCCTCTGTCACAGATTCTGCTGCTGTCCATTATTATCATCTGTAATCTGTCTCCAACCATGCTCTGCACTTTACATACATTAGGTAGCGGTTACACATATTTGTGAAGAGGACCTCTCCATTTCACATAATGGTAAACATGTTAGTGAAGAGGGCAACTCTACTTTACTTACAAACTAGTGAAGATGACATATCCACTTAATGATACGCATACTAGTGAAGAGGATGTTTCCATTTTGCATTATTGTTAGGGCACAGCTGTACAAATGGAACCAAATGGTCCAATAGAATGTTGTTAAAGAGAGTGCTGTAGATTTGAACTTTCACAACGAGAGAGAGAGAGAGAGAGAGAGAGAGAGAGAGAGAGAGAGAGAGAGAGAGAGAGAGAGAGAGAGAGAGAGAGAGAGAGAGAGAGAGAGAGAGAGAGAGAGAGAGAGAGAGAGAGAGAGAGAGAGAGAGAGAGAGAGAGAGAGAGAGAGAGAGAGAGACATCACTGGCGCTGCCCTTTCCCATCCCTACTCAACATGTTAATTATCACAGTTCCACATGCAGCAAGTCACTGGTGGTGATTAAAATGAGCTGTTTGTCGCTTTTTGTTCAAATCTCCATGAGGTTAAGCTTCTGATCTATAATTACAGCCCTGTTATCATTTTAGATTTGAATTCTGCTGAATTAAAAAATATTTGATTGGCATGCGTTTAACACCCACATTGGAGCTAAAGGCTATCTTGTTATAATCATGTCTTTGTTCAGCATGAACCATTATGCACACAGATTCCTAATGTGAACTTACTGTGCCACAGCATTTGGAACCTGACAATTCTTCATCTTGTTAAAACTTTGGGATTGGATGTGGAGAAATGATAAAACTATCTTTTAGTGCCTCAATCCAGTGTCAGTTCCAAACAGTCAGTCAGATCATCAATATTCAGCTATTCATGTCACATGTCAATGATTTGTTTATATGGCAGATAGAATTTGATAAGTGCACTATTATCTTCAAAGCCCAGACATGCTTCAGACAGGCCTTTGAATACAGATAAATATTTTTTGGTTCCAGTCTTTGAGGTGTGGTAGAGGTGGTGTGCCAAATTATTTCACCTCGTATGGCCATGAATAGACCTCCATGCATCCTTATGCGTAGTTTAAATGTATACTACCAGCGATAGTGTTTTTCTGTTAAATGGATGTGTCAGATACATCTGTAACATCGGCGTCACCTTTATATGAGGACCCTGGAAAACAAGATGCTGCATCTCATAAATAATATGCCTCAATAAGGAAGAAGTTCTTGGGAAAATACAGCAAGTTTCTCATTGGTTGCTGTTTTGTTTTGACTCAAACCGCACCTAAAAAGTTGGACTTTCAGCCTTTGTCAAGTCCCGCTCCTCTTCTGCACCCATTGGTTGCTGTTGCTACGTTCGATCCTCCATCCACTACCTCAACATTTTTTCAGTTGCCTCGTATTATTGATATTTCATGTATTCAGTTCATATTTTAAACTTGGTCTTAGTAAAAAAGGGTGCAGTATAGTGATTGGCATAACATGTTTTTTTTTTTTTTTTTAATGTTTTCAAATACTGGAAATCTTTCTTGTGTTTAGCAAACTCAGCATAAACAACCACTGCTATAGGAGCCTGGTGTCAGGTGTCTGGTGATGGTCTGAACTAGGCGTTATTGGTGCTTGCATGCAAATTCTGATTCAGCACAATGAGACTGTAGTATTTAGAAGTGTGTGTGTGTGTGTGTGTGTGTGTGTGTGTGTGTGTGTGTGTGTGTGTGTGTGTGTGTGTGTGTGTGTGTGTGTGTGTGTGTGTGTGTGTGTGTGTGTGTGTGTGTGTGTGTGTGTGTGTGTGTGTGTGTGTGTGTGTGTGTGTGTGTGTGTGTGGATGGGTGTGTGAAAGTATGTGTATGTGCTATACAGTAATTATGTTTGACACTGATGGTGGCCTTGCCAGTCTACCTGTGTGGAAAGAGGGCAGCCCTCCCATCTTGTCTGACTGGCCTGGGAGGAGCAAGAGCAGCTGCTTAGCTCAAACACCAGCTGCTTCACTGTCGACACAATCCAGGACACACTGTGACTCGTTCCATTTTTTCCTTCCATTGCACTTCCCCAGGCTTTTACTTAACAGATATAACACCATATCTGACCCCTTTCTGGGGCGAACATTCAACAGAAATAGCAGAAATACTCGAAACAGTGCACCTCAGAGCATAGGACTACGCAAGGTCAGGTAGGTTATTGTGGGCCAGCAATGTTCGGAATTCGCCAATCAGGATGGAATATGAAAAATCAGACAGATCTGTCCTGATCACTTGACTATAGATATGTTTGGAATAAATGCGTTTGTTTGTTTTTATATATGTAAAAATCACATTCTTGTGAAGTGAGGGGCGCTCTTATCATCATACATCACATTCCGTGCTCAGCCAATCACAATCACAAATGTCATTCGTGTTTTTTGTTGGGCATAGGAGGAGTTAAACAAAACGGGTATTTTTCATATTCCACCCTGATTGGCAAAGATTGGCTTCCAAAGTTTGTAGCAGTGCTCAAATCATGAACACAGCGTGCAATTTCCATGAAATTTGACATGCAACTTTCCAGTGAGGCAAATCAGCGTCATAGTGGCACTATAACAGGCCAATTTGTGTTATCACCTATAATTGCAGTTCTGACCTGTAAAATGTTGTATATGCAGTCCTTAGAAGTCAAGGAAAACCCTTTGGCCTACATTTTTCACATCTTCCTTTTCTAGTAGGAGGCCGACTTATGTAAAACACATTTTTGATATTACTCCTTCAGATTTTATCCACATTTCACGCAAGTCATGTGATCAAGGCTTATCTGTTTGATTCTTCATATTGCATCCTGATTGGCTAAGATTCAAAGAAATTGCAGGAGAGGCCCATTTTCAACATAATGCCGCAAATCATGAACTTTTGAACATAATGCCGCAAATCATGAACTCCGATTGCTGTGACACTTTGTTGAGGAACAGATGCCACCCTTTTAACATTGACCTAGTATAGCGCCACCAGGAGACTGCCAACACGGTATACACAACACACTGCCAATGACGGTTTATTTTACAGTTGGGTGCCACCGATATTGTCCCTTATCATTTGACCCATTTAGGCCTGACCTCAAAATTTAAAAAAATCCTTCTAAATCCTCCAGTTTTCTGAAATAAATATTTTCACGATTTTTAAAAAATAGCAGACCTACAAGCTCGTAGCGCGCCACTCGGTGGCGCGCTATGAGCTTGTAGATCTGCTATTTTTCAATAGCTAAATTATAACATAATGTTTAAAACACCAAAAGGGGTTCCCGCCCAAAATGGGTTAACTGTCCTTTTGCGCAGATCACGCAAACCTCAGCAAAAAGAAAAGGACAATATCGATGGCCTCCAACTGTATGTTCAATGGTCTTTTCAAATTGCAGTTATGCACCCTGGTCTGCTAACTTGCTAACTTTGTCTGAATTATCTCAGTAAAATAAATATTTGCATAGGTACATCTGTAGCTAATTTAGTTTGATAATTACTAGTTTGATTATGATGTCTGTATAACGTCAAGAGGTTATCGTCTCTTCAATTCCCAGAATAGCTCATCAAAATCTTTTTCATATAAGAAATAAATCCTTTGGTTTATGGAAGCACAATGAATCTTTAATGTGGACCAAATGGGATTCTGTCACGAGTGTAGGAGCAACACAGTGTGGTTCCTACAGTAGTGTATTAAGTTCCTCCAATCAAAATGGCTTATCACTGGGCTTCAGATTAAATAAAATCTCCAATAAAACCCATTTAATTTGCTCAATTCCCCACCCACAACAGAAAATATTGCTTCTGAATTTAAACAAAGCTATGGGGGATTTGTGCTGTAGACACAGAGGTTACACAAACATGACCCTCTGTACCAAATACAGGGATCATGTTTTCTGTTTGCCAATGTTAATGCTCTGTTATTTAATGCCAAAGATCCTTTAGTCAGCAAGGTGAATATTCATTTGTGACAGACAGCTGAGACTTTGTATCTTCTTACTAGTGAGAAGACAACCCCATGCTTTATTAGTGAGGTGAATGACAAGCAGTATTTTACTATTGACCTCAGTGTTTGAGTGTAATATTCTGTCAGGATGTCCATGCTTTTTTAGCATTTGTATTGTATATTATGTTTCATCAATCTCTTCTTATTTTCCTATAGAACAGCGTGATTAATTAAAGCCTGTGGTTAAATGTGACACATTGAAAGGAAATGTACTGTAATAGAGAGACTCCCAGACATGGACCAACAATAACTGGCAAAAAATGCTTTGTGTCATAAAAACTGCATATTGATCATTTAAACCATGTCACTGGTGATAACATTGTAGTGGGAAGTGAAGAAATGCTTTGCTTGAGACCCCAGAGCCTCTCCATTATGTGAAATATAATGAAGGCGCATTCATGAAATCTATTTCCCTCCAGATCAATCTGGGCTAATGTCATCTGTCTCATTCACATCCAACTGCCTAGAACTGTATTAATAATTGTATCGGCAGTATAGATTTCTGTTGACCATCAAAGCGGCCTTCATGAAACAGTGTAGCGTTCCAGCGGACTCACCCTAAATCAAGTGACATCTCATTAGATCAGACAGTGGCTCTTAAACAGATCTTTTGATCTTAGATCAGACAGTGGCTCTTAAACAGATCTTTCCTGGTTATAAAAATGGATATAGGAAATGGCATGGCCATAATCGTTAGTTAGTAGTTCATATGTTATATGTCATGTTATTATGGACTTTTGAACACCATTTACAATCAAATGTCATGCATATTGCGTTACTGGGTTGGGGTTATTGGGTTGTGTTTACTAATATCCCAAATCTTCCTTTTTTTCTCCCCTTTTTGCCTCCGGACTTGCATTGGGCTTACCTTCTCTCTCTTAGGTAAGTGTAATTATTATACTGTGCTACACTACATGGTTAGGGCAAATGTTGGTATACAGTATGTACTGTATGCCAGGGGTTCTCAACCCGTGGGTCGCGACCCCTCGGGGGGTCGCCAAATTATTTTGGGGGGTCCCCAAATTATTTTCAAAAAAAATATATATATATGTTTTTTTTCTTTTTGCAACTGAATGGCTGTAAAGTGGAAATGAAGAGTTTACATATAGTACACATAGTACATGCATACACCTTCCCTAATGATTATATCTGGTTTCAGTATTTATTTATGGTGTATTGTCTCTATTATTAAGGTTATTGTAGCAGTCAATTTATATTGGGGGTCGGGAGGGGGCGGGGCGGGGGTCCCGAGACATTGCCAAAGCATTTCCGGGGGTCCCCGGCCAAAAACGTTGAGAACCCCTGCTGTATGCAATGGAAGAATATTGTCAACTGAGCAAATGTCAGAGGGGAGAGAGGGCAGGGCCGGTGGTTGTGTGGGTTTGCTCTCGCTTGTCTTATCCCCCTCTAATGAGTTTGCAGTCTTCCTATTGTGTGTTAATAGCCAACCTATTGTTGGTTAATATCCAGCACACCTATTGTTGGTTAATATCCAGCACACCTATTGTTGGTTAATATCCAGCATTGGCTTTTTTCTCCATTGTCCTTTTTTTCTATAATTGCGACTCAGCTAAATATTTAATTCTGCCATCATTAATTTAGTAGTACAATCCCTAGGTCTAGCTTAACAGCTGTTTCACTGTTACAAATCATGCTCATTCATTGAACTAAACAAGTTTGGTCCAATCCAATATCCAAAGTCACTTTGACTTTATTTTAAAATGGCCTTATATGTAAAATGTAAATAAATAAAATAAAATAAAAGCGACAAGAAAAGTGAATACAAGAAGAAAATTATGCTCCCACTTGCTAAATGTATTTGCCAACGTTTCGAGCTACCAGGATCTTCCTCAGAACTGGTGTGTAAACCCTGAAATCGTTGTATGCAGTCATACCTTCAAATTCAATTCAATACAATGTTGGTTGTTCAGTTTGACCCACCAGTTTTGGAGATATGGCTTATTGCGACCGAAGGTCGCAGTTAACTATGGAATCATGCATTTCCCATCAGTGTATATCACTCAGAATCCCCATACATGGGGAAAGCCCCCATATACCTGTATGGTGCCCAGGTCTCGTGACATCATGTGACATCATCAGGGATGATGTCATAGTAATAAAGCCCATATATGGAGATCCCTGATGTCATCAATATTAGTACAGTATATGGATATATGTCAGAACCTGTTCTGACATTCTTGTTGATCCTTCCCCATCCATCCTTCCTATTCAATGTCCTCCTTTTGACTGATCCCTGTCCATTTAAACTCTAGACGGGCCCGCCCCAAAGTTATTTGTGCAGCCGCACCCGGCAGCCGGCGAAAACTAGTGTTCTCAACAGCCCCGAAAATTAAGGCCTGGCCCTACCTGGGCCCTCATCAAACCCTGTACACTCAAGACACTGTCCCCGCTGTCACCCTTGATTTCCATATATGGAGCTGACCTGTTCTGACATTCCATATGTTGATCTGACCTCATCAAACCCTGTACACTCAAGACACGCTCCATATATGGCCAGTGCACGCCCTTTAGGGCGAGGTCACTTCTCGCCCTCAGGCGTCTTACTGGTTAATGTATTGCAGAAAACAAACAGGCTTGAAAGGTTCACTTCTGTGGACTCACCTAGCTACATGTTAAGCCTTTATTTCATATTTACATGTCGATTTCAGACATGCTCTAGTATGTGAAGAGTCATGACTGTCTCTGTATCAAAAGGAGTCACATATTGTAAAACATCACATCCCTAACATAGCCAAAATGCATGTTTGTGTGGAATAACTTCCCATGTGCATGACTGTAACTTGAAACAATGGAAATGTTTTACAGTGCCGTCCAGGCCAATACACAGTATAATCTGCAGCTGGATCTGTCACTAAATGAGTGCTTTACGATTCCATGCCGTCTCCCCATGGCTGCGTTTGAACCAGTAATGAGGGAGTAATGACATTTGGGCTAGGGGGTGTCGTGTGTGTGCGTGTGTGTGTGAGGGTGGGGGGTGGATAATGTGGCTAAGCAATGCACAGAGTGCCACGCCGTGTGCTCACTTGCTTCTTGGGGTTGAACTCTGATCAAACCCCAACAGGCTTTTAAAGCTGGAACTGGAGAACTAGACAAACAATATAGCCTGCTCATCTGAAAGGGGACATAATATATATCAGAGGTTTGGCCCACTATGTGGCCCTCACACCTACGCAGGTCTGTCTGTGACTGTGTCCCTTTTGTGCCCATACTAAGATCTTGGTATCTGTCTGTCATCACAAAGTGACTTTGGCTTTCAACCCTCCTAACTTGTTTAGGTCTATATTACACAATGAGAAGCCATCATGAATCTGTGTGACAGAAGCACGTGCACGCATGCTAGTGTATATTATGTACAAGAGAATGCTGTTTCCTGTATGGATGGAAAAACAACCACCCCTCTGAGAGCAAAGCTCACTTTTTCCTCATTCTCTCAGTATGTAAATATAGTTTTAACACGACTCACTATTCTCGTGACTGATTGACTATAAAATTCAAATGTGTTCTCCCCCTGTACATTCTGGTCATATTTAAAGGCGGCATAAAGCACTGTGTACAACCATGTCAACCAGAAGTTAATGCATGTACCTTGTTTTTTTTTTTCTCCCCTCCTACTCCTACTAAACACTGTTTTGATAAATCATCACTCAGTCCCCTAATGTTACGTGAAATTAATGTGTTGCTTGGTTGCGCTGTTCGATTTATTATTTGCCGTGCTCGGCTGACAGGTTACACTTAATGCTAAGAGACTGTTGTGTCTCTCTGTGTGCCGGGCGGTAACATGGAAGGCACTACAGCCACAGTTCCAAGCATCTGTGCTTATTCACAAATTAAAGGGGGCTTAGATGTAAGCCACTTACTTATAACGTCCCATCATTACGTCCTCACTACTGCCAACCCAGACCAGCTATAGTAGATCCACTGTGTGCTGCTCACCTGGCTGCCACCCTGGCCCAGCTGTACTTAGTGTGTGTGTGTGTGTGTGTGTGTGTGTGTGTGTGTGTGTGTGTGTGTGTGTGTGTGTGTGCTCACACACACACACACACACACACACACACACACACACACACACACACACACACACACACACACACACACACACACACAACGGTGCACACAATGGCCACTGATGGATTGCCGGAGAAGGAGGTCAGCACCTGCAAAAGAAGCAGAGCTCCTGTAACAAGCGGAGAGTGGAGTTGCATGAAAGAAGCCGAGCAGAGAGCAGAGACTAAAAAGGGGGGCCTGGCTGACCCCAGGACCACACTGTGGCTTGGCCCCTTGGGGGTTAGATCACAGCCAATTGGTGCAGCTCCGACGCTCCTCACATGCATGCTTAGAGTGGGGACAGTTCGGAACATACGTCGTTCACCCTCATACATGAGGCCAGCCAGGTCGAAATGCTACAGGGAAACAGGCGGTAGGGAAGAATCAGATGCTCATTCTCTACCGCATGCCCAAGGCAATAAAGGCATTACATCACGTACCGGCCTTTGTATTGGTCACAGCATTAGAGGCAGCATGTTACTGTACCTGATATTCTATTTCACTCAGCTCTGTTTCAGCTTTGAAAGGGTAGAATTATTCTTTCTTTGCCCTTGTACAATATGCACACCTTGTCAAAGATGTGCATATTAACAAGGGCATGCAACTGTAGCCCCCAACAGTGTTCTATGAACCTCATTTCCATGTAAATGGTAAAATATGCTCAATTATAACCCCTGCGTGGCTCCACCACTGTGATGGGGAAATTGAAACTTTTCCCTATCAAAAAATGTGTTTTAGGTAATAAACGGAGTCTGACTAATGCTGAATTTCTTCTCATTTCTGTGGGGAGGAGAGACTGCTGTAGGTGTTTTGCATCTAAGCGGAAGGAAAAAAAATGTAATGGCAGCTATCAAGCTCGCTCTTTTATGAGGCCCACACGCAGTGAGCCAATGAGACAGTTGCAACGGTAATCTTCTCCTGCATGACTCCCACCTTTGGTGGGGCTAGGCAGGGCCTGCTGGCACAATAGCCTCACCACTTATCATAACCACCCGTCATTTACCCACAAACACAATCCTGCTCTCTGCCTGGGTAATTACTGTGTTTGCCTCAATGTTGTTGTGTCTCCGCCATGCTGATAGTCATGTTCACGGCTGACAGCCACTGCTGGGTCTCCAAAGCCTCTGTAGCTATGAGCCATATGTGCCTCGCAAATATTGTTTATCCTTTCGTTGAACTCAAAGATCCCCAGAGGAACAAACACTTTCCTTTAATGCAGCTCTAGTTGTCTCCACCAGGCCGAAGGCATGGGCGAGAGTATGTTTTGCACTCTGTCCGTCCTTGTCAGCTGTCCGTGTGTGTGTCCATCCGTCTGCGTACAGCTAATCTCCAGCACCGTTGGCCCGGTCGATTTTTACCTATAACTGCACCGAAACTTTGCATGATCGGTGGAGGCCAAGGAAAAACCTTTGACCTGCATTTTTCACATCTGCCTTTTATAGCGCCACCAGGAGGCCGACTTTTGTAAAACACATTTTTTGATGTAACTGCTTCAGATTCTGTCCAAAAATCGCAAATCGGTACACAGTATCTCTATGATAAAGATGGATCTGTGCGGTATTTCATATTAGATCCTAATTGATTCCCTAATTCCCTAATTTGAGGGAAACTTTGCTCGCACATTCCTACTAGGCCGAGGAATCAATCACACCTTTTTCACTTTGGCCTGTTATAGCGCCACCATCAGGTGTACTTTTTCCAAAACATTTTTTTGAAACAAAATGCCTCAAATCATGACTTTGAATGTCGAATTGCCATCAAAGGCGTAAGAAGAAATGGCACCCTTTTCACATTGGCCTATTATAGCGCCACCAGGAGCCACAATAACCTACAGTAGGCCTACCTGGCCTGGTGGAGACCTGTGCTCCGAGGAGCACTTTTTCTAGTTTATGCTTACTTACAGTATGCAACCCCATTACATATGGAGGCCATTTGTCATGTAGTTTACTTCATGCTGAAGAAAATGTAATCAATTTTGATAATATCTGGATGATGTGTAACACTTTTGAATGTGTATTGTTTAGTTCTTAAAGAGAGCGATGCTGAATCCTCAGGTGGACAATGGAGCCAAAAGTGTTCCGATGCTCCTCTCAGGCTGTCCTCTCTACAGTATATTGCAGCATAAGCCCACTCTGAGAGGCTGCAGCTGCACAATGTTTACTTCTCATAAATAGTACACTATTCCTCTAACTGTCCAGGATTATCACTGTGGGGAAGGGAGGTTCTCTGAATAAGATGGAAGAGGAATGCGGTTTGGGGGGTATAAAAGCAGCTGTTTGTGAACCATAAAAGCCTCCATAATGTAGGCCCTGCACACTTGATAATGATGACCCTGGGTCCCATTACACCGGGATCAGGGAGTCAACATCACTGCCCTTCAATTTAAGAGCAGAGTTTCCAGTCTCTAATGAGAGGCCCCTGGTCAGGACTTGTATGGGATAACCATGGGATACAGGAAATCACCCCAGCTCCAGGTCACACTACAAACACACTGACCCCAGCTATATGAGCTATGTCTGACAGCTCCAAACTGTTCCCAACCATAAAGAGTATTGTCTGAGGCTGATCATACAGTGGCATAATATATAAATTGCGCTGAGACATATCGTCATTCAAACGTGTGCAGTACCTTATACCTTTGCCATGGGCATGAAACGTGCTGATCTAGCTGTACTGGTGTGTTCTGTTGTGGGCAGGGATGTTTTTCTTACCATCTCAGACAAAAGGAAAAAGTGGGAATCAGCTGAAATGGTCCAAAATGTAGGTTTACAGTTGGAAAGTTGGAATACGGTTTGCACTGCAAAATATATACTTGTCAGCACCATTTCAGTAAATGACGGAATAGGTTATTGTAGCTGCTGGGATCATCTTATTTACTATATGTAACTATATCCCAAATTTTCCATCCTAGATTATACATGGTATACACAACGTCTATAGCTTTTAGTTAAATCTAGGGAATGTAGTGTAATATCATTAGTTGATTGTCCTTTTAAGGCCTATTCATATGCCTATGCATACAGAGAGATGTGTTTGTGTGTGCGTTGAGTCGCTTACCACCGCGGTGTGACGTCATGTTGTAGTTTTCGGTGGTCGTGTGTGTGCGTGCGTGCGTGCGTGCGTGCGTGCGTGCGTGCGTGCGTGCGTGCGTGCGTGCGTGCCTCCATATAACACGGTCATTCATTTAGCGGTATAGTTAAGGGCCTATCCAGTGATTATGGCCAACTGAAAGGGCCCTCAGTCAGACTAAACCACTGCCATGCACCACATTGGAAGTTTTAGAACAACCACAAACAGACACCGCCTGTCTGGTCTTCTCCTATTTACCTATATGAGCTCTCATCTCAACTGGGACCACTTTAGCATGATATTGCCCGAACAAAAGTCGTGTAATGCAGAATTGCCCCAAAGCAGCAAACAAAAAAACTATTCATGCACATGCATAATGTGCATATATATATTTATATGCATGTACATAAACCTAAACACTGCCCCCACCCCCCTTCAGTCCTTAATTCATATGATTTTCTTTTTCTTTTCTTTTTTGTATTATTTATTTCTAAACAGTAGTTTGTTGCCTGAGGGCAACACCAACACCATGCCATAGAGTTGTCAGTGTAACCTTTCCACGCTGGCTAGAGAACAACCTGAAACCTTGTGGAAAAACAATCACAGCCCTTGGTGCTGTTTGGAGGACAGCCAGCTCTTGTCGGGTGGGGTTGGATGGGGGGATTGATCAAATCATTGAGATGAAGGACAATTGGTCTCTGCTGAATTTTTTAAAACATTTACCATCTTTTGCCAATTTTTAACAGATGGCAAAGTGGCAATTCAGTACCACAACTACAGCATTAACTATTTAGGACCTGATAGATCAAGGGCATCATTTGCAGTACCCTCACTGACTCGCCCCTGTGACAGAACAAACATTACTGTTCTTATTGCACTGTAGGACAGGTCTTCCCTCTATACATTATCGAAACGCACAGTTCCTTCATTCCTTGTACACACAGGTTTAGCCAGACCCTGAACAACCTCAGTGGTAATTCATATAGGATTAGATTTTGTCTCCAACTGGCTTCTACCAGGGTTTTAGTCAGTTTTCTATTATATAAATGAAATTCCATCTAGGTGCCGACAGGATCCACAGCCAGTTGATAATACAGTTTATTAAAACCCACCATGAGGGGTTTGGGTGGAATAGAGGTCATATAGTGGATTCTAACCTGTGTCATCTATAATTTATTGTTGGAATATTTTGCTCTTCTGCACGGGATTAAAGTTTAATAACTCCACAGGCTTTGTAAATACTCCTTTTTGTGCAATGCCAATGTCTTTGTGTAGACACTAGTGCTGTGGCTAAGGGAGATGGGACATATCTACTTGGAGACAGGAGGAGAGGTAAGCTCGGGTTAAGCCTTGGGAGTCCAACGTCAGCAACCCAGCCTCTTGCACAAGGATGAGCCCCAGCCAAAATGTGTTTTCCTACAGATAAGGACCAGTGCTGACCGGGGGCCGCAGGAATGAGATGTGGCCCCTATCTGTTATGGCTCTTATTGTGTGGGTCAGCACGGCGATTAGATTATGGGACATGTAATACTTCTGTGAAAGAGGAATATCTCTCAAAAGTTTATGCTGTGTTACCTATTCACGTACTGGGAGTATAGGAAAGACACGTTAGAGGATGCAGTTGTATTGACCATATTTACACAGTGGCAATTTTTGAGGAGCGCTAGCTAGCCCCTCCTATATACAGGTTTAATGTTTGTTTTTTGTTCAATGTTTGTTTTAAAAACGCCATTGACAATAAAGATAATTTATTGTTTGTTTTGTGTCAATGTTTGTTTTACGTACATCATCATGTTGTAAGATCATAAGAGCGCCCCTCACTTCACGCGGGTGTGATTTTTTTCTCTTATGTCACGCTTGGCGGCGTGGGGGTTATACCTCCCAGGTATGATGTTAAAATGACCACTGTGTGAGTACACAGTAAAATCCTCTGTGTTAATTGCGACCGTGGGTCACAGATTACTATATGAAAACCTGCAAAACCTGTCAGTCGGTCCGTCCATCACGCCATATATGGCCGTCAGTCCATCACACCTCGTGACACGTCACGCCACCATATATGGCCATCAGTCCGTCACGCCTCGTGACACACTCCATATATGGCCATTTCCATACATGAAGATCACGACACTGACCTCATCAAACCCTGGGTAGCCATACATGGAGAAGACTGGATCATCACCTAGATCTGCATATATGGAGCCGGCCGGCAACTCTACATCTGACCTCAAACCCTTAGATCTCCAGATATGGAGCTGGCCTGTACTGACATTTCATATGTTGATCCTTCCCCACCCGTCCTTCCTCTTCGATGTCTCCCTTTTGACTGATACCTAGTGCCCATGTATGTGTCTCAATGTTCTACTGGCTTGTCCGTCATTGTTGTGGTGTCCTGTAGTCACTGTGAAGATGGACATTTAGCTGGTGACTTCTTTCAGTTGTCCTACCATGCATGCTCTGTTAAAAAATATATAATAATAAATAAATAAATAATAATAATAATAATAATAATAATAATAATAAATCTGACCCCGCTGTCACATGTTTTTAACCCCTCTGATGCTAAATCATTTTCAATATTTTAATGCTAGTGCTGTCGCTCTGTTGTTGATGGAAATGAAATGCAGGACGTCTCAGTCCAGATTGTTCATACATCTGTCAGTCGCACTACTTGGCACTAACCCAACCAATTAACCTCCCTAATTGGCAGTGTGGGTTGTGGATTGTGTTTTAAAAAATCCTGTTTGTCACATATAGATCCCTGGTGGTGTCTAGTAGGCAAGGGAACAGAGAGAGAGAGAGAGAGAGAGAGAGAGAGAGAGAGAGAGAGAGAGAGAGCTAGAGAAGGGGGGGGGGGGAATTATACTGTCTACATGTGAGCCAGCTACAGTAGATGTGGATTTTTTTGCAGCCTTGCTGCTATGCTTACATATTTCAAATACAGCCTTCACATTCCATATAAAACTCCAGACATGTAAATGTATTCCTGTAATTTTCCCCCTCACTGGCCGCTTTCTTTCTGGGTTTTATGGACCACATTATGGACTAATTGCTTTGATTTGGATCCAGCTTGTAAAGCCCAACCTGTAGTGGCGTGCAACGGTCCATTGCCTCACTTCAGAGACAGGAGAAGAACTGGTCCCTCTCAGACCCCCCACTCACTCAGACCCCCCACTCACTTCAGAGACAGAAGAAGAGCCAGTCCCTCTTATTAGACCCCACTCACTGATGTGGCCGCTGGCCAGCAGGAAAAAGAGCTTCACGTTAGACCCATGTCTGTCACCTTGGCATAGGTGGCAATTATATGACCTGTGACGGACATAGCAGGAAAGCTTTCTTTCTGTTTTAATAAGACTCACCCAAATGCATGCCTGCATCATGTCTCTTTAAAAGTCCACATGCCTACATGATCACACAAAAGGAAATTAGATGTATCCTCCTGAGCCCCTGGGGGACTGACATTTGACACCGGCCAGATGAAGCACTGGGAGAGACGGCCTTTGTGTGATGGACTGAGCTGCATGGTGGTGTGAGGGCCAGGTAGTGGACGCATATGGATGTTGGCTTAATATTTTCTCAGTTCATTACGAATGTTGATTCTGCTCGGCATATTATTCCAATGATTTTTACTGCTATCTGGGGACTCTTTAAAAAACAGATTTTAGTATTTATAGATATTCTCCTAGTTCTTACACCTGGTCACCAGAGACTCCTTTGTCAGAAAATATACCCTTCCATTTATCTTCATTCAGAGAACTACATTGCAACCTGTCCATACCATATTCCCACTTGTATTTATTTGAGCAATTTAGGTCACTTTGTCTGGAAGCTGATATGTTTGTTACACAGATGCAAGTTGTTTAACCCTGAGATTGTTATTGTTGTTGTTCTAGAGCGTTATGTGATTGAAGTTCTTTTATGTCTGAAATTAAAAGCTTTGCTGTACCCTCAGGCATCCATTGCAATGCTGTAAGAATCCAGTAGAGGGCACATTTTGCTAGCTAGTTTGCATCTGCAAGATTGCTTCAGTGAAATATATATTGCATGCCTCTCCTCTGCTGCAACTGAGAACCATTAAAATGGAAAATGAAAATATTTAGTTCATGGAGCAGAAAAGGCCATGAATAGTGCCGAGAGTGCTGTTAAGCCTTCCAACATTCCCATGTTGCCCGCACAGATTGCTTTTTCAGACTTATTTTGTTAAGAAGTGTTATTGATATTTTGCTACGAGGCCAAAGCCATGATGATTGAGTAAAAACAATGGGCCTTTTGTAATGTGTGGTAAAATAAGAGAGAGGAAGAAGACAAGTAACTGGGGAATCTGACCGGATGAATTATATCTTGGTCTAAATCTCAGAGCCTTTCCTGAGACATGATTTTTATGGTCAGATTGTAAATCAGTTGAGGTATACCTGTATGCATACGAGAATAATAAGAACCATAGCAACAGCCTTGGCCACCGCTCTGTTAAACACACACCCACTTTATAGCCGCCAGCATGGCACCCCTGGGAGAAAAGCTTAACAATGTGGCTTAACTGCAAAGGGAAACAAATAGTATTCGCTAAGGGGTCCAGGCATAAGGGAAAAGGTCAGTGCCTGAATCTCAAAGACAGTTTTTGAGCACTGAATGTGTAAATCACTAGTACCGATGTGACAACATTTAAACCTCTTGGATAAGCCACGCGGCAGGGCTTCTTTTATCACGCTTAAAGCGGCCGCTCAGGAATGAGAAAATGTCACTTAGCAGAGTTCATGGCATCCAGAGTTCACGGCATCCATTATAGAGGAGATGCTCTGGCCTTTCAGAAGGTTATTTGTGTGGGTGGTGGTAGCGCCGTCTAGCATTGCTGCAGCTCGTAGGAATGCTGAAGTAAATATGACATCATTGGACATTGTACCTGGGAGTTGATTCCAAATTAATTCAAATGAGTAAGACCAATCACGTCCTCGCGATAATTCCCACTGCAATGCATATGTTCTTCCTGCATTTCAAAATGATGATGTGATTGCGGTAGTATAGTTATGTTTCATGTATTTTGTCTGTTTTTGTTGTTTTGTTGCAAATTTAAGACCAGTAAGACGCCCTGAGGGCGAGAAGTGCGCATCTACCTGGTTGACGGCAGACTGCGCTGACGCTTTGGCATGGGTGGTCAGATCAACATATGGAATGAATTCTGTACTGGCCATATATGGAGCGTGTCTTGAGTGTACAGGGCTTGATGAGGTCAGATTAACATATGGAATGTCAGAACAGGTCAGCTCCATATATGGAGATTTAAGGGTGGCAGCGGGGGCAGTGTCTTGAGTGTACAGAGTTTGATGAGGGCCCAGGTAGGGCTGCACCTTAATTTCCGGGCCTGTTGAGAACGTGTCATGAGGCGTGATGGACTGACGGCCATATATTGTGGTGTGTGACATGTCATGAGGTGTGATGTCACGAGGCGTAATGGACTGACAACCATATATGGAGGTGTGACCTGACTGGCGGACGGACAGGTTTTGCAGGTTTTCATAGTAATCTGCGATGTCCAGGTGGGGGAGCTGTAGGCTATACGGTTCTGCATTGCTGCTTGCCTATCGGGCCATGGCTCTTTAGCCGACTGGTAACATACGCGCCATAGGATTTATAGGTCCCAGGTTGGGACGATAACACAATGTCTACTTTACTACAACTAGAAAAATTGGTGTCGACATCCAATTTGTGCGTTTAGACATAGGCTACAGTAGATTTTCTAAATAGGGCCCTAAGGGTCACAGTTGGGCATAGTAATATCTAGACAGAATAATGACACTTTTGAAGATTTCAAGCTTAAATGGGGTTTGTAGGTGAACAGGAGGAGACATTTTTTATCTTGATTTGAGTGTTGCAGTATACTGTACTGTAGATTCAGTTAAAAAGACAGACAGAAGAGCATAAAGTGCATAATAATACTAGACTAATCTGCATGATACAATTGTGAGTCCATAATAAATAAATAGGTCATGAATGTACGTGTATAGGATATAAATATGAGTCCCTATTAAAAACACAAATTCTGATACTGAGCAAGCAAAATGCCTATCAGCATTTGCAAAACAGGTGGATTGCATGTGGTTAGGTGCGTGTGTGCATGCATAAATATTTTTGTAATTTGTGTTGATGAATTGCATGGGCCATTGTGAATATTTTTATGCACCCTGTGTCCCAGTTTTATTATCAGGATAAAAAGGAAATCTAATTTAGGGCAACTGAAAAACCTATTTGTTATACTGTTATCTATGTGTGCATGGTAGAAATGGAATGCTAAAACCTTGCTAGCACATTCATTTTAGAACAGTGATAAAACCAGTGGTGTCCAGTTATACAAAAATAATGGCCTCCCTCCAGCCAATCAGATTTGAGAATTTCACCCATGCCATGGTATAAATTGACTTAATGCCTTCTACCCTCATATCTGTAGTGTAACCATCAGTCTGGGGAAAGACAGCTAAATTTACTGCAGCTCTCACTGGAGCCTAACAGGTCCCAAATGACTTTTTTTTCCTTCCCCAACCACCCCTTCATTCACTGGGCCTCTCTCATTCCTCTCTTATCATCCTTTCACAAACCTAAGCACAATCCAGATGCTTTTCAATTTTCAGTAACCATGCTTTTAGTGTATAGAATACCATTTATTTGTCTTTCTTAAGGCAGATCGAGACTATCCTCCCCAATCCAGTCTGTGCTCCAGCCTGCTCTGTGGATGCGGCTCTTCAGGGCTCTGGATGGATCACACATGTTTCACAATCGCCTCCTCAGAAAAGAAAAAAGAAAAAAACATGTATCACATCACATCATTACGCCTACCCTGCTCCCATTACAGGCACAATAAGAAGGAGTTTTAGTGCTTGATTATATCCTTAGGACAGATCAGACAGCGGCCACCTTCCTGCTGCAAACTAATCAGGTCCAAAAAATTACTTATTGATCCCAAGCCAGGCCGCGGAGCGGGATTTAGTGCAGGGGTCAGAGGGAGAGCCCATGACGCCTGGTCCTCGGCCAGTATTTCTACAATGGTCAACACACACATACATCGTCGCTGTCGGATAGAAACCTTGTATCTCCAAAACGGTTACTTTTCAGGAAATGGGGTAAAAAGAAGCTCGATCTGTTCCAGTCTGGTTCCAATGGAAACAATGTACTTGTTCTTTAGTCTCAAGCCCTTGTTAATACTTGGATCAATATTTATAAAAAAATCTACTGACAGACTTAAACACTTTCACGTTCTCTTTAAAAGATTTTCCAAAAAATTGCAAAAAATGCACATCTACCATTTCGCGATGGAACACGCTGTGAGCTTGTAGATCAGCTATTGCTACTAATGCGTGACTCTGTACTGTAGTCTGACAAAGTAGGGCGTTCATTTATGAAAAAAACAATGATATGGAGATATGAGGTTTCTGCCTGACAGCGACAACATGCACGTGTACACACACTCCCTCTGAATCAATTACACCCCTAAAATGCACCTTTTCATTAACGTTGCCTTCATGAAAGCTTCGACCTGGTTCCCAGTGGGTTCTGGTCTAATTGCAGTCCTGTACACTGTATCTTCCTCTTTAAAATACATACATTGGAAATGTACTGTACATGATATTTAGCTTGGGAAAGTAATATGATGGCAGTGGAATTTGAAAAATCATCTGCAGTCGGAATGGCTATTGTGTTTTGTAATAGCATATGATATTGTTTATTGTTTATTGAATGGATCCCCATTAGCTGACGCCGGGGCGACAGCTAATCTTCCTGGGGTCCATATAAAATACATACAAAGACTACATACGGTAATTACAAATACATTCAACAAAATTAAATACATGAAAATACATAATTACAATTTATTCTATAAAATTAAATGCAACATAATAAGAATAACATTATGGTCATGTGGTCAGCTGTAGCAAGTATTCCTTTAAAACATATTTGAAAGATAATTTATTTTGTGTTATGTTAATGTGAGGTGGTAACATGGTAGCAGGGAGTGTTAAATGACCGAGGTTGGCAATTCTGGTGTTATGATTATGTCTGTCACTTGATTTTAATAACTGTTTGAAAAAGTAATCTGGTGTTTGATTAGAAATTATGTTTCTAACAAACATGAGGACATTGCAATGGAGTTTGTTTTTAACAGATAACCAGAACAGGCGTTTATGCATATATTCAATATTTGTGCGAGTAGAACAATGAAGTGCCAGTCTCCCCTATGGGAGTTCAAACCTGTGATGCATGCCTATTTTTTTGTTTTTACTCAATTGTTTTCAGCGTTGGTTTGAACTGAAGATGGTTGTGAATGTTTTTTAACTGAAAATGCTGTATCTCTGTCACTCTGCCTTACACTATTTGTATACTGATAATGTTCATCCTCCATTGGAATGGCAGTCCTCATTTCAGACAGCATTGATCCCATCTTTTGGAGATGAATGGATTAATTACAGGCAGTGAGAGGAGGCCAAATACTGCCTGGTGTGGGGGTGGGGAAGGGTTTGCGAGGTGTGTAGGGTGTGTGTGTGTGTGTGTGTTTGTGTGTGTGTGTGTGTGTGTGTGTGTGGGGGGGGGGACTAAGAAAGAACTGAGATTGAGAAAGCCATTAAACCAAATTGAGGGCATTAATGACTGTTGCACTGCCATGGGTCTCTGGCGGCACTCTTTCCTTGGCACTATGACCAGGTAATGGTTTCCTTGGCTGTTCTCTGGTGCATTGATTGAGCCGTTATTCCACAGCATGAGGGCTGACACCACATTGGATTCCACACCTCTGAACCTTGGCAGGGTCTTCTAGAGGCCACCGGCGCAGACTCCATAGCAACCACCTACACCACATACGCATCATGTCCCAAGGCTCCTGGAGAAGCACACACTACTTGTAAATACTCACCGGGTGGTTTTGACCAGGGTTGCAATTAATGTGTATAGCACTAATTACTGTACTTAAGCAGATACTGTATGAGCAGAATATTTGTGTTGCTAACTTATTTATTTGTATGTCATAAAAAACAATTGCATATACTGTATAGATTATAGGACTAAAAAAACAATCATTATTCTCTACCCTATAAAGAAAGCCCATGCCTGCATGGTGACTGCAGCATGCTGACACAAATAAAACAAGGGCCCACTAAATAATGTAATGTATAGCATAATGAGAATTGGGTCTTGTGTTTATCTAATTAAACAACATAAAATATGAATGACAATCAATTACTGCTGCTATTAGGCCTTAAGTACTACCACGGTATGACATTTTTATTTATTTTTTATTTATCCTCTATCCTATATTTTATAAAGAAATATGAAATGAAAACACATGAGTCCATTTATTGCACATTAAAGCTCCCCTCCTGGTAATTTGCCTCTAATTTTCTCACCAAATCGCTCTGGTTTGAAATCATACCTTAGCCTTGCTATGGGAACCAGATACAACAACAAGTGAGAAGCATGTTGTCACTTTTAACCAAATACAATTTCAAGATGCGCTTAAAATGTTGAACTTCACACTCAATGCAGTCAGTGGTGGCTCAGGAATCATTGAACTTCACACTCAATGCAGTCAGTGGTGGCTCAGGAATCATTGAACTTCACACTCAATGCAGTCAGTGGTGGCTCAGGAATCATTGAACTTCACACTCAATGCAGTCAGTGGTGGCTCAGGAATCATTGCATACAAACTACCAGTACCAGTAAGACGCCCTGAGGGCGAGAATCACGTGACCTCGTCGTGACGTGACCTCGCCCTCGTGCACGCATCGGCCTGGGTGACGGCAGACTGCTGGGCGAGTGCTGTCGCTTTGGCATGGGGGGGGTCAGATCAACATATGGAATGGATTCTGTACTGGCCATATATGGAGCGTGTCTTGAGTGTACAGGGTTTGATGAGGTCAGATCAACATTATGGAATGTCAGAACAGGAAGGACGGGTGGGAAGGGATCAACATATGGAATGTCAGTGTGATGTCACGAGGCATGACCATATATGGAGGCATGATGTCACGAGGAGTGACCATATATGGAGGTGTGATGTCACGAGGCATGACCATATATGGAGGTGTGATGTCACAAGGCGTGACCATATATGGAGGTGTGATGTCACGAGACATGACCATATATGGAGGCATGATGTCACGATGCGTGATCATATATGGAGGTGTGACAATCGGGAGATGCAGGTTTTTTCATAATTAACATATGGAATTTCAGAACAAGTCTGCTCCATATATGGAGATCTAAGGGTTTGAGGTTGTCATATATGGAGACGGCCATATATGGAAGCGTGACGGACGGACGGACGGACGGACGGACGGACGGACGGACGGACGGACTCTTTGACTGACAGACAGGTTTTGTAGGTTTTCATAGTAAACTGCGACCTACAGTCGCAATTAAAGGGATATTTCACTGTTTGGGGTAATTTTAACATCTACTCATCTCGGGCATGAAAAAGCACTCCAAAGTTGCTTGATTCAGTAGATAACACCAACTCTGGACTTCCTACAAACTCACTGTAACATCAAACTCTATTTTTGAGGGGCGCTAGCCTAAGGAGAAATTAGGTCAAATGTCCGCCAAATATGATGCAAATTTGTGGCAACAGGCATTCTGATGTATGAGATGATGCATGATGATGTACGATGATAAGAGCGCCCCTCACTTCACACAGGTGTGATTTTTAATTCTTTGAAAACATCCATACTACTTTAAATGTTTGCTTTAAGCAGTGACGTCATGTGGTAGACACAGTGGGCGCCCCTCACTTCACACAAGTGTGATTATTTTAATAGCCTTGGCCTACTGGCAGCGTGCACAATCACTGATCAGCCCAGGTCTTTGTGACAGACAGACTCGGACTTTGTCGTCTCCAAATTTGGGCAAAATGTCAACCTAAGCCACTCCATGGTAAAAATCAGACCCGTCTGAACTGAGTGGTGCTGTACTGTCTGTCTGTGTGTGTGTGTGTGTGTGTGTGTGTGTGTGTGTGTGTGTGTGTGTGTGTGTGTGTGTGTGTGTGTGTGTGTGTGTGTGTGTGTGTGTGTGTGTGTGTGTGTGTGTGTGTGTGTGTGTGTGTGTGTGTGTGTGTGGCTGCGGCTGCGCAACAGTGACACTTGGTAGTGAAAAAACGCTATTTCCGTGCTCGGACGGACCCAGCCAGCCAGCCAGGGACACACATTGCTCGCTGCTTCTTCGCCTGGAAAGGAGTCAGCTTAGGTGGTTCGGGCATCTGGTTAGGATGCCTCTCGGGAGTCTCCCTAGGGAGGTCCTCAAGGCACGTCCCACTGGGAGGAGACCACGGGGCAGACCAAGGCAAGTTGGAGGAAACACATCGACTCACTGGCCTTGGAACGTCTCGGGATCCCCCAGGAAGAAGTCACTAATGTTGCTCTGGAGAGGGAAGTCTGGAGCTCTCTAGTGGAGCTGTTGCCCCCCCGCGACCCGACTACGGATAAGCGGTTGAAGATGGATGGATGGATGGATGAAAACTAGTCTGTTTAAAAGTATGGCTGACTCTGACAGTCTAAAGAGTTAAGTCTTAAAAAGACAAAAGAGTGACTCTGACAGTCGTCTGACAGATTCTACAGCTTCTGATTCTTCTGTAGCTTTTGGTGCTTCTTGTGATGCTTTTGTTAAAGCCTATGTACAGCTTTGTGTGTTTGTGTGTACCCCATAGCGATGATTTCATTGGCTGAGCAAGGATTGTGAGGAGCAAATCGGCTAACCAAATGTTGGTTGGCGTGCTTGGCCAATAAGGGACCACCTTATGTACCTTGTACATACCTTGTACTGTAGCAATGTCAAATGTCCGCTAAGATAAATTGATGTACGATGACAAGAGCGCCCCTAATTTCACACAGGTGTGATTTTTTTAATAATTGAAAACTTTTCGCTATCTTTGTATTCCTAGTGGGAACTCAAATATCGCCTACGACTGCACCAATGTACTGTAATAAGCATAGTATGTGACGTGAGCCAATGTGAGCCATGACATCACACATTTTGCAGATTCCCTCGTGTTGCCCGCTTACATGGAGACGCGAGGTGGAGCGTTTTCAAATATTTCCACTCTGGAAGGGGTTTGCACTTAGTAACGTTTTCAACCCCCCATAATGCTGTTGCCATCTTAAAGGAACATCTGCTATTTTATTTTGCCGTTTTCTCTTGCGACCAGAAATTCACAAAAATGAATTGCTGGGTCTCAGGATATGTGCATGAGCATATATATGGGCTTCAGTCAGATCTGCGGGTCTGGAGAACCAGATCTCCATCTGGGTGTACCCGACAGATCAGCGTTACTGGACACCGCCTATTCACCTAACTCCACACCAGGCATATAAATGTTGCTCCGGTCATCTGCGACGCATGCACCGAGTTTTAAGATGGTCGGTCGAACAGTTCTCAAGATACGTGAACTACAGTTGTACATACCGTGCATACTGTACTATTCAGTACGTACATACAGTACTTGCACGCTCTACTTGCGCAAGTAGAGCGTGCAAGTACTGTAATCGGCTGCGTATGTCGGGCGTATGTCGGTGTTGTCCGTCGGCCAATCAGGGATTGGCTAATGACGTAACTAAGGTACGTTTGGTGATCGGCTGGGTGTGTGTGTGTGTGTGTGTGTGTGTGTGTGTGTGTGTGTGTGTGTGTGTGTGTGTGTGTGTGTGTGTGTGTGTGTGTGTGTGTGTGTGTGTGTGTGTGTGTGTGTGTGTGTGTGTGTGTGTGTGGATGGATGGATGTCGGGGTAAGAATGGTGGTCCCTTATTGGCTGTTGATGGTGACATACTGTAACTAAGGTACGTTTCAAGGTTGGTATAAGGTCAATAACGGGTCGAAAGGATTTAGAACAGCAGTTGTAATATACATTAGTTAGTAGCAGTACTTGCGCACTCTGCCTGCATTTCTAGTTATTGTTATTATTACTATTACCTGAAGCTATTAGTCTTCTGTAACTATTGTGTTCCTCTCGTATTATGCCAACCCCCCTTCTCAGTGTCTTGCTGTTTAAATCGAATCTATCTGAACACATTAGGCCTACTACACTCACACAGCCCCCAGCTGAATGTAGCAACTGATAAAAGCCCAATATTTCAGCCATATTGATTCCTCTTGCAAAATTGCCTATTGAATGTGCTGTGGTACTGTACAGTGAAATGTTTTGCAGCCTTGAGGGGTTAAAGCCAGGGTGACCTTGAGTTTTATGTATTTTTCCTCTCTCTCTGTTATTTTCACATCCTTGTTTTTGAGCGGTGCCAACCGCCGCCATTACGTGACTTGTGTGTGTGTGTGTGTGTGTGTGTGTGTGTGTGTGTGTGTGTGTGTGTGTGTGTGTGTGTGTGTGTGTGTGTGTGTGTGTGTGTGTGTGTGTGTGTGTGTGTGAGCATGAGCACCATCCATTGATATTAACTGTGTAGGTCTGTATGTATGAGCATGTAGAGGGACCCCCACACTGTAACTCTGTCATTTCCCAACCGTTTCGGATGTGGGGCGGCTCACCGGAACCGGACTGGTGCCCCGGTACCGTTCTGGATGTTGAGCACAGTACAGTACACTGAGTACAGTAACTAATATGACTAATACATGTATAGGTGCACCACTCAGTTCACACAGGTGTGATTTGGGTTTTTTTGGGGTCTTTTATGCCTTTATTAATAGGACAGTAGAGTGATAGGAAATGGGGAGAGAGATGGGTAGTGACGCGTTGCAAAGGTCTTCGGGATCGGGATTCCAACCCGTAACACGCTGTCAGGCTAAGGCTGGCATTCCAGCCTAGGGTGCCCGGACCAACACGCCGGTGGCCCGGGCCATTTTCACATCATTGTTTTCCCCATCCCTTTCTGGATCGTTTCATGATTTTGGGTATATCCTCTTAAACACAATCACATTTGTAACATGCTGTTCACGTTCATTTCACCCACTGTTCATCGCTCTTTGGTTTTCTTCCAGCAAGAGTAGATTTGGATGAAAACTACCCACAGTACACAGTAAAAGTGTTAATTTAACCATGAAGAGATTATAAATGGAACCGAAATGATCCGCAAGGGTATGTTATGAACCTGAACCGAACAGTATTCACCCACATCTTTTCCATAAATGATGCGTAGCCTGCGGAGTTAGTTCAGTCAGACATACTCGAGGGGGTTCATGCCGTGCTCAAAGGCGCATACTATACTCAAGGGGTTAACATGCTGCATTGCTATGTGGGTGTATAAGCGTGTGCAAGTCCCACACGTCATTCGCTGATGTGGCAGTCACCACCCCAGCACCACCGGTGGGCTCTGTTATGCTCCCCATGGGGGTTTTATTGTATATCTATCTCCCTGCTCTTAATGTTTTATGATGGTGTTTAATCGCGCCGAGCAGGGAGAAAATGCAGCAGAGCCGAGTCAAATGTCATATGCACACTCATTCTATAATAAATATTGGTTAAATCTATTCGTGAGTTGTCTGACTGAACTAAGATTAGATATGATAAGATCTTTATTTGTCACTGTATGAGACATACAATGAAATGTTGTTTAGTGCAACCATAACTCACAGTATCAACAAAGGAAAAAAAGGAAAATAAAGAAAGAATCACTGATGGGGCAACTTCATGGCATAAACTGTTAGTCTGTCATTAGCCTGAGCTAATGTGTTTCTGGTCTAGAGGGGCGGGTCGCAGCAGAGATTTGCGCACGCCCTGATTGGATCTCACCGATCTGTCAGTCACCCCCGGCCCCTCCTCTCCCCCCAGTGCAGCGATACGTCACATCATTTGGAGTGACGCCCACCCGGAAGGGTTGACTCCCACTTCTAGACCAGAGCGGCCAATGCGTTCCTCCAGGCTTTCATCTTTTGAAATGAAAGCCTGGTACCGAGGCTAGTCTGTCATAGTCCAGTCAGGTCAACAAAGTTCAAAGTTCATGTGCAAGTTTATCAATCAATAGGGGATCACGCCGGGGATTATATAGTATTGCACTTGCCCATGGTATTGCATTTGCCAGAGAGAACAAAGTAATGTGCAAGTGTGTGTACGTCTGTGTGTGCGTGTGTGTGAACTGAGCAGTGCTTTCACAGCCTTTGGGAAAAAGCTGTTGGACAGCCTGTCGGTCCTCAGTCTCATAATAAGTCTCAATGGTATCTCAAAACAGCCTATAAAAAAGAAATTGTTTCGGCCTAAACAGAAGGAATGTGCTGCCGGAAGGAAGGGTCTCGAACAGGTGGTGTCCGGGATGTGGGGGTCCTTGGAGATCTTTGAGGCCCACTTGTGGAGATGGCTTGAGTAGATGTCACTCAGCTGAAGTCCATGACTATCTCCTTAGTCTTCTTTGTGTTCAGGTTCAGGTCATTGTCCTTGCCCCATACAGCCAGCGCACTGACCTCCTCTCTGTATGCCATGGCGTTGTTTGTTATCAGACTTACGATGGTTGTGTCGTCTGCAAACTTGACTAGAGTGTTGGAACTGTGGTGGGAGATACAGTCACTGGTGAAAAGAGAGTAGAGGAGTGGTCACATCCTTGAGGGACGCCGGTGTTCAGGGGGATAGTGGAGGATGTACTGTATGTTGGCCTAGCCTGACCATTTGGGGCCTATTGTTCAGGAAGTCCTTTATCCACAGTGCAGAGCTTTGGTTGGATCCCTAGCATCTGCAGTTTGATGACCAGTTTACTGGGGCTGATGGAGTTAAATGTCGAGCTAAAGTCAACAAACAACATCCTTACATAGATGTTAGGGTTCCTCCCGAGGTTTTCCAGGTGAGAGAGGGCCTTGTGTAGCACTAGTGTGACAGCATCATCAGTTGATCTGTTAGCCTTATAGGCAAACTGGTGTTGGTCATGAATGAGTTGGCCAGCACCAGTCTCTCAAAACACTCCATGATCACCGGCGTGAGAGCGACCGGCCTGTAGTCGTTCATGCAGGTGATGGCTGAGGCTTTGGGGACAGGGATGATGGTAGTGGCTTTGAAACAGGTCGGAACAGTCGCTTTCTTAAGTGACAGGTTGAAGATGTCTGCAAAGACTGCGGCGAGCTGGCCAGTACACACCTTCAGTTCTCTGTGATATGTTGATATGGGGTGTGCTGTAGAACGTACTACAGTCCATATGAGTGGACAGGCAGTCAGGCATCCATGTTTGTTGCACTTGCTGTGGCAAGTTGGTTTCTGGACGGAATTGTATTGTGTGAAAAATGAGTTGGATAGGCTAAGGTGCTTGTGATGGTCTTTCCTTGGTTTCAATGCACTCCACTTCACCATGTTAGAAGTGTTAGCTTATCTCCGGGAACTCCACCATGTGGACTCGAAACTAATTCTTCTTCCAATTCCAATAATCATGGCTTCAGTTGCACTTTATTTCTCTGTTAACTCGATTAGTACTGACAATTGCGATATCACCACTACATTGGGCCATTTGCTATTGCAAGATCCATTGCACCCTCTAATAACCACAGCTGTGGTTGGCAACTATTAGTCTTAATATCCGTCTGCTGTGTTTGTGCGTGTGTGCGTGCGTGCGGAAGAAAGGAAGGAAGGAGAGAGAGATGTGCAATTCTCGCTTGTTGTCATTGTTTTCAGGTCAACAATCAACACATTTCAGTTAGAGTGGATCAGGCAGCCCAACATTAATGGAGATATAGTACAGAGCAATATACTATAACCCACCGTGTCAACTTTATAGCTTATTTTATTTTATTTTATTTTCTGTCTTTTTCTAGCTTGTTGTATTGCATATTGGGTTTTTGTGGTCAGAACAGTGATACACATGCTGTTCTTCTGTAATTGAGCAAAGGGGTGAGACCTAAACTCAGTAGACCCAGAAGAGAGGAAATGGGAAATTGTCTTGTGGGAGCCCTGGCTCCCCAGAAACAGACCCATTGGGGTAGAATTCTGCAGCCCGAGAGAAAAGTTCCACTTGATAGAAATAAATTAGCCGGGGGACTATTGTTGAGTCGAAGACAGAACCAGCTTCTAAATGGCTCAATTTAGCTTCTGTGGGAGCAAGGAACTAAAGCAGGTCGCTGCCCCACAACCCGCTACAGCAAAAATCAATAGGTAGTTTCAGAACAAGGGGCCTTATTAAAACGGGGGCTTTTTTTCTCCAGGTGTTGGAATGACACTGTCTCATAGAAAATCATTAAGCTGCGCTCAGACTGCTCACCATGTGCAAATTGTTGCAATCTCTCTTGACCTGCACATCCACACTTGTTTTTTCTTATATCCTTCTTTTTGACTTGGAGACATTTGGATTACCACAGTATTTCAAAGGCTGTAACAGCTTTAACCGAATGTTGGATTCTTCCATTTTCAGTCAACACATAGGATAGAAACATTTTTTTCTAGTTTTTCTTTTCTATGAACTCAACTCACATACACAGAGTAACAGAGGAGATGACAATTAAAGGATACATTAATTAAATGTAATATTTTGTGTAATAGGCTAGTTTTAATACCACGCACATTTAGAACGATCTATATCTATTATATCCTCTCCATGTGCTGCAGCTAGACCGTAATGGCAGATAAAGTCTCAAGTCCAGCAGTGCAGCACTGTGTGGAGCCATTGTAGTAAAAACCAAATCATGCTGTTGACCCAAGGCTGTGTGCTCACACACTCATTGTGTTTACTGCCCAGCAGACTACAGCTATAACCACAGCTACTGGTAACATCCAGGGAATGGAGAGTCATGAATTCCCCCGGTTTTGCATTTGCTATATTATATTTGTAAGCTGTTCCCAAAGGGAATTAATTAATATTGTATATATATGTTTCAGTCTTTGTATATTGTTTTATTTTGAGGTTAATTAATACTGAAACAAACACGCGTGCATGCGTGCGTGCGTGCGTGCGTGGCAAATACAGCAAAGGCAAACACCAGATATACGGTACTAGAACTTCGGGCCCTTAGCTCTAGCACCACGCGTCGCAAATGGGAGGAAGGCAATAGCGGGAGTGCAATACTGTTTTTTTTGTCCTTCTTTTTTGCTTGGAAAAGCAAACCTGGCAACCTGGCCGAGTGGGCAGGTTTTAAGTCACCTAAAGTGGCAGACGTATAGTATTTTTTTATGCATCCAATATTAAAATCCACTGGAGGATCACTCGTAGTTACCTTGAGTTGTATTCTACTGGCCATTGGCACTGGCGGTCGGTGTGAAGTGACGTCCGCATCACTCTCAATATCGTTCGATAAAGAAAGGCATAATACTGTATAGAAACATGATATATACACCCAACACCCAATGATAATATATACACTTCACAGAGTATAGACCACTTGTAATTATATCAATCGGTTGTGAATTGGCGTATGGGGCGAGTTAAATTTCAACTTTTTTGTTGGGATGCGGAGGAATGTGGTGTAGCGCAGTAGCAGGGTACATGCCACTATGAAATAGTGGCATGCCACTTTGTAAAGTGGCATGCCACTTTGTAAAGTGGTATATAGGCCTACCACTTTTGTAGAGTGGCATGCCAAAGACCACTTTTGGAGCTCGCCCTCCCTCTGTTGTAGGCCCATGCTTGGAGCTCGCCCTCCCTCTGTTGTAGGCCCATGCTTGTGAGGTGTGCTTGGATTCAGTGGCACGACAAAAATGGAAGATCTGCAAGGCAAGCTCACAACAGTGGATGTGACACTGTAGATCTTGTATGCTCGGCTGGACAGATGGTTAAATCTAGACGGGAATGTGGTATTCCTGCAGTCTGTGTCAGTGAGGCTGGCGGGTGTTTTTTTCTGTGTGCAGCAAGAGGAGAGAACGTAGCTCACGGCAGATTCTGCGCAAAGAACATCCTGATTCTGAGCAGCAAGGTACGCTGGTGACGGATAGAGTGTAGTTCTTTACAGAGGGACTGCGCAAAGAACGTAGGTGCGTAACACTGTTAACACCACTTCTTGGTTGTAGAGTCACTGCGCAAAGAACGACTTCCTTCCGTAACACCGTTAACACCACTTCTCACATGTATATTATTGGGATGGGATGGGATGCTTCACTTACCCGTGTACCCCAAGGGTCCATAGCTCATACTTGATCCCCTCCTTTATTCCCTCATGTACACCAAATCTCTTCACCAAAATATAGCCAATTTAGAAACTCACAATGTGAACTTGTAGATCGACTATTTTCACAGAATTATATTTTTGCTGAATGTTCACCTATTACTGTTTATGACATGCCACAAGTGCCACATGCAACAAGTCTATACTTGTTGCATGTGGTTAAACGCATATAGCTGCTGAAGTACACACGTGTGGTAATTGGAAGTGACTTGTTGAGCATAAACAACACCCAAAGTACTTTCAAGATGGTGACATCAACATGACCTTTCAGTATCTTTCTACATCTATTCTAGATTATAATGTCGATGTACATTTGTGAAATTGCAGTTATGATATGAATACATAAAGAAAGCTGACATACAGTACTGTATAGATTCTATACAGTACTGTATGTCGGCTTTCTTTATGTATTCATATCATAACTAATGTCCTTGCATTAGAACAGTGTACCAATTTAAAGTCAGCTGGCCACAAATGTGATCTTTCTCTGCTCTTCCTTATCACTGAATGTGTGTTTGTATTTGTATTTCATGCATCTAGGCTATATGAACGACATGACTGAGAAAATGAACGGTACAACAGAGGGAGGGAGTGACATGCTGGCGATGGAATGTCCTTGAAGCAGCTGTTAATCAGCAGCCTGGACAAGAGTCTGAAATCAACATGTAATGTCTCATTATGCTGGATAATTTGTGGCCAAAAAATCAGTGGGTAGCTTGCTAGAAGAGATTTTTTTCAACAACAGTTTGTTATTTTCATTCTATGTCCTATTTAGCCGTCGCCAATCCCCCTGTGGTCCCTGTTGCTGCCAAACGATACTGTTGGCCTGGGGATTGTGGGCTATCTACAAGTTCACAACGTGTCCATGTAGATTGGCTATTTAACTATTCAAAAATGTTTTTCAAAATAGTAAAAAAAAAAGTAGTTTAGGGATAAGGGGTTTAGCATGGACGAAAATAGAGCCCTGTGTCTGTACTCTGTAGACAATCGCATGCTTCCTCCGATACACATGGAGTCACCAGCCGCCGCTCTTCACCTGACAGTGAGGAGGTTCACTGGGACGGCATACTGCTTACTATCCCCCCAGTTCCCCTCCCTGCAGAACAGATGCCTGACCGGTCATTAGGAGTCGCTAGTGCAGCGACAAGAACAAAATCCCCTACTGGCCTTCCTACCAGTTGTGTTCACTGAAGGTCATTGGTGGTGGGCGAGTGTTTTATCTTTATGCCTCCTGTTCATGGCCGTGGGAAGATATTTACAGTAGGAGGTGCTAAATGGGTGCGTGCGTGTTTTCGCGCATTTTCACACGGAAAAGTGGCTTAAACTTTCCCTCTCCACACGCATGAGCACAGGCAATTAACCAGGAGAAGGCGCCGATACTGTGATACAGCAGATTATTAGGCCTATCAGAAATCTGTTCTGAAATTATTATTATTTTCCCCTCCTGTCCGAGGGGGGGCTGTGCCTGGGGGGAGGGGGTGCTCCAGCCCCCACAGCACCCCTACATCCCTCAGCCATACTTCTGGACCCTCAGGAGAAGATCTTAAACCCAAGCAGATATGTTGGGGTGAACACAGAGTACATGGTACGCTGCAAAAGAAGAACAATTTCTTGAGCTACGCGACCGGAATATGCCAGAAACCGACTGCCACTGACTTGGGTTTATTTGGTAAAAGAACAGAGAGCAAGCCAACAAAATCAGCATATGATGACAACTGATCCCGTTGTGGCCTTGCATTCTCTTGTTCTGCTATGCTCCTGGTCATGTCTGTATTCAGTGGTTTTAGCTGGTGAGGAAGGCCTGCTCTGTAGTTGGAGTTGAGGTGGACAGTATGGTGGTGGGGAGGATGAGGCGGAACCAGTATTCTATCCTAGAGAGCACTTCCCATGAGTCACAGAGCATCACTCCTCTGCAAACCACATAGCGACTCAAGCTTTTTTTTTTAAAATATATATATATATGTTTTTTTTGCGGCTTTCGCAAAAGGGACAGACAGTAGGCTGACAGGAAATGGGGGAGTGACATGCAGTAAAGGCTGTCGGGATCAGGAGTCGAACCCGCGGCACACTGCCAAGCTCGGGCTACCGGCCAAGGTGCCTGGACCGCTGAGCCACGGCCCAGGCCATAGCGACTCAAGCTTAACGCCCCCATAAGAACGTAAGACCTGCACTGTCCGATATACTGATCTTTGACTTTGGCTACATGGACTCTGGCACACTTACACATGCATGGACTATAGCAGGGGTTCCCAACCTTTCTATTGTCACGGACCGGCTGACAGTTCATAAAATATTTGCGGACCGGCACGGGGGGAAGTGGGGGGTGTCATCGTACCAAAACACGTTCTCACGGATGACAGTTGACTGGGCCCTTAAATACCCGCTGCTATATTATTATATCACATTCACAACATAATGTTAGCCTAAATCATTGACCTAAATGGCGTTATATCAACAATGAAAAAAACTTAAAAGGTTATGCTTGTCTTTTTCATAAATTACTTTTGGACATGTGGAAAACGTTAAAAATGCATTAGCCTACTTTACCTGGGTAACATCAACTTCTGATACATACTTGACATAAAATGATAATCCTGTACCGTCACCGTGTAGCGTTTTGTTTCATTAGCGCGATTGTGATAAAATAGGCTGCAGCTGTTGTTCTGTGGCTGAGCACACATATGAACGGGTGGAGATCAAAGGAGGAGAAGAGTCAACTTTTCACCGCTGATTTTCCAAACAGTTTCCCAGTTTCTAGGAATTACATTTTGGGCAGGCAAGATGTGTGGTCGTTGTCCCCCTCTCCCCCCCACACAATCAGAAGCACAAAAGGTTTTCAAAGATATATACCTGCCAGACGAGTAGGATACAAAGGCAGCCTGAAAGGCATGCATTTGCATTCCAATGGGTGATTGAGGGTTGCGCTCTATACTACGCGCAACGGCCAATCCACTGCCAATCCACTGCCTGTGTTTGTCCTTTCTTTTTTCTCAGTCGTGTTTTCAAATGGATTTGAAAATACGACGGGAAAACTTGTGATTCCCTTCTCGCGTACCAGTGGCACATGTGGTTGGGAACCTCTGGACTATAGGAACCACATTGCTGAACTTGAACAGATACCTGTTAATTTAGGATAATTGTTGATAGACGATACATTTTTCTAACCATACAGTATATACATTGTTGACAGACTGTTGTAGTCGGAGTGACGGAGTCATGGGGTTCTAATCCACTGAGGTGCATCCCGCTTTATCGAGCATTTATAGGAACACAATTGGCCCATTTTCGTGAGTAACATGTCATTGGTTGGTCCGACCTCCCGTTAGTCAGACCATTAACACTATCCCAAACCCTAACCAACCCTAACCTCAGAGGAAGCCACGGGTGATTTTTAACCCACAGCACGGGTGAGTCTTAACCGGCCACACAGGTCTGACTAATGGGATGTCTGACTTATGGGCAGTCCCCTTTTCGTGGGGAGGGTGATATTTGTCACTACACACAACACACAGAAATGTTTGTGGGTAGGAATCTATTGGCATAATACATTGTGCAGAAAAATAGGGGGGGAGATAGGTATCTGCAATTACAGTACCTGCAATTTTTCTACCGCTCACTTCACACAAGTGTGGACAATGGACAATTTTACGTCATAGTGTAAACACAAACTTTGCGTAACATTGTATACATTGAACCTAATCACATATGTATGTATACCGGTATGTATACATATGTAATTTGTACGTTGATTAGCGGTATACTGTGGTTACTCTGCGCCCCGTTTGATGCGTATGTATCGTAGCAGCATATGACGTCAGAGTATAACTGGTATAACTAGCTCTCAATGATGACGTAATAAAGATGTGGATTAAAGGACCCAATGCCAGGGTGTAATTGGTTTTCGATGGTGACGTAATGACGATATGTTTTAGTGTCGGGAGGATTAAAGGTAATGCCCCTATGTATACATGTATGTAATCTGACACCACTGCCATATCAAGCACGGCGCATACGCATCAAACAGCTACATGGACGAATACTATTACTTGCGCGCTCTGCTTGCGCAAGTAACAATGCTGATTGGTGTGCATGTTATGCAGATAAGCCTGCAAAATCTAAATTGTACCTACAGTCTGAGTGTGTAACTTTCTAGGGCTGTTTGACTTTGATGGATGAATGTGGGGCTTCAGCAAAAAGGCTTTCTCTTAGCTTTCGCTGGTTTGGCCTCATTCTATCACATTGTGTTCAAAATGTGAGCTCGGCAGTGCTAATAAAATAGATGAAAATGGAGCATTACTTTTTTCCTTGTGCTTTTTTGGTGTGCAAATGAGAGGTTTACATAATATGCTTCCTGCTTCCACTGCCAATTAGGCATTCTGTTTTCTGCATACTGTACATTTTCCAACTTTGCAATATGTGCTGGCACACTTGTTATAAACCAACTTTATTTTTGACATTATTATAACATATGCATGGCTGTTAAGCCATGAATAACAAGAAGTTATGATTAAAGTGCCATCTAAGCGTAACGTATTTATTAAAGCTATCAATACAACCTCTTTGGATTGATGACAGCATGGATGGATTTACAAGCTGTCTATTTGAACAGCCTTTGTGTATTCATGGCTTTCAGGTCCATTTGCCTTAATGTTCCAGTGTTGCAGGCAGTATTTGTGGCATGGTGCTACGTCTGACTTCCCCAGTGCTCCAACTCGGCCCGTAATGGCTCTGCTGGGACGGCGTGAAAGTGCTTCTTCAGCGCTCATTAATGGAGCAAATTGAGCAGGTCTCTCCTGTTCTGGCTCTGTAATGAGGGCCTCCTTCTTCCCCCCCCTACCCCCTCGCCTCCTGCACACCTCCACCACCAACCTGCAGACTATTGTTCCCCTACAGTTGGGGTCATTCCCACCACGCAGTAATTGTTTCACTCTGACCTTCTTTTGGTTTTTATTTTGTCACAGAGACCTGCTCTTTATTTGGTGCAGGTTGTCCCTGAGGTTTTAAAAGCTGCCACACCCCTGCTCACCCTTCCTCCCATACGGCAGGGACAGGGGGTTCTGCTTGCCTGAACCGGGATCAATATTCCCCTGTCGTTAACTGGATTTGTTGCTGTGGCGCTTGCTTATGAGGCAGCAATTAGAGTGTGAAGCAAGCAAGGCCAGCACGGAGGGTGTGAGGCTGTGGCCGGGCACAGCAAGGCCCAGAGGGATGGAAATGTCAGGGGTGCAAAGCCCAGCTTCATTAGAGCATGAGGGAGACAATGGCGATCCATACTGTCGGTGTAATTCATCCATTCAAGGGGGTGGGGTGATTTGTGAGAGTCAGTTAGAAAACAGAGAGAGAGGGGTCACAGGTTAGAAGTTGATGTGGACATTTGCTCACTGTGGAATCTACTTACTGTACAGGCCTCCATTCATTCATGATCAGGATAGTGGTCTGAACAGAGTCCAGTCTGAGTGATTCAGCTGAGACGCAGTCATCTTCTCCCCTTCTCTCGTCATTTGTCCACTATATTATATACTCTGTTTCCGCCTCAGGAATGTGCATTCAAACATGCATTCATTGCATTGGAATAGTATGTGTTGTTTGAAGTATTGTTATTTTTTTATTATTATTATTAATATTTTTATTGTGTGCATGCCTCTGTTAGTGCATGCCTGGCTGCACATGTGTGCCTGCACATGCACATTAGAGACTGACACAGGAGTGGATTTTCACTCCTGTCCCATCCCACTCCGGCCATCCCACAAAATCCTGTCCTGTCCCAATCCTGGGCCAGAGTAAAAAACAAAATCCCATCCTGTCCCACTCCTGTAGAATGACTCCTGATCCCATCCCGCTCCCACTCGAAATTACTCCCGCTCCCATCCCACTCCTGTTTTTTTTTCCATTAGGAAAAGTTATTCTATCTATCCATCTATCCATCTATCCATCTATCTATCTCTTACTGCTTCTCAAGACAGATACAAATAAAATAAAAATAAAGTGGGCAATGGTGGATTTAACTTTGACTACCAAATACAGTATATCCTATTCTATATATATGAATATTAATATTATAATATTATAATATATAATATTATAATATTGAAAATGTTTTGGAACCACTGGTGTATGGGACTTGTTTGGGAGAAAGAAGGGAGACGATGTATTGTAGAACATTCGCTCAGCCTCAGACAGCTGTTCAGGGAGCCAAGCAAGTGCCAACAGTACCAGCGTTAGCATGTAGCTAACGTAGCATCACAATTGCAAGTTGGCTCACTGAAAGATGACTACAACAAAGATGGGCGCTTCTGTTCTTTTGGTTGGCAGCGCGACCAGTTGAAAATGTCCTGCACGCTCCTGTTGACTTTCATTCCCGTCCCGTCCCGATCATGGGATTAATTCAAATATTAATCCCATCCCGAGTCCCGACAAAATGTCAGTATCTAATGCACATGTGTGCGTGCATGTGTGTGTGTGGGCAGGGGGTACGGGTTGGGGTGGATATACAAGCCTATATGCCGGCTATTTTTCATCCAGCAATGTTGTGGATTCCCTTTGGGAAATGGGTTTAAAGTAATTTCGAGCCAGTAAGTGTCTATGTGTAGCTTTGTCTGTCGCCTCATCCACTGGCCTCAGATGGGTAACATTGGACAGTTATGGAGGTTAAGTGTGCCTGGGGGTCTCTAGTGACCAGACAGTTGTTTTTCCCAAAGGGGTCACCGTAGCTGTAGTCTGGCGTGGAGCCAGGGTGCCCTGATGCATCCTTTGGGATTGACTCTGACCCGAGGCTCTAAATCTCATTCCATTTTAGGGTGGGGGGGACAATTACACTTTAACCTCCACTACGTATTCCCATCACTTGGTTTTGTCAATATCATGCAGTGGAGTGGTTGTCTTTTTAATGGAGAATACTACAACATTTTAGACTTAAAATTGAATTTGTATTTGTGGCCTGAGAGATCAGTATTTGTAATCCGTTTTCTCCCTATGAAAAAAACAAAAAACAGCTGACAAAAGTCCATTTTGTGATTCCAGTTTGGAGAGTTAGATCATTGACAGTGACTATGATTCTTTATGGATAAATAATAAATAAATATAAATAAATAAATACCCCCCCCCGTCTAAAGGGAGAGGTCGTGTGCACTGGCCATATATGGAGTGTGTCTTGAGTGTACAGGGTTTGATGAGGTCAGATCAACATATGTAATGTCAGAACAGGTCAGCTCCATATATGGAGATCTAAGGGTGGCAGCGGTGGCAGTGTCTTGAGTGTACAGGGTTTGATAAGGGTGGGTGAGGGCCCGGGCCTTAATTTTCGGGCCCGTTTGAGAACTCTAATTTTCACCTGCTGCCGGGCACGGCTGCACAAATAACCTTGGAGCGGGCCCATCTAGAGTTTAAATGGACAGGTATCAGTCAAAACATCAAAGAGGATAGATGGATTGGGAAGGATCAACATATGGAATGTTCTGACATATATCCATATACTAATTAATTGCGACATTTACTATGATATGATCCCTGATTTACTATCATCCCTGATGAATGTCATAGTGATGTCACGAGACCTGGGCACAATATATGGGGGCTTTCCCCAAAAAACGCAAGATATCATAGTTAACTGATCGCAATAATAATAATGCCTTGATATTTTACTGTATATCCAAGAGCGTTGAGCTATAGTAGTTCAACATATATTCCATGTAACACCTGACTAGAGTTGAGTAACAGACAATCTAACGTACTTGAGGTAGAATATTGTTTTCTCAGTCATGATTTCAGCCAGTCTACAGTGGAAAGTAGAGAGGGCAAAGATGCTTGTGTTGAAATAATAATATTTTTATTTCAGGGCTCCATTCAGGAATAAAGTGCAGTTGAGAGGGTAATGAAGCACGCATTCTGAGGAAAACTTCAGCAACAAGAGAAACAGCCATTTAGCAGGAAAAAAGCTTATGTTATGTTCTTGAAATCCAACTCATACGTACCTGTATTCATAAATCACAGCAGACCTCTTCAACATGTGTTTTTTTACTAGCTGGCAGCTGCTAAGCTGGTCATAGAATGCCTATGAAACTTAAACGACCAGACCGACACCGGTAGTCCTACTGATGAGTGAGTTGCCAAGTCCGCTTATTTCCAGCCAAACTTGAATTGTTTTTTTCCTCACAGTTGCTTGGCTGGTTTTTGGAGGTTGGTTAGCTTAACCCCGCGCCGACCTTGTTGCCAGAGCCATCTAATAGAAGAGTTACGATATATGGGGGCAGAAACCGGGGGGCGTGCAAACAAGAGCTATTTTAAGCATGTGTGCAACATGACAACTGTTTTAAAGTATTGTACAGTAACAACTAAAGTCTCTTTAATGTTTATGTTGTACTATTACTACAAAATAATTTAAAATAAAGGGATTTAAGATCATTAAAGCTGGGCTGTTGCCTGAGTCCAATGCATTTCTGCCTACTTCCTGTCCAGGACTTGGCCCAGTTGGTTGTCCCCACGCTCAAACCTTAAACCTTAGTGCCAAGCCACAACCGTGCCTTCTGCTTATTACAAGAAGCCATGTATTAGCTGCCTGTAGCTGTCTAGCTTCTACAATCTCAATGGCCACAACCGTTTTATGTTTTGTTTTCCAACTAATGAACGAACTGGAACTTTGCAGGATTACAGCCAGAATAAGGGGCTGCCTTCACGAGGACGTCGCGGGCTGTTCCCCGCCTAAGTTTTGTGAACGATATAAAACTTACTGCGTCTACATTGCGGTTATGTTAATTATGTACGACGTCCACTCGAGACCGGTAAACTGCTTCGTTTTCAAGATAAAGATGCAGTACACATGGCTGGCCTGCAGATGGCCACAAAAAAAAAGAAAAAGCTTATTCTAAAGGCTATATGAAAGCGTTGGTATTTCACACAGGTGTTGCCAAAAAACTAATTATCTTGATCAGATGCGCATATGCGTCATATCAATTTAATGAGCAGAGCAGTGCTGCTTCTCTCTCTGAGTCTGCACACACTGACTGACCAGCTAAAGTGTATGCCATTGCCTACTAAACCATAATATATGACAAACCTTGGATTAATTCTTCTGAAAACAGCAGCAAGCACAAAGTAAGTGTGAGAGAGAGAGAGAGAGAGAGAGAGTGTGAGAGAGAGAGAGAGAGAGAGAGCGAGAGAGAGCGCGCCCCTTCTATTTTTTAACACGCAGCATCTCTCTCTCTCTCTCTCTCTCTCTCTGTGACTGTGACTGCGACGCGGTCAATAATATATAGCATAAATAATAGGCCAAATATAACACTTTCCCTCTATCTGTGATCAGCTCCTCACAAACAACTCCTCTCTCGTGCATGCCTGCTCAATCTCAACAACGGTTTGCATGCGTGCGGGCTGCAGATCGGCTATTTTTGGAGAAGAGATTTATAGACATTATGTGCAAATATAAAATAGCTGTGATACTTATATGTAAGTGGTTATGGTGAAATAAACCATTAACACTGGTTAGTTTGGAGGGGCGAGGGGACTATGACATCACCGTTTCAGCAAATTAGGCGGCATTCGCTGTACACACGGAGACGTGAAAGTCGCGTCTCCAAACTTTCCCACTCTGGAAGGTAGTTTCAAAATTAGCCGTTAAAGTCCCCCAAAACGCCGTCTCCGTGTGACAAAAAGGGTAGATCGGCTAATTACTTGCCCCAGAAACACAGAATACGTCCTCGTCTGTACAGGCCCTAAGTCACTATCATTCCAACCCTCCATCATAAACCTTTAAGTAGTCAACAATTAAACCACTTGTTACTGTAATTACACAGGAATTATATGGTGAAGTCTGACTCCTCCTGATTGCATGGTAAAATGGCTGCTCTGTGTGTACTGTTTCCTTTCTTCTTATCTATATCTCCGTCTCCTTCCACTTCCTTTGAGGACTGCAAAGACGTTTTATGACTGAGTTCCCTAAAATGCTGTTTATTGACTGTGTGGATTGCTTGATTGTACTGTAGCTGCCTGATTATAACGACTGCTGGCATTTTTAATCACATGAACTCTATCGACCCTATTCTTGGCTCAACATACAGTGAATAAGCCAATCGACAAGCTACCAACATGTTCCGCTGTGACGTGTTGTGAGTGTGTACAGTAGATTGGCTATTTTTGGCACAGATATTTCATGTGAGGGGGCCTAGTATAGACCCCTATGGGTACTCCAATTCCCCAGAGGGTAACCAAGTATATAGGATAGGTTTATTAATAAAGACAATGGCCTGAAAGTGTTTTGGTTTCCCCCATCAAACTTGAAGCCTGTGCTTGGGCAGCTGAGCAGGCCCGAGACTATCTGTGGGCTGCGTAACATGCCAAGAGTCCTGCTAATGATGTCTGTGGCTCTGGGTCTGAGGAGGAGGATTTGAGTTGAAGGCCAATGTGCGGAACGATAAGGAAAGGGGCTGGAGAGATGCTTGAGAAGCTGTTGTCCTCCCTTTCCCTCTCATCCCCCCCTACACTCTGACTCATCAGAGCAGTATTCACTCCTCACTCATTAGTACCGGTTGCCCATCACTCAGTGGGCTGAACTGTTTACCCTGTCCTGTCACGACAACAGCTAGCACCCTGTTATCTAGGTCTTCCCTGACTCAATGGGGGTTGTGGTGGCAGACGAGACAAGTTTCCACATAGTGAGATTAACAGACTTTGTTCGGGCAAAGCAGCCTGGCTAATGAGCTACAGCTCTCAGGACACTAACGCGCAGGCTGCTCTGCATCTAGGCAGGGGAATTCCAGAAAGGATAGGAATCGGGTGGAAGAAAAAGCAAGGCTGCATGCCGCTGGATGGAGAATATGAGTGGGAGGGAGAAGAGAGGTTGACATGGAAAAGAGACGATAGAGGAAGGAGATAGATGATCCTGTGGAATTTATTTTGGATTCCCTGCCCCTAAATGTAGCTCATGTAATTTAGTGAACCTGTTTTTACAATGATCAGTCATGCATGCAGGATATTACCTGTGATGTATTGGGTGTGTGGAAGTCACACACAAACGTTTATGCAAACAAACACAATGAACACCTGGACAAGGCTCAATAGGTGTTAGCGTTAAGTAATTTTAAGCATAATTTGTAATGTATAGAGGGTATGCGCATGTATAAAGTGAGTGGCAAATCGAGTGACGAATCGTGTGGCAAAGTGAGTTCAACGTTGTTTCGTCGTTTAATACAATCACTTTTCTGTTTGGATGTACTGTATGGCCAGAAAGTAGTTTTTGACATTCCTGCATAACTTCCGGGTATGATGATGATGTCACGTGCATACCCTCTATTTTTGACAATTTGTTTTTTTTTCGTCTCGTTTCTTTTCTTTTTTTTTTACTGAAAGTTACATCTGAGTATAGAGCACCGAAGTCTGACGTCAATATCGGTAGAGGGCGCAAATCCACAGGTTTGTGTACTTTTTATTTGCATTATAATCCCCATAGGGGGATTTTAGATCGCCTCATATAAGAACTGTGTTTGAAAAATAAACATGTCACCCCGACCGTTTCACTCATATGGATATTAAGAATCAACTGACTGAGAGAAAACGCTAATGTTACTGCTACTGAATTAGTTACATTTTCGCTAGAAACAGATTGTATCATATATGAGTGACTGACTGTTGCAAACGATACAGAGACACCTCCATGACAATAACGCCGAGACAGCTTGTTTATTTTTGGACCACAACACTTGAAACGATTTTAAGATGAGCCCATGTTATTCTCCATAGAGAAATTACTTCCGCGAACCAGGGGAATCGAAGGGATGAGCGAGTTACGTCCGGACTTCGGTGCTCTATTGAGGATTTTTTTTTTCATTTCTAATGGCATCATTGAGCTCACTACACAGCACAAGCACACTGGTAACATAATCTTTTATGGAAGATGCTCTCAAGATACCTGTGGACAGATGCTCTAGCCTTCTTTGGGAATTTCCTCTGAGCTCAGGTGTGAATTATTACCTCAGTAATTACAGCAGCCAGAGGTAATAAAGCTCAGCCTCCTCCTTTGCCTGGTCCATACATGCAGGTGTAGAACAGCTCCGCCATGCCTGGGTTTTCCATTGACAGTACGGGAAGCCCAGATTTATTTTTGGAAGAGGGAGTTACGTGCAATAAGACTTCCAGACAGTCAGCAAAGGAATGTCTGCTCCCCATTGAGACTGACGAGCAACTCAGATGTCATATTGTCTAAAAGACAACCGCTGAACGTCAGTGTCTGATACATTTCTTTAAAGATCAGAAAACTCTTCAGGATATTCAACCAAACATCTGTCACACCTGAACTCCACTATATCCGATGTTGCATTATAGTGTCGAATATTCTTTTATCATGATTGGAGTGAACTCGGTTTCCCCTTTCTTGCAGCCAGACAAGACATTGCACCCTCCGGGCCATTCAACCTGCACAGTGGAGGTCATAAATCAAGACACATCCCCCAATATTTGTTGAGTTTGTCTCCAAGGCATATGCTTCTAAGCTGTCTGCAGGCTTTGACTCATCATGACTTCTGAACAAATTCATATGAAAAGAATGGGAAATGATAAAAGGATCCAAGAGTTCCATGAGGGAAACAACATGGCACTGATGTTGCACTTTGGGTATAAAGATTCAGTGAAACCAAATGGGTTCAACTCTATGAGCAAATGACAAAATATGAGCTGCATTTGCATGCAGCTCCTTGTTGATATTTTCCTCAATGATGCATAGACTGCACAATAATCATACTTTATGTTCTGTCTGTCATATGGGTCAGCGTCATTATTCCGACGGCACGTTACTTACCCTGTCCCTAACTCTAACCGCACGCGAAGCCACGTTGTCGGAATAATGCGCTGTCGGAATTATGAGCGAATCCCTTGTCATATAGGCTATACGCTATAGTATGGTCTCCCCATAGGCCTTTCTACAGTATACAGCTTGGGTATGGTGGGAATAAGAACAATAATGTCCTTATTATTCAGGGTTCATGTGGGAATCTCCTCTATAATACAGCCACTGAATTATTTGTGGTTCTAGTTTATCCGAGATATTCTATGGAATTCTTTTGCAATGTTTCTGTGCCTTTGCTTCATAGCGGCTGATAACACATTAAACCTAAAGCAGAGGGACAGGTACAAACGGGTACACACACCAATGCCCGATTGTAACATTTGATAGGTTGCCTCCAACCTCACTCTTCAGCCCTCCAGTGAGAGCAGAGGAAGTGGGGGTGATGCATTACATACAGAGTTCATGTCCTGCTGATAGAATCCTCTGTCCGCACTGAGCTCAGATGTCATGTCCTCCATGCAGTGCTTCTTTCTCAGTCTGCCTGTGTGTGTGTGTGTGTGCGTGCGTGCGTGCGTGTGTAGTCCATAAGAGAACAGAACTGTGTGTGTGTGTGTGTGTGTGTGTGTGTGTGTGTGTGTGTGTGTGTGTGTGTGTGTGTGTGTGTGTGTGTGTGTGTGTGTGTGTGTGTGTGTGTGTGTGTGTGTGTGTGTGTGTGTGTGTCCATAAGAGAACAGAACTATATTTTTGCGTGTGTGTGTACGGTAAACTGGACAGTACTGTAGCTTAGCTACAATGAGCTCTTACACACAAACACCCTTAACAGTATTGATAGCATCTATTGTTTGCTTAACGATTCATCATCAGCAGAGTTGCTTTTTCAGCATTATTTTGTATTTCATCTGTTCGGTGTGTTGCAGAAGAATGAAGGCGAGAGTTGACTGAAAAATCAAACAGATCTATTGATCCTTTTACATGCCGCATGGGAATCGGTACAATCTGTTAGATGAGGAAATAATATTTCCATGCGCATATCATGATTTGTGTATGAACTATGTGCACATGTGTGCAGTGCACGCATATTTTGTATACGACTCTGTGTATTGTGTGTACAATTGTGCTCCTGTACATGCTTAAGTGTTATTGCCGGGAGTAGCACGAGGAGAGCATATAGCTTAATATCCAATGGGTGACATAGAGGCCCATTAATAAGGGTCTGATCCAGGCCCAGTGACAGGACTGCTGACAGAGGAGGATCATGGGGAAGAATCATGCCCTGCTGAGGGAGCCAGGGTTTCAGGTAGACCCATTCTGACCATCCCCAGGTGTCATTACGGATGCTGGGGGGGGGGGGGGGGGGGACCAGAAGAGGGGAGGGCAGCTACTGACATCTACATTAATCACCCCTCCACACCCCACACCCCAAAACCCCCACTCCACCCTCTACACACCCCTACCTCCAGCTCCTAATCATCCCCACATAGAGGCCAAAACCCAGTAACAGGATACTCAGCCATGAAAGATGTCCAGCTAAGAGCTCCCCAAATACCACTCTGATCTGATCGTGAGTGATGTTGCTACCTGAACCTCTGACCTGGCACACAATTAAAAACACTTTCCTCTCTCTGCCCCCCAAAGGCGCCCCCCCATCTCCTCCGTCGCACTCGCAGGACAAGCAGATTTTCCCTGAATACTATTTTGTTTTCATCGTACGCCTTTGCTTCATGGCTTGCATTTGAAATGTGCCCTTGGTTATATGCAATTAGAATGCAGCATGCATTGTCACAAGATTGGACGTCCTCCAACCACACCCCCGCCCCCCTGTGGTTTGCTGTTGCTGTACACTCCTGATTGTTTCGGAGATAACACACTCGACTTGGAGACCCCCTATGATTTGCAGACTCCCCCCAAAACAAATAAACATATATCTCACACACACTCCACTGTACTACTTAATTATAAAATAACATACTTAATCATTAATAGCAATAATTAGATTACAGTTTAATGAATGGGTATGTACCAGGGATGTCCCAATCACGTTTTTTTGCTCCCAATCAGATTCCGATCATTTGATTTTGAGCATCTGCCGATGCCGATATTTCCGATATTTATATTGTATAGAACACGTTTATGCCATATCACAATAGTACAATATCCAAAACCACAATTTCCAGTCTAATATCATGATATGGATATAATATTGATACTAGGGATGTCCCGATCACGTTTTTTGGCTCCCGATCCGATTCCGATCATTTGAAAATGACGTGATCGGCCCCGATTTCCAATCACCCGATCCGATCGGGACAACCCTAGTATGTGTAGGACTCCGTCGTTGAAAGAGGGATTCATGATGCAAAACTATTCTATGGCTGTTTCGTTCCTCTAGGTAGACACTGGTTGGTACACAGTATAGAGCGTCTGCCCCCTTTCATGACGACGCCAGGCCCAGGAAATGAATCCCAATGCATTTTTCCCATAGACATTTCATAAAGTATTTATTTAAAGACCTTTTAAGTGTCGTACGAAGCCAACTCGAGTCGTGACAAATCATGACAACAAACACAATATTTTGGACCAAACAAATAATTACAAAGAAGAAAAACAACAAAAAGTGTGTTGTAACCTGCCGTTTTTTTCTACTTTCTAATTCTTTGTTTGGTCCAAAACATTGTGTTTATTGTCATGATTTGTCACGACAAGAGTTGGCTTTGTCCGCGGCATAAACGTCTTTAAATAAATACTTTATGAAAGGTCTATGAGGAAAATGAACGGGGATTTCTTTGTGTACAAAATGTAAGGTCCATCTGAACACTCTCAGAACTGCATAAATGAACACTGAGGATTTTACAGTATAATCTCTTGAATTGGTAAATGTTAAATTAACTATCCTTATCATTTAAGCTGATGTCATGGCTAATGCCAGAGGACTTTGAGAATCAACTTGACCAGATGTAGTCATGAATCAATCAATTCAAACAACCATCATAATGAATGGATGTGCCCAGTATCCCTCCAGTGGTGAGCAGATGGTCTAGGGATATTGTTTGATTGATTATCAGTTTTTATTTAATTAAAGACACATAATTGCACAAAAAGCTGACAGTAATTGGGGCATGATTTGTTTAGGTTAAAGCAAACTATCCATTTCAGCATGTGCGAGCAGTGGGGTTGTCATTGTAGAGTTATAATGGTTTTCAGCTACATCTTCAACCCTGAAAATAGTCTAGTTTATAGTCAACTCAAGTGATATTATTAGTGTTGTCTTAAAGGTGTTCCTCCATCTTTTACTGGAATGAAGGATGAGCTCATATTAGAGTTCCCATAAGCTCTCAATTCCTGCCTTTGCGTCACTATCTCATTTATATGTTATATGTCTGGCTCAGAGTAAACATCACCTCCATTTTAATTAAAATAAATCCACTTTCAGACGATGGTTAGAATGCCAGGGTAAAATGGTACTTCTCCTCAAAAGAAACATTGGACTGAGCATGAATGAAATTAAGCCATTATACTTCATTATTTATGTTTGAAGAGCGTGGCATGCTCTTCTCACTAAATGACCTTTTTTCTTATGGTCTCCGTGATCCTTCAGAAACACTGATGACACAATAAATTCCTGTTTGCCTGTGTGTTTGTGTGTGTGTGAGCTTGTGCATGCTTGCGTGTGTGTGTGCGTGCGTGCGTGCGTGTGTGTGTGTGTTTTGTTAGTGTGCCTTTGGTAGAATCTAGGACAGAATGGAGGCAGTGCGAAAGCCAAGCATTTGCATGCAGCTCACAAACATATTAAAATATGAAGACAAATCACTGTGTCTGGCCAGCTGACAGCACAGCCGGCAATGGGAGCAAACTAGCAAACGTACAACATGTCGCCAGTTGCCAGTATGGACTTTATAGGGCAAGTTGTAACATGTGGCTTGACAAACAAACAAAGAGGAAGAAACACAGGCACTTGAAGCTAAAGGCAATAGAAGTGGTTCCCTCACCCAAAGCAGGGCATGTCATGGTGTTGGGTGCTGTTTTTTTATTGGGAGGGTATGGTTTTCTAAAACGGCTTCAGGGCAAATACCATGTGTGATTTTGTAGTATGATCTTTCTTCTATGGTTTTCTTTGATGTAAAAGATATAAAAGGGGACATTCAATCTGTACAGGCCATGTTGCTGCTCGTGTGCTGTTTGCTCAGGTTCAAAGGGAACAGTCATCTGTACCAACTTGTTACATTTGAATCCTAGACCTTTGTGTGTTACATGTTGGTTTAGATTTGTTGTCTTTATTTGAAATTATTCTTGTAATTTGCAGATTTAGGTTTGGTATATTTTATCTGAGAGCCTAATTATTTACCCTATCAATAAAGGCAAAAGCCAAAAAGAAAACAATCTTAAAAACACAAAAACAAAAAACATAGAACTGATTATGTAATACATACAACACATTATCCTGCTTAGCCCTAGAATGTCTGTGATCAGAAATTTAGGATAGTATATGAATGATCACAGACATTCTAGGGCTATAGCCTGCTGGGACTAGTCTGTAGTAGGCAAAATTGGCTAATGAAAATGCCTGTTATATGGAAAACATCACTTCTTACAAAAGCTGTAAGAATACTCTTTTTTTAAAGAGCGTGTCATTGTGAAGTTATTTCTAATGAGTCTTTTGGGTGTTTAGGGGTGTAAACGTATGCAGCAGGGAAGAGCCTGCTTTTTTCTGCACTTGCCACTCAGGTAGAATAGTTGACCAGGGACTGTGACCAGTAGGGGGAGCTCACAGCTCATAGCTCATCAGTATAACAGGCTTTGGATAGAAGTATGGACCTGAACAGCACTTCACTATCCAGTATTCTGAGGCAGTGCAAGAATGGACACTTACTTGTCTTAACCTATTAGCTTCTTCCGACCAGTCAATATGTTAAACCTGTAGGTGTTTCATCTACATGCCTAATTAATGAGCATCATCGTGTGTGTGTGTGTGTGTGTGTGTGTGTGTGTGTGTGTGTGTGTGTGTGTGTGTGTGTGTGTGTGTGTGTGTGTGTGTGTGTGTGTGTGTGTGTGTGTGTGTGTGTGTGTGTGTGTGTGTGTGTGTGTGTGCGCGCGCGCGCGTGCGTGTGTGTGCGCGCGTGCCCTCTTTCCAGTTGATTGTCTTTATTTCATTTTCATTTAGTCTACTTAAAGATTTAGTATAGGAGTCAGGACTAAAAATCACACCTGTGTGAAGTGAGGGGCGCTTATCATCTTTTACATAATGTTTGTTTAAGCAACGGGTGCTAATGTTTGTCCTTGACAAACATTAGATTTGTCTGGTGTTTTCTTAAAGAAACATTCTTGAAAAACAAACATTAAAGCCATATATAGGAGGGGCTATAGCGCCCCTCAAAAATACAGGCACATATTATTACATTTCCCAGAATTCCACGCCCACAAAAAGCACATACAAATGTGCGCCAGTTCAGGTCGCCAAGTCATAGACTGTGACATTAAAACCAAGCCCCCAGTAAGGCTATCCAACGTTGAAGCTGCCACTACCTACTGGCGAAAAGTGGAACTGCATCGCTCTGGTTCGGTCTCTATCCTTTTATTACTCTATGATTAAAACTGCCGTTCCCGCCTGTGCTTTCTGGTCCCCATACGTCACTGGCTTCCAGCCCTTCCCCTCAGTGGCTCCAGAGCCATAGAGTAAGGGCCGATTCATACTCCTATTTTACCGCTGTAGTGCCGAAATAATTTCGGCTCGTCAGAAATTTTCAGTAGCACCGAAGAGTCGACTTTAGGACAGTACCCGCCCCCCCGAACCTCAAATGACGTCACATTGTAGGCTCTACAGAGCCGAACCGACTTTTATTCGGCTCTAAAATAAGAGTATGAATCGTGCCGATTCCATACTCCTATTTTACCACTGTAGTGCCGAAATGATTTCGGCTCATCAGAAATTTTCAGTAGCACCGAAGAGCCGACTTTAGGACGGTACAATCACGCGACTCCAATGCATTCCGTAAACTTCTGGTTGTCCCTTTTCAATAGAAGTCTATGTAGAAGTGGCTCTTACACTATACTGGCCAACCACAGTGGCCCTACAAGCTGGTCAGGAAGCAAATTCCGCCATTACTATTAAAGTTCTGCGATTGACCGAAACTTTATTTATCTTCAGAAGCGTTATTGTAACCGCGACGCAGCATAACATCAGAAATGAGCCCAGAATGTACGTGTTCTGTTCAGTCACCGGGGATGCAGCCTAGATTGGCTCAGGGGTAGAGTGACCGGATGGCAACCGCAAGGTTCCCAGTCGAACCCGGGCTCCCCCAGAGTTAGTGTCGAAGTGTCCTTGAGCAAGACTCTCAACCCCTAATTGCTCCCGATGGTTGGTGCATGGTTTCCTCCGGCATTGGTGTGTGCGAATGGGTGAATGTGAATGTAATGCACAATCTCTGTGAAGCGCCTTGGATAAAGGCGCTATATAAACGCAAAATACACCATTAACATTTTGTCGGTGGTAAAATCCCGCAATGTCCTCCTTCCTACAGGTGCATGATGGGAAGCCGAGTAGCCTATTTACTTTTTTTTTTGCGTTTGACTTGAGTGCGCCATATACAATTGACTCAATTGTCATATACAATTGCTTATGTGCAGTTAGTAATGCCACTTGGCTCTCTGCCTCAGAAGCCTAATGCCTTGTCAAGTTGTCAATCCGCCATTGATTCCTATACCTGAGAGATCAATAATTCAGAAATATGATTTCTGACAACATGCTGATTGCATTAATGTGCATTTACATAGGCATATACTGTCAAGTGTCCAAACCATCCATGTGTGTAACTATGCTTAGCCTACTACTAGGCTATAAATGTTTTGATTCATGGAATTAATGCAATGATGGCATTGATTCCATGAATGGCATAATAATATGCCATGCATTGCATGCAGCTAATAAAACAGCGACAATGTCTTGCCTATTCAAAGTTTCAGTCCAGGCTATACTTATTCAGAACTTTGGCTGTTTCAGACTGCCCCAGGCCCCCAGCCCAGAGCCACTTCTTTGCCATGTCCGATATACTCCTATCCTCTGCTCTCCGCTCGCTTCTGGTTTTCTCAGTGCGTGTCAGTCGGGGCTGCGGCTGAGCCGAGCGGAGTGGAGCGCGTATACTGTAGACATGGGCGCATAGTGGCAGTGCTGTGAAAACCAACAGGGAGAGGATCATGTCTCTGACTTGTAGTGCGTCTCCTTGACTGTGCATTTACAGTGCTTTAGCCCAGGATAGTCGCCTGGAGTTTCTTGGAACGTGTTCACTTTGTAATAAAAACACAATTCTGAGAAGAGCATCTCGGGATTTTTTGACTTCGCTGAACCACCACGCTGGGATGAACTGTGGAGACTGTATCGGCGAAGATTTGAGAGGTGCAGGAGAAACGTCTCAAGGAGCCGAAGACGCGCAAGGAAGCAAATGTTTCTTTTTCAGACAGTGACTGAATTTATAAACTCGTTTGTGCTTCGAATTATTCTGTAGTTTAGCTCACGTTGGAAATAAAATCTATGATTTCGAATTAACTCCCGGGACAAGCGGGGGTTAATAGGCTACTAAAGATCACCAGGAACTGATTTGGTTTCAGGGTTTGTGGATGTCTATCTCGATCTGAGTAGCATACTATATTATGGATCCTCTAAATTCGTTGACATTGAAACTGGCATTTGTCAGTAACTAAGACCTATATCTAACTCTCAACAACAGAAGGAAGGAATAGATTTGTCTGTCATCAGAACACATTTTCCCCTGTCAAATCAAGGATTTGCGCGACAGCCGTGGATTAATATGCCAGTATGGGTCCGTTAGCGTTCATCCTTGTCGGTGGATTACTGTATTTTCAAGTTGATGGTAAGTTAAACGTCTACCGTAACTCGTTTGGTTTAGAAACTTTCTCTTCTGCTCATGGTCAAGAAAAAGGACACGGGCTATTCTGCTATTATGTGCTATATTTTGTTGAACTAGGCTACTTGTGCAGTGAGTGTAGTGCAGTGCAGTCCACACTGCCAGTTGATAATTGGTTTGTCTCCCGAGGCTTTATTTTGTGAAAACATTCATGACGATTTTCACAAATGTTAATTGCATTTTCAGTTAGTTTTCATGATGACTGAAGAACTGTACTGTAGTGGTTTGTAATTAAGTTGGGATTGCTTCCTCGCTTGCGCAAATTGTTTGTTCAACTGGTGCTTTTCAAGGCTAGCCTGCAGTGCCCTGCACCCAATTTCTTGAATGAATGTGGATTTCTTTGTAGACCATTTTCAAATATATTTGATTTATATATTGCAGCAACTTTAAACCTATAGTACCAGTGAAAGGGTTAGAATGATAAGTCTTTGATCTGGAACAGCATCAAGACGACTAGAAAGCCTATTTTACCACTGTTTAGTGAACCACTACTTTTGTTTTTTTACTGTAATTGACATAATTAAATAGTCTGCATTTTTTTTATAATTGGAGGCAAAGTAGTAAACCTGTTTTCATAATGTCTGAATTTAGACAATTTAAGTTCTTAAAGTTTTATAAAATTGGCTACAGCTCCATTTGGCCAAGATAAAATCATTCCTGAGACTGCATTAATAGTAGTAGGCTAATAATAATTGTACTATCATTTTATAGTATTAATATAATTATTGCTATTAAAGAGCAATGCATTACATAATAGGCCTACATATTAATAACAATCTATTTTCCTTCAATTAATCAGACCAGCTGTAGCCCAACTAGATTATTAAAGCACAGAAAAAACAACTGGAAACGAAACCTGTGGAGAATCTAGCCCCTTTCGGAACTGCTTCGATGTAGAGGATACCGGAGAACTCGCCAGTTTACCGACTCGCCGCGGTTTAGTGCAGAGAGGTACAGAGGTCTATAATAAGCCATGGCGGTGCCCCTGTTCATTACCTCCCATTTGGTTGATTAATCTGCAATGACAATGAGGGTTGACTGCAGATGAGATTGATACCGTTTAATTTCTGTATCTAGTGGACATTCAGGCCTCGTCAGCCTATATAACTTGCAGTGCTAAGTCAGCACTTTTTTTTTACGATTTTACAAGGCTTCCTGGTAATCATTCGCCTACAAGTGAGCTGGTTTAATGGGGGAATTAAAACAGCCTCAAACTGCAGAATAAATGTGATGACTTGCATAAATCCACAAAATTGGAGAGCCTAGGTGACAGAAATTCTGATAGGGACTGGTCCAATCTGTCATCAGTGGATGATGATGGCAGAACGGAAGCGGGAAGACATATAGCCTTTAAAATTCATAGATCTGAAATATGAATCATACCATATGGAAGGGGATGGGACACCTCACTCACACACACACACACACACACACACACACACACACACACACACACACACACACACACACACACACTCAAAATGAAGGAAATCAAGGGATCACAATAATGGAATGAGGAAATGGGACACTTCAAACATTTATGAATAGAATAATTCTTCCAAACGGTTGCATAATGGGGCATTATTTCCACACTTGCTTTATCATAAGCAATGACTCACACTTGTATTTGCTTTGTGTTATTTGCACAGCTTAAATAAATGTATGCCTCTCCTTTTTACTGTTGTTGAAGGCAGGACATTGCAGGCCTCCTATGCCTGTCAGACATTTCTTTTGTACCCAATTCTAGGGTGATTTATACTTCGTTGTGCTGTGCACCGGTGTTGCACACGGTAAAAAACTGATCTACATGCTCAAAATGCATCACATTGTAACACATTGTGAGCTTGTAGATCAGATATACAGTATAACTCGCCCATCTACGCTGAAATTGCAATCTGATAAGCCAAAACGTGAATATTATGTTTTTTCTACTGTCTATTTATGAATCTGTGCTCCATACCATGTGAACCTGGTCTTGAGTTAAATATATGATGATGGTGATGAGATATTTTTGGTGCATAACCAAGTATAAACCAGGGGTTGCTGGGATTTTGCTTTGGTTGGCCTATGTTTTAGCTGTCGTCACTCACAACAAGCTCCTGCTCCAACAAGCCTGGTTGTCTTATAGAGATTTGAATCTCCATTTCTCCTTCTATTTATCTCTCTCTGTGTCACCCTCTTTTCATTGTCCCACACTCTGTTGAGCTGAACCCACTGGTTGCTAAGCACTTGCTGATGGAATGGCTGGATGGCCAGAGGAAGAGGGCAGCACATCTCCCTGGGAGCAGTAGTGAATCTCTCCTCCCAATCATTTCCCTGTCACCTTCCTCCCCCTCTTCCTCGCTCTCCACCCCACCAGAACTCCCTATCAAACAGCCTTTCTGAGGGTCCTTAGAGAGGGAGGAGCTTCTGCTAAGAGTCCACTTAGGCAGACAAAAAGGGTCTGGAGTTGTATTCACTGGGCACCATAGACAACAAAGCCAAGCCTTGTGAATGGCGTCAGTCACTGTTTAGTGTGCAGTGATTAATACTCTCTCTCTCTGTGTGTGTGTGTGTGTGTGTGTGTGTGTGTGTGTGTGTGTGTGTGTGTGTGTGTGTGTGTGTGTGTGTGTGTGTGTGTGTGTGTGTGTGTGTGTGTGTGTGTGTGTGTGTGTGTGTGTGTGTGCAAATAAAAAGGTGAGATGAAATGGATGCTGCAGAATGGTAGATAGAGACTAGGCGGGCAGGAATAAGGAAGTAGAGGGAATAACACAGGAACTAAGACAAATAAATTCATATAACATTTTTTCATAGGACTATAAAATGAAAATATTTGTACGGTGAATTAAACTGGTATATTGAATATTTATTTTCCTTGGATTTATTAGTGAGCAGCTGTCGTTTTCCCTGTCCAGTTGTCTCAAAGCCTAGTTCATTCATGCTGTTTTTGAAGCTGGAATAGAACATGCATAGCATAGTGGACCTGCACTCTTGACCCTGTGCTATTTTGAGGAACCCCTGCATACTTGTGTTTGATCCTGTGGCTGGTGACATCACATTTATTTGGGGTGACAGTGACACGTTGAGAGGTGCTAAAATGTGGCCCAACTCCAGTATGTCTATGAGAGCACCTGAAGTCCCTCGTGGCCCAGCTAAGACTACACTGTCCATCCGTCTCTGGAACTGTGGTCAATGGTCATATTGCTGCCGAGTCAAGGGAATGCAAGTGTTTTTGTGTGTAATTTTGTGAATAAAAAACAAATCACCTATATTACATGCCCAAAATAGAGACACCAGGTTGAAAGTGGCTAATCCTGCCCAACACCCCAGGAAAGTAACGGTACTCTTGATGGTTGTGATTGAATGAGAAAGGTCTAAAGTACTGGCCTGTAATGGAAAGTAAGCCCAGATTAAAATATAATGATGAGGCAGGCTGAGGTCATTGTGTAAGAGCCATTGTAATGTCTTGCCCGTCGTCCCCAAATGTGATTGTTCTGCTTGAGTTGGCAGCGTTTAGGCAGCGTTATTGTAATTGAGGTTCATTTGCTCGATGGGCCTGCCTTAATGATGAGCCTTCATCTGGGATCTGCAGGAAGCACTGTCTCCTGCACTCTCATCACTGTCACTGAGGCCACTCGCACACATCCTCATCCCACACTTAAGAACACTGTTTACTCTTTGATTAACATCAAAAATGTATGCCTAGCATGGACAGGTGGATTCAGGTCGTGAGAAGAACTATGGGATGAGAATAAAGAGTTTGTGCTTAAAGAGCATCAGATTACTGGTCATAGTCCCACTGTGTGCGCGTGACTGCGTGCTTACATGCGTGCAGTTTGACTTGGGACGGGGGGCTGTCAACTCCTATGATAGTTGAACAGCCTTTCCTGGCTACTCTGTGGATCACGTTTCAACAGACATCACTCCACAACTTCAGCTTAGAGCACACAGTGGAAGGTTTGCAAGCTCCCTCGTGGTCACGAAATGGCATTTTCAACGGTCACAGAAATGACAGATGAAGCAGACACTTTAGGATTCTCCAACAATATCGGTTAAAACCGTTTCTATATTCCCACGCAGCAGAAATGGCACGAGAAAATGTCAGCTGCACCGTACACTGCACATGGCTGACTGTGCTGCGAGGAATTACAGACCGTAGGGGAGATAATACCACTTCTCCTTGTTTTACCATCGCTCCGCTAAGCGTCAGCCAAGCATACCCCTGACATTTACACAGACTCTAATGCCTGGATGCTTTTGCCTAGAGAAACAAAAGACTGGGAGAATGTGAGATTGAAAAGCAGGGCTAAGCTGAACGATAGTTGTTCCTTTCACATTTCTTCGTGCATTTTCGCGTTTCAGAGGGTTTTTCTCTCTTTGTTCGTATTATTTCTCATTTTCTGTAGCCCCCCTGATTTCTCTCTCAAGTTCACATGCACTTTGTAACGTGTATGGGGGTGGAATTCAAACACAGAGGTGGATTTGTGGTACACCTGTGAGGCTCCTGTAAGCGGGCCTGTGGAGGAGGCGGGGATGGGGCAAGTGGTGATATGATTTATTGAGCATGGACGACTGCAAGGTGCAGAGGGAGGCCAGGGCCCTCACCTGTTTCACACACCTGTACTTACAGAAAACACACCTGTGCCTGCCCCACTGGGTCTCAACAGACACACTCTTAATCCTTGATCTTTTCTCTCAGTGTCCTTGTTTCCCCAAAACACACGATTATAAGATTAGGACAGCCTCGGAATGTTCATATAATTACTTTCTTATATAATTCACAGATAATTAGATGATGAATGATGATGATGAATAAGCCTGTTATTGATCAGTGGCACATCCCGGCAACAATCACAACCCACAGCATGACTCTGTCAAACATAGATTCCTCTGTTGTTCTCATCCCAGAAGATTACTGCCTATAATGCCAGCTGGGGAGAAAGTCAGGGTACACTATATCCAGTGACAAACAGGGAAGGAACGTTACCCTATCTGCGTTTTTCTATAATGTGACAGTTTTAGAAAGCATCTAATTACTCGCATCCAATTGCCTCTGGTTGGCTGTATCTCATGGCAACCATATTATATAGACTAGAGGGATGGGATGTTCAGGTTGAGTGACAGAGGCACAGGTTTACAAACCAGTAAGACGCCTGAGGGCGAGGTTGTGTGCACTGGCCATATATGGAGCGTGTCTTGAGTGTACAGGGTGTGATGAGGTCAGATCAACATATGGAATGAATTCTGTGCTGGCCATATATGGAGCGTGTCTTGCGTGTACAGGGTGTGATGAGGTCAGATCAACATATGGAAGGTCAGTACAGGTCAGCTCCATATATGGAGATCTAAGGGTGGCAGCGGGGGCAGTGTCTTGAATGTACAGGGTTCGGCACTTTCCCCATGTATGGGGATGATGATGTCATAGTGATGTCACAAGACCTGGGCACAATATATGGGGGCTTTCCCCATGTATGGGGATTTTGAGTGACAAAAATGTATGGGGATTTTTTTGAGTGACAAAAGAACGCAAGATTTCATAGTTAACATATGGGCTTAATATCATGGATCCCTGATGATGTCACGTGATGTCACGAGTTGTGCCCAGGATTGTGAGTGACGTGACGTGACGTGACAAAAAACGCAAGGTTTCATAGGTAACTGCGACCTTCGGTCGCAATAACTACTATGTAGTAGGCACCACACACATGCTCTCACACACATACAGACGATATACTGTATGAATGATGATGAAAGTATGTATAGCGTATCATGGAATGCAAATTACATTAATGCAGAAGGTTCTATCATCGGGTAGAACGTGTTTTGAAGTGTTTGTGAGACTGTGGTGGCCGAGTTGAGTGTCTCACCAGTGTCTTAAAGATAGATAAGTTCAGACCTGCTGATGAAAATGCATGAGCTGTCGCTCACTGTGACATGTGAAGACGGAGAGCCCAGACCAAGACACTCGAGTGCATATCCGTCACACACAGCAGCGGCGTCACATGGCAGTAACGCAGTGCAGAGTGCTGGTGTGTGTGAATAAACGTCCCATTCCACCATCTACATCTCCAGCCAGGTACATGGATCACCCAGCTGTGACGGACCACTCCCCGTTCTCTTGTTTTAAAACACCCTGGAATGCAATCACATGGAATCAACACTATAGTACGCAGGCACATAGCCAAATGTAATTACTTAAACTTAGAGTATTATTGAAGATCGTGGGATAACTGATATTATTCAATTTGTGTGTGCGTGCGTGCGCCGTTTGTGCCATCCGCCATGCATGCATGTGCGCTCCAACATGTTGCAGAGGTTACATTATAACCAAGCCCCCAGTAAGGCTCTCCAACGTTGAGGCGCTCGGCCCTAGTGGTAAGAGCAGGGACTGCAGGCGGACCGTGGAGTTATGACGAGGAAACCCCGTGCAGCTGGGGTTTAACAATGAGCGCCCGTTTGTACTTCCGCATTTTGGACACCAAATTTGGTATCCAAATCGAAAAAAACGCGGAAGTAGACGGTTCTTCCGGGTGCTTCAAAACGCCACTGAGCAACTTCACTGAAATGAATAGCGGGGGGGCGGGGCTGTTGCTCCGGTTCAGTCTCTATCCTTTTAATACTAGATCATCTGGGATTTTGAAGTCTTTTAGCCTACTGAATTTAATCCAAGAAGTTTTGATGAAGAAGGAAACAAAATGATATTGTCACAATACAATATCACCATGATATCGATATTGAGCTATTTGGTCAAACATATTTTAATATTTGATTTTTTCTATATTGCCCAGCCCTATGATAAGGTAGATAGGCCTAATGTGCGTTGTCATTATCATACTGTATCTTAGATTGTTTGTGTCCCTGGCTGCTGTGTAGGCACAGCATTGCAGGGCTGTGTAAATGCAACCACCATAGCCATGGGTGTGTTGATTTATACATTTGCTGCTGGTGAGCCTCTCTTTGTTGTAGAAGTCTCAGTGAAGGGGAGGGCATGAGTCAAATGTCACAACCATTCCATTAGATTGGAAGAATGCCTTAATCGTAGCGCTGAACGTTTGAACTCTGCAGCTCGACTTCTTGGATTATGATGATGTTTCTGCAGAACTACCACAGACATTAGTCATATAGAGGCTAAAAGTAACATGCGGCCAGTGAATTATGACATTTTGGAGTGGTGGCTGTAGGCAACATTAAGGACCATCAAAGCCTATTGCTTTTGTGTTAGAACAAATATATGGCCCTGGGTAAATTGAACGAGTTCTTCATCCACTTACTGCCGGCACCCCCTGACCTTCTCACCTTAAGCCAGACCAGATGAAGTGTCCCATGGAATAGGAATTTAATAAATCTCATCCTGAAGCCCTATATGCTTCAGCTTAGGAAAACACAAACGGTGAACTGGATGTGTCTTATTCCACACATTCTCATGCTGGTCTGGTGGGCTGGCTGAAGGTGCTGACTACCCTACTTGACATGCAGGGAGATTGCAATGTGTTCAGTACAGGTCAGGCCCCGCAGCGCACCTCAAATTATCTACTCATCTTTCAACACTGTGTATCATGGACACCTGAAGACCCCCCTCTGTTCCCTCCCCCTCCATCCCCTTCCTTCCCCCTCATTTCGAAAGCAATAAAGCAGTTATTTATTTCTCCCTATTCAATTTGCCGGGGCAGATCAGCAATGCAGGTGGAGTAAAGAGATTACAATGCTTGAGGGAGAATCAATCGTTGCCATTCATTTCATTGGCCCCCAGGCCCCCCACACTCCCCTCCCCTTGGTATGAGCTGTTTCGAGTAGCCCTCACTTTCGAGTGTAACTGCTTCTACATATATGCACATGCACAAACTGAGTCATGCTCGTGCACTTGGAGGTACGCATAGAAGACACTATAGTATCATCATTGTTGCATGCATAACTGATAGTTTGACACTTTTTATATTCTCAGTTTAGCATTATCTACTGTGCGTGTACACACACACACACACACACACACACACACACACACACACACACACACACACACACACACACACACACACACACACACACACACACACACACACACACAGAGCTTATATTTATTTACAAGCCAAGAAAATGTAACAGAGGCCATCACCATCAATACACAGCAAAATCCACTGTTAATTTAACATTGAGATTGTAACAATGGTCAATGGACCATTATATTTTTATACTCTCACTCATATGTTTCAGATGATGGTAGAATGCAGAGGCAGGCAGACATGACTAAGCACAGGTTGCTCTGAAGGTTGTGCAAGATAGAGGCATAGAGAGTGAGCTGCAAGCTTGAGTGTCCTGGGCATTGGAAATCATTTGATCTGCATCACACAGTTCAGTGTCCCCGCCAGTAGTCTGACAGTCCTGCAGAGAGTAGCCTGGGCAGCATTCCTTCTCGGGTTTATGATCCGGTCGGGAGCGGATGATATCGCTACATCATGTTGTAGTCATTGTTTTGTAGTCATCAGGCAGGAACCATCAATCTGGAACTTCCTTTAAAGCCGCAGGCTACGAGAGCTTTTATTGTTATTCTTCCGGTTTGATGGAAAGGAAGTTCCAGATGATGGTTCCTGCCTGATGACTACAAAACAATGACTACAACATGACGTAACGATATCATCCTTTCCAGACCGGTTCACACGGCAATTTTGTAACACAGACCAGGCTTTCCTCCAAGGTGGAAAGCCTGGTGATGTGAGGTTAGCAGAGAGACAGAGCTGGATTTCTTACACACCAAAATCTCATTAGGAGCCTGTATTTATAGCGAAAATATCCAATCTTACAAGCTCACAATGAATCGCAGCCTATTGTGACTTTGCAGAGTTGCTATTTTAGAAAAATATTGGAATATTGTTTATATTAAGAAGAAAAATATATATTTTTAATTTTTTGCCTATGATGCCATGCCCAAATGGCGACACCAGGTTGAAAGTGTTTAAACTATATATGTGTAGGTTATAGAATTTGCTTCTATATTGGAAAATGAGTGCACACAAAAGTACTGATATAGGCCTACCTGTACTTTGTGGACTTGGACTTGTCACTGGACTTGTCTCACGACTTTTGGGAACCACTACCTTACACTAATCGGACCCAAAGTGTCCTTATCGACACACCTCTACTTAGCCGTATAGAGACCCCAAAGCCCATCTACTCACCTACTTTTATTATCTTGTTTCAAGTTGGCAATCTCAGTTCTGCTTTGACAGGACATCTCCTGGAACATAGATAGCATCGCTTGCTGTTGATAGATGCTCATAGGGAGAATGAGGTGAAAAAAGAACTGAGGGGGGCACTGCTTGAAATGAAAGGTATGTGAATCAGCCCTCTTGCAACAGAATCTGATATGCCGTTTCCCACAGTTATCTATTTATATGCTCTAACTGCACGAGGGAGAGGGGAAAAATACACAAAGTCAATACGACATGCCGCCGCACCAGGCCAGCCTGACATATTCTCACAGAGTGGAATTCAATCTGATAATTGTTGGAAGCAAGTATGGCTGCAGTGAAAGGTTCGGAGCAGCTCCTAGAGTTACCCAGGCTGGCCAGGCGGTCTTGTGTTTGCTTTCAGTGTATAGATCTTAGCAGTGAGAAGGGGGTGGGGGTGCAGTGAGCAGAGCGCTGAGGTGGAACTGAGCACAGCATGTGAGCTCGCTAGCTCGCTCTCCATCTGTGGCGGAACCTTGCTATGTCTGAGGATGAAGTTGGAATCTGCTCTGCACCTGTGCGCTCTATCGCTCTCTCATTCTCTGTCTGTCTCTCTCTGTTATATGAGAATGCAGCTCCGTCTGTACACTACACTACAGTATTCCATTCTGCATCAGCTGGCCATATGCTGTGGGACCAGGCTGGATTCCAGCAGACAGCAGGTTGTCTTTGGTGACACCTCAAAGATGGTGCGTGTGCGTGTATGTGTGTGCGTGTGCGTGCCCTGCACATTGCAGAGGTATGTTGGAGCTGCTGTGCTGTGACGCCACTGACAGCCCGCTGTAAAGAAGATGAATCTTGGGTGCCGAGCGAGCCGCGTGTGCGAGTGTCATGGCGAGCCAGCCAGGCAGCGCAGAGACGTGAGCAGGGCCAGTAACATCCTCCTATCACCACCCTCGGTTTCCCCCCTGCCACTCTCTCCCATTTCCCATTTGATGACATGACGGATATGACCCTTGTCCCCCCCCCCCCCGCCCCCCTTGCACTCAGCTTAGACGGGACATAACTGGACAGGGAGCAAGTGAAGAGACGGAGATAGATATTGGGTCATGGGGAGAGAGGGAGATGGATGGATCAGTACTGGATAGAGCAGTGGTTCTCAAAGTGGGGTACGGGGACCTCCAGGGGTCCTTGTGGAGGTTCCAGGGGGTCCACAGAAAAATGTGTTATACAACTTCATCAACATTAGTTCAACCACTACGTCGGTTATTTAAAAATAGCTGATCTACAAGCTCACAACGTGTCGCTACGACATGTTGAGAGCTTGTAGATCTGCTATTTAAAAAAAATCTGGACAAATTGAATTAGATATATTTCTTTACATTTTAACAACACATATCTTGTATGTATGGTGTTATTTCATATAGTGCAGGGAGTGCAGGGAGACATACAAACAGCTGAACGAGCGAATAATCGTTCCATCTCGCAGAAATGTATGCGGTTATTTTTGTTGCCCTTTTAGATAAATGTATATTCACCCTGCTACTTGGCACTGTGTACTTAGTTTTAGTGCATTCTGTCTTCTCTCCTCAATTTTAGAGCGCATATCACAGTGTAGCCTAATGCTTAATGTTGGTCTGCATCTTGGGGTTTCCAGTTTAATGTTTTATGGAGCTTCTGTGACAGGAACTCTCGCCTGGGTGGGTCCGAGGTTACCATTGGTTACGTGTGATCAGCACGCGCACATGTCTTTTTGGCAGAATAACTGATATCTCTTTGGGGAGCCCTTCCTTTTATGTTCCGGCTGAAACTGGTGTAGGCTATTGATTTGGTTGGTGGGCTAGAATTTCTCCTGGGAGCTAATAAAAATAATTACAAAAAGATCATCAAAGGTCTGACCTTCTGTTGCACACATGAATAAATATGTGATAAAGTTAATAGAAAGAGGCCTTCTACTTGTGTGGTCACTGCTATGGTAGATACGGTACTGATTCACTGTTTTGTTTTTAGCAGGCTGAGGGACAGAGGGCTCTGTTTAAGTCTAGGTTTATATCGTTCCTTGAGGGGGGTCCATGGTGTCCCCACCCACACATGCATGCATCTTATGAGTATAACGGGGGGCTACAATATTCTAGCTTTTTCTTTTCTTTTGTATAATCCTGTTTGAGGTCCACCCCAATTAGTTTAGTTTTTATTGATGTTTTAGTGAACCTTTATAAGCATAAAGGTGGACAGTACACTACATTGTGTCATTACTTACTTAGTAATGTTAATTTAGTTTTTATAATGCAGTACCATTTGAAGGTTTTTGGACAATATTTGTCATTGTTGGGTTGTTAATTGACTTCCAATAATAATAATAATAATAATAATAAAATCATTTGAATAAAGCAATCATATTTGTCCACTCCTATTATATTTTACTTAATAAACGTATTACAGACATAAAAATCCTTTATCAATGTGTATCAATTTTTAACGGATACAAAATTACAACTACAAACACAATGGCTTTACACACACAGGATAGTGTACTGTAAAACATACTGTATACTATAAAGAGGAGTGCCACTGTGTATTTCATCACCAGTGATATTGTGAAAGTGAAACTGCATCACAGCGTTGATGAGGTCAGTCTAAGATGCAGCCTCTGGTTCAGTAACGGCTCTCTGGTTTCTGCCCGCTCTTTCTGTGTGCTTATTGGTTTGATCCCTGGTTCCTGTCTTCCACCGGGAGTGGACAGCTGCACAGCAGTGGCGAAAAGTAATGGTGTGTTATTGCAGACAGAGTGAAACACAGCAGTTTGATTGGAGCGTGTGTGCCCTGAGACCCAGTGAAGTGCACTCGCCTCAACTCAGAGAGCACTTGATTGCACATCACCAGTGATCGCATTAAGAGAACAACAGAAAGCCCATTTAACATCAAGGGAGGGAGAAAGAGGGCCCAATTGGAAGCCGAAAATGTCCTTTCACTCGTACGAGGAGCACATCCTGATGGTTGGGTGATGGGGTGATGCCTAAGTGGTTTTTTTCTGATCTTCTTTTGGCCGTGCACATCTGCAGCACAACCAGGAACTGGTGAGATGGCACAGAAGAAAACAAACATGGACACAGCTAGTGAGCTGTGCTGAGCAAGTGCACACCTAACTGGGTGGGTGGGTGGGCGAGAGATCAGATGGGAGAACTTATTGTCCGTAGAGGTTATTCATTTGCATTGACATTGATGCATTCTTTAGTAAAAGATATTCAGCAACATATGGCTTTGATTTCACTATAGCCCACCTACCTACTAACCTGACTCCGCCAGATGGGGCAGCAGAGAGTACACTGGGTTCCCCCCTCCTGCTCCCATCTGGGAACTCTCAGGCAGACTTGATGCCCGGCCACAAAACGGCCTGGCCAATCAGCAGCAGCTATCCCGCCTCTAGCTGCTGCTGATTGGCCAGGCCGTTTTGTGGCCGGGCATCAAGTCTGCCTGAGAGTTCCCAGATGGGAGCAGGAGGGGGACTCTCTGCTGCCCCATCTGGCGGAGTCAGGTTACCTACCTACATGACCACCTCGGAAGGACACTGACCAGTCATGTCTGGCCCTCTGGCACTGCTTCTGCCCATCTCAGTAGCCTTCCTCTGGCAAGAGTGAAAGGACAATCGTAGAGGCATCTGCTGTGTTCATTTCCACAGGAAAAGGGGGAGAGCAGATGGAGATTCACAGTTTAAGTGATTAGAAGGCAGTAGATTGGAATACAAATTGGATTAAAAGAAATTAGAGTGATATAAATCGAATGGAGTCACCACGGTTTGGAGCAGTGCATACGATTTGGCCTGGAAGGAAAGGTACCATGGGGCCACTGGATTACGGGTATAGCAGATGCTTCAATGAGATAAGAGTAAATGCACATTTGACACTCCATCTGAGGGCGACAGCGCTTTCCAAGTCCGTCCTTTATCTCACTCCCCATTTATCAATGTCACAATGTTAATTAGTTCTTCATTCATTAAGTCACGTCCCGCCAGCATACAAACTAACTATTGGCCCTGTGAAACTGGCTGCAGGCTAGGAGCTGGCTAGTTGCTATTATCTTGCACTGCCAGTGAAAGAAAGGATTAGAGAAATAGGAGAGGTAGGAGGTACATGTACGATTAAAGAGAAAATGCTGGCAACATAGATTTTTTGAGTTCCACGGCCAATACATGATCTATATAGTCAAGCACACAAAGCCACTGAGATTAGATCATTGGGTTATATTCCCAGGGAGCCGGCTGTGGTCCCCCCACCCACTTTGCTACAAGCTCCCTGTCTGTGGCCCCACTTAGAGAAAGACACTAGGTCTGATCACTAATCAATGACAGGGAAATGGAGGGAATTAGCCCAAATTAGGGAAGAGGAGAGAACAGACTACCGCCTGTTCAGGGGTCAATATGCCACTGTCTGATGGTTGACCCCTGCTAAGGTGGAGAGTGGTCGAAAGGACACGCACACACTCGCGTGCAAACACCACACTCAGGGCCTTTGAAGTATATTTTGTGCTGATGAGTACTTTTCTCCCCAAGCTTGTCCTTTTGCCTATGAACTACAGTGTGCGGGGGAAGTAGGGGGCTTCCTCAGGGGACTGAAGTACTGTATGAGAGAGTGGAACATGCACAGTGCACACCCAGCTAAACAAACAGCTAGAATCACCACTGCACTGCCCGAGTCCCATTTTGCAGTTATCCCTGACGTAGGCACAAAGGGTTATGTGGGATGATGCACTTCTATACAGTAACACATGGCCCTGTAAGTTACCCTGCTGCAGCTGCCCTTGGGAAGGACGCATTTAAAACATTTTAAAACTACAATCTGTTTGTAAAGTTTTTGTTGTCTGTTGTCTCACTCTCCCAACGGAAAGAAATGCTTCAAATGACTTTATCGACATTGTCAACCAGTAGTCCTACCCAACGGGTGGAAGGATGATATTTGTCACTGCACGTAATGGGCTGTCAGTGGGGAATGTTGAGCGGGAGCAGTAGGACGGGGCCAAACGGCGGTTCTGGTCGAAGCGGTGGCCACAGACTGACAACATTGTGTGGAGTTACTTTATTTCTTATCTACACCAAGAACTTCCATATCCCATTCCAATTGTCTAAGAAGGCTGCCTTCCAAAGTTTGCGGCAGAGACCTGTACTGAGATGTGCTTTATCATAATTTGATTAGAACCGGAGGCACTATTTCATCCCATCAAATGAATGCTTGGTCAAAACTACCCGTTGAGCCTCACATTTCAGCCGTGGATATGTAAACAACTGGCTGGCAGCTGTGTCAGAGCTATTTGATAGAGCATTGAATCAATGTGGTTAAAAAAGGATGAGGAAAAGAGCCCATGACTTTGCCTAACGCCGTAACTGTGTTTGACAGTTTGGTGGAGGATCAAACTCCTGCCTGTGTGCTGCCTGCATCCCAGGGGCCTTGGCGATGTAAATGTGTGTGGCCTGTGGTGGTGTCTTATCTCCAGGGTTAAGACTTGGTCACAGACACACAGACAGAGCCCTCTGACTGGGGCAGCATTATCATAGCGGCCAGACTCCCAGAACTGGCCCACTGTGAGCCCCAGAAGAAAGGAGCTGACCTACGTTGTCAGCCCCGCCCCCAGGGGGATTAACGCTTTACCACAGTCTGGATCGCTGCATGAACAATTCACATCACACGCAGACACACACTGCTCCGACACTGGAGCCCCTAATATCTAGTTGTGTGTGTGTGTGTGTGTGTGTGTGTGTGTGTGTGTGTGTGTGTGTGTGTGTGTGTGTGTGTGTGTGTGTGTGTGTGTGTGTGTGTGTGTGTGTGTGTGTGTGTGTGTGTGTGTGTGTGTGTGTGTGTGTGTGTGTGTGTGTGTTGAGGGCATGCAGCAGCGTATATACCATTATGTGCATATAAATGAACGTGAACATGTGTGTTTGTTGTGTGTAGTTCAAATGTAAGCTTTCTCCACGCCTTCATATACTCTTCACCCTTGGGTCCAATTACCCACGAGCCCTTGCATGTAGTGTTGTTGAGAAGAGCAGATGGTTGCTCTTTGACTCCGTTGAACTAGTGGTTGAGAGGCTTAGCCTGTGGCCTCCATTCGTATGATGATGGCCCAAAGTCTCACAAATAACCCCAACTATCAGTTGCACTATTTAATTGAAAATTCTCAGTTCTTCTTTCTGGATTGTTTATCAGCATTTAAAGTGATTTAAAACGGCTTGTGGAAAAACAATTAAACAATGAAATGGTGTGTTTACACTGTAAGCATCGCTTTCCCTTACCTATTCCATCTCTCTATTCTCTTTCCAGGATCTCGTCTGCGCCAGGAGGACTCCCCACCCCGGATTGTGGAGCACCCCTCTGACCTGATCGTGTCCAAAGGGGAGCCTGCCACGCTCAACTGCAAGGCGGAGGGTCGTCCCACCCCTACAGTAGAGTGGTACAAGGACGGGGAGCGTGTGGAAACGGACAAAGATGACCCTCGTACGCACCGCATGCTGCTTCCCAGCGGCTCCCTTTTCTTTCTACGCATTGTTCATGGACGCCGAAGCAAGCCGGACGAGGGTGCCTACATCTGCGTGGCCCGTAACTACCTGGGCGAAGCTGTCAGCCGCAATGCATCCTTGGAAGTAGCATGTGAGTCCACACTCCCTATTGTCTTGCTTAAGCTTGATTAATACTCCATCGCTCCATTATTCTAGCTGTAAACAGAGGTTTTGGTCCTCTGCCTAAATGGAATGACTGGGTTTATTTGAGCATAATAAAACATTAGACATAATGATTTCACGTTGCAATTTCCAGCCAACATTTAATAATGTCATTATTTTAAATAACAACTGTGTTGCTCATTCGCAAAAGGAAATTGCTGTAGCGTTTGCTTTCAAATTGATTACAGCTGGAGAAGAACTGAAAACAATTTCAATATTCAATAGATTAGTTCCGTAATTACACACAATGTAAGTGTTGAATTTGTGCCACATTGTCCTCTTTTTGAATGTCTGATTGAGCAGGCTTGATAGGTTAACACGAACGGTAATCCTTTGCAGTCCTGTTTCCTCCTGACATGGAAATTGGTGTGATTATGTTCAGAACTTCCATGCAGAGCCTGGAACTGTGGGATTCGGATGAATTTGAGATATATGGCCCAAGGGGTCTTCTGAGTTGCATTGAACGTTGTCAGTAGACAAGTGAGTTGGACATTGAGCTCCTGTCAGACCATGCCACAGGGAGGTGGTGGCCTGTCAAACATGGATCTATCACAGGTGGGAGGGGGTAGAGCAACAGGGACAGATGAAAGTCCTGATGGACATTTGACACAGGCTGCCAGGGCTATATGGGTGAGCAAAACCTGACCTATGGATCAACTTACCTTTGAAGATAAGCCCTCCCAGCAGATTCTGGCTGGGCGCCCCAATGAATAGATCCCAAGGGACTCAATCCCCAGTCCTCCTGCAGGCTAGAAAAAAAAGGAAGGTTACCATATTCAACTATTTAAAATGCTGTGTTTCAAACAGCCATCCAGGAGACAATGCTTTCTCATACTGTTCTGTCACTGCAGTCGTCTTTCACTGACTACTTATTGATTTGTTTCGGGGCCCTTCTCTTGCAGGAGGGAGAAGTGTTGCCTGATATCAGGTCATTGGAGTATATTGAACTTGTGCCATAGTATTGTAGCTATGGGTCCATGTGCTTAAGAGAGAGCCTTTCATGAAGTCTGCTGTTCCAACCAATCAATAATCTGTTTATTATGCATTGTTAAGAGAATGGGGTCTCTTACAAGAAGTGGAATGATATATGCTGGTTTAATCAAAAATAACTGCTCTAATTAAAGTAAGAAAAAAAGACCTGCTGTTGGACACCAACCAGTGCTCTTTAACAGTTCTCCTCTATGAAATCACAGCCTTTAATTAAGTTGATCATGATAGAAAATCTAGAATAAGAAACCAGATTGGATATCACAGTATTACGTAGTCTTGACTAGCTGCTCTTGTAGATAACTAATGAATCCCAATGTATTAAACCATATGGTAACATTTGTGCCAAATCTAACATTTACATTTGTATCCTCCAGAGTGCTCTCTGGGTAATTTATTATCATCATCATTAATTCCACTCCCCTGTCCTTTTCAGTTTACATGTTCCAATTCTCTTGGCAATATCTGTGAATTTGGAATTTTCATAAAATACTTTCTTCCAGGCAGACAAAGCAAACATTTTAGGTGAGGCTATTTTAGGTAAGACAAGTTTATATAGCACAACAATTCAAAGTGCTTTACACAAAACATTTGAATATACTACCAATAAAAGCAAGTAGACCCTATATGCTGACAAGAGGACAGGTTACAGTACATAAAGTAACCCAAAGGAAATTGATAGAAATGCCAGCAATATCTTTGGTCCACCTTAAGTAAAACAAATATATAACAAAGATTTTTTGTTGTTAAAGGACCACTTCACCACGTTTCAACCTATCTTCATATAATTGGTCCTTAGTAATGATCATGATAAAATAGCACCATTTGTTTCTACTCAGAGTTTTTTCTTTTTTAAGATGAACTTTTCAGGAATAGAAAGCCTGCAGTTTCTATTGGCTTGGATTCGCCATCAATGATGTCACTGGTTTCCTAATGTCTGCCCACAGCCCTCCTATGAGACACAGACTGAGGTAGATAAAAATGGTGCTATTTTATCATGATTATTAGTGAGGACCAATTATATGAAGATAGGTTGAAACGTGGTGAAGTGGTCCTTTTGAGTACTTAGTTACATAAGAAAATGTAGATATGAATTGTAATGGAGATTGTTAACAATAGTTTTTGCGTGGAACTCAGAAGTGGTCACTGCAACCTGTAAACATCTTACATTGTGTAATAATGACTGGTATGAAAATAGCAGATTTATTTTTTGGGGGGTGGCTTTTTATGCCTTTATTGATAGGTAGACAGTAGTGGGACAGGAATTGGGGGGAGGGGGGGGGGGGTGACACGCCTAGGTTATCGTGACGCATTTTAAGCGTCACAATGCGACACGTTGTGCGCTTGTAGAGCTGCTGTTTTCTGTAACACCGCACAGCCAAGTACTGTATAAGTCAGGCATAATAAGGTGATTCATTCTAATGATCAGTGGTAGTGAAGAGGGGACATAGGCAAATTGTAATGATCAGTGGTAGTGAAGAGGGGACATAGGCAAATAGAGTGTGCTCATGGCAGAGACCAGTGATGGTTTCCAACCACCTTGTGCCTCTGATCTGGTCCCCTCCCCTCCCCAGAGCCGCCCAGCAGCCCCCAGGTGCTAACTGCGTGACAGCAGCTTGATCTATCGATCGCTGTAAGAGGGCTCTCGCAGCCTAAATGAAAATTCATGAAAAATTGATGAAGTCTACTGATTATTCTGTTATTTTTTCCCCCCTTTTCACATTGTTGTGTGGCTTCTCTCTCTCATGCCGTAGTCCTTTGGTTCTTTTGCAGTCGTGGAGGGGGTTTGGATTGAGACGACTGCATTAGCCTTCTCAGAGGCGAGGGGCCAGAGGTCAGGAAGCCCGCAGTCAGGCGGCTAAGGAAGAGGTAGTGAAGTGTGAGACTAAGAACACACAGATATGATGGACATTACCTGGGATGCTGAAGTGATTGTGTGGCTGAGAACGGAAGGTTCAGTGTAAAGCCCCGGGCTTTCATTCTCCGCTAGGTCTTCCAGGGGTGGGGGAGGAGCTGGGGGAGGGAGTCGAAGGGGAGCTGTGTGTGTGTGTGTGTGTGTGTGTGTGTGTGTGTGTGTGTGTGTGTGTGTGTGTGTGTGTGTGTGTGTGTGTGTGTGTGTGTGTGTGTGTGTGTGTGTGTGTGTGTGTGTGTGTGTGTGTGTGTGTGTGTGTGTGTGTGTGTGTGTGTGTGTGTGGTAAATCCCACCACGGGGGCTTACCCTGGTGATTAGCTTTATCAGGTCCTGACACCCCTCTGGTGATTGTAAAGCTAGAGCTAATCGCACAAGAGAAAACTCTTAGAAGTAGTAGCATTTAAATGTGAATCCGTGTTGAATCTGTTGTGTGTTTACGATAATGCCTTGCCTGTCTCATTCTCTCCTCCTCGTCCCTCATGTACTGAGCACACCTTTTCCCCCAATAGCCCCCCCACCCGCACCCCCCCGCCCCCCTTACGTTCACGAGTGGTTGAGCAGGACCCTGTTGAGATAATTGAATTGCAGCTCTGAAGGCGATTGAACTCTGTGTCTACTGAGCAGTGCAGCACCGCGGTGCACTGGACAACAAGCTGGGACTCACTTGCCATTCTAGAGAAGAGAAGAGAAGAGGAGAGGAGAGGAGAGGAGAGGAGAGGAGAGGAGAGGAGAGGAGAGGAGAGGAGAGGAGAGGAGAGGAGAGGAGAGGAGAGGAGAGGAGAGGAGAGGAGAGAGGGTGGAGAGGGTGGAGAGGCCTCAAAGAGCTGGTCCTGCATTATTAATATCAGACAGATTGGCCAGACTACTGCATTGACTGAGCACAGTCTTCCATCCTTGTCTTCTGTATTACGTTATTATCCATTGAATACACACAGACACACACACACAAAAACACACACACACACACACACACACGCACGCACGCACGCACGCACACACACACACACACACACACACACACACACACACACACACACACACACACACACACACACACACACACACACACACACACACACACACACACACACACACACACACACACACACAGATCATAATTGGCAGATTTGGCACTTTACCTTTACTGTCTGTGCCTTGCAGTATAATGTGCAGAACGTGAGAATAATAGTCAGCCATCACCGTGTTCCTTTGTCAATGGTGAAGATCTCACTGGATCTTTTGTTCGCTGCCCTACGGATCTGATTATTAAGAGAATGTGAGGGAAAAGCCAAAAGGGTCTCTTGCATGCGTTTCCCACAGCGTGTTGTAATCTAATTCTTCCTCACACGCTCGCCCCCAACTGACTCCAGCTCCGGTGCCGCTGGATGGATGTGCAGCAGATAAGAGGGGATGCATCCCCTCTCCTCTTCTCAACATAAACTGGGTCAATGAGCAGGTTCATAAATCATACTGAAGCTTGTGTCAGAAATTGTTGCCCCAGCCACCGTGCTGAATAAATTTGCTTATGCCGCGGATACGAGTGTATATGTAAGTGTGACAAGACGCACCTGGGGCGATGGGATCCCAAGGAAAATGTTAATTAGCCCGTATCTCTTCAGGTGGATGGCTAGCCTAGCGCCAAGCATGTAGCGCCCCAGATACAAGCATGTACTGTGGTGGGATGTGTGGTTGCGCTTATAATTGAAAGGCGGATGCTGTGTGTGTGTGTGTGTGTGTGTGTGTGTTGTGTGTGTGTGTGTGTGTGTGTGTGTGTGTGTGTGTGTGTGTGTGTGTGTGTGCGTGTGCGTGTGCGTGTGCGTGTGCGTGTGCTAACCCTGGGAGTGTACAAAGTTCTGCTATTTGTGTACTCATGGTTAAATTAACACTAAGGATTTTACTGTGCAGAGTTATCGGGGGCGGAACGACACCCTTTTACGTCCTTCGTTTTCTAACCTTTAAAAAAACGAAAATGCAAATTACACATAAATGAAACAGATGTCTCGGATTGGGTTCTAAATGCCGCTCGGAATGGGAGCGGATGACTTTTCAAAAGGTCCTTTGATATCGTCTAATGTACCACTTCTGCAATTAAGCGAATGGTTAGGTAGCATTTGGTGCTCGTACAACAAGGTAATTAGCAGGAAAATGGAGCTGGGAGAGGTGTGAGTGGAGAGGTGGAGAGAGGGAGGAGGGTACCAAGCTGTTCCTGGTGTGTCCAGCACGAGGAGAGGCTAATATAGGGACGGGCCAGGAGCAGCAGGCCAGGTGGGCAGTGTGAGCTGTGCTGCGCTGCACTGGAGCCTTTCACACGCTCATCTGGACTCATTAGTCCAGTTAAGAAATGGCAACATGAAATGACAGGCTTACACAAACAACACTCCCACACACACATGCACATAACTCCAGCGCTCGCGCGATGCACATGCACCCCCCTGCACCCCCTCTACACATCTCATTTGACTCTGCACTCTTAAAGCTGCAATCCGGGACTTTTGTAAATAATTTGTTATTGACCAATCTGTATGGTTGAGTATGATACAATATGAATGGTTCATTTGCAGTGGATGGAGGTGGTTTCCCTGCGCTTCTATTTAGACAATGGCTGAAACTCAAAGCGCAATATCAACCCTGCCCAAGTGGGCATTCTGTCTTAGCTTGGCATTATACATTTCAGCCGGGTAGGACATAAATCTTACAGATTGCAGCTTTAAGTCCTTGAGAGCAAATGGAGGGTATTGGGTAATGAGGGATACTGCAATAATTAAAGCATGTAATGATGCATACTAGTGGAAAATAAAACCTCCATAGGTGCTGTGTGGTTATCAGTATGTTGGGTTTATTTAATTTTATGTTAACTTAGCTTAGGTTATCCAGGGACGAACAGTTGGTGTTCTGTGCTGGAGGTGTTTCAGTTGGAAATGGGTGGTGGAATTGAAAAATAGATGCAGAAAGAGGTTGAATGTTGTCCTGTGATAAGAGACAGATGATGAAAGCAAGCAAGAAATCTCCTCGCATGATGAAATGTGAGAGAGAAAACAAAATCCCTGATTGAAACTGTCAGGTCTGTTGTACAGCTCTGAGGCAGCTGGCAGCTGGTGTTATCACTAAGGATGCGAGTGCAATACGCACGCATGCACGCGCGAACATACGCGCGCACGCACACACACACACACACACACACACACACACACACACACACACACACACACACACACACACACACACACACACACACAGTTCTGACCATGCGATATAGTAGCACACATATTGGACTCCTTATCTCATCTATCAGCCTCCTGGCTGACCAGAGCGAATAAGGACTTTCCTCCCTCTTTGTGCATCTGTCTCTGCAGCCAACACCTGGCCAAGGCATGGAAACAAGACCAACCTGCACAAATGGAACAGACACTCCGATAAGGGACTCTCACTGGGAGATAAATCACAAGTTCCCAGCCAGCCAGCGCTCTGACCTTGCACTCACACACAGTCACACACACACAGCTACAGTATACCCTGAGACTGCACTTCTTCTATCCTCGGCGGACCTGGTGTCCCAGCCTTGACCTCCTCATTTCCACCCAGGGAAATACACTACACTGGAAATGAGAGCAGGAGAGGAGATCTCTCTCTCTCTCTCTCTCTCGCTCTCTCTCTCTCTCTCTCTCTCTCTCTCTCTCTCTCTCTCTCTCTCTCTATGAAAAAAATGAAAAATGCCAACAATAAAAGTGTAAACAGGGAGAACGCTGAATGACTGAGGTTCAGGACGACCTTTGACACACCCCTCTCTACCCATCTCTCTCGTCCCTGTGTCCTTCTCCATCTGCCTCTTTCTTTTCTTCTGTCTTCTCTCTCACTCAGCCTCCCTCCCCCAGATAAAGAAAAAAAATAAAACAAAATATGACGCATGTCACCCCTGCTTGCCCCCTAGGTGCGAGCCTTGGCGGGGTGGAGAGGTGGAGTGTAAAAAAACAGGATTAAACGAGTGTGAATAAACAAGCGTGTGCGGCTCTCTGTCATGGCCGCCACGGGCCGTCAGCGGAGGAGTGAGCCGTCAGGCATAGAGTGCTGAGCCAGCCGCTTCTTCTCACGCCCATTAGTGCTCGGGCAAGATGAAGCACCCGACGTGCTGGGTTTTGTTGTTTCTTTTTTTTATACCCTTTCTCTCGCTTGTTCATGGTCTCCCCCCTTTCTCTCTCTCTCTTGCTGTTTCTCTCTTACTCTCTCTCTTTACAGCTATGCTGTTATTGATGGCCTCTCCACTCTGACAATGCAGGTCTATTGCAATGTCGCTCCCTCCTTTCTCCCCCTCTTTTCTCCTTGCTCTCTTTCCCCTATTACCCACTCTCCATCTTTCTCTCACCCCGCTGCTCCATGCTGAGGGTGCTCGCTTTGTAGTAGCTGAAATATAAATCTTAGCATTGCACCTAAAGCATGGCTCCTAAATTGTAGTGTCTGCAGCAGAAGCTACTCTGAAACTGAGCTGGAGGGCTGTGGAGGGAATTGAACAATTATCTGACAAACTACGGTTCTACGAAATGAACTCTCCAATTCAATTCTGCCTCAGTCTACTTTTCCAATCTCACCATTCTCCCCTCTTGCGCTCTCTCATTGTCTTTTCCTTTCTGTTGGTTTCTCTCTCCCTTTTTACTTTCTCTGTCTCACTCTCAGTCTCTCTCCCTCTCTGATCAAGCAATTTGAGATGTAGACTGAGCTGTAAATAATTTAAACCTGTCTGCAGGCTGTTTATTGATCAACTTCAAAAAGCAGGCTGGCTGTAGGGATCCTTGCATCCCAGGGTGGACTGCGCTCTCGTTTCTGTTTTAATATTGACCGATTGTGTGCAATTCTTTCCAGGTCTGTCTCGCTTGCAGTTGTCCAGTAAGCAGATTCATTGTGTAGATTGTCAAAATGAATTCGCCATATAGCCCGCCATATCAGTCTATTAATCTCTCTTCTAGAATGCCTGCAGATAACCCAACAACTACAAGTCAATCCTAAATTGCTGCACAGGTGTGTTTTATACAGCAGGTTTTAGATGAATATGTCTGATACTGCCGTATTCGCTGACGAGTGGGCGAGGGGGACAAGTGAGTGATAATAATATTAATCGAAAAACGTGACCCTCAATCTAATCCCCTGAGGCTGCGGTGTTCAGAGGGTAGCCTGCCGCTCGAGTCCAGCCGCTATTGGATCCACTGACCCCTGGAGAACCCTCTGCCCTCTCCTATCCACCCCAGATCTCTGTCAAACCATAATTCCTTAACCCAACGCTCCCCCTCCGATGAATCTGTCCCCGCTGTGACCGCCCACCCCCCCACTCCCTTCCATCCTCCGAGACCCTCTGAGACTGCCAGGGATGGTAATCCATCATGTGGAGCTGAGAAAGGGGGTGGGGGGTATATTATGTGCGTGTATGGGGGGGGGGCAGCTGATATGGGTTTGAGTCGAATGCCGCCGAAATTGATTCACCCTCTGGTGTGTGGAATGGTGTGTTATTTCAACACTGATGTCCATGTTTCAAATGCCCAATATTTTTCCTCATTTACTCACTTGCACAACCTTAAACACACATCCATTCACACACGCACGCACGCACGCACGCACGCACGCACGCACGCACGCACGCACGCACGCACAGTCACACACCCTTGGCCAACACTGCTGCTGGTGCTGCTGGGGATTGGTCATATGAAAGGGTCAAGACGGAGCCAGGCCCGTGATTCAGCCTGTTTGTTTTAGTTTAAGACTGTCACAATGCACACTGGCACTCTGATGGATAGATCTTATTGGACACACATGTTTTAGGTGAAGGGTTATAGGGAAATGTTGTCTAAGTGAGCGACTGGTCAGCCTTGTCACTATACATGAAGGACGCCTTCTGACTGAGACATTTCTGATCTATTTGACTCTGAACTGCAGAGAGAGAAAGGAGGTAGGAGACATGAGCATATGAGTTCCTTACTGCAGAGAGAGAGGAGGTAGGAGACATGAGCATATGAGTTCCTTACTGCAGGAATGTGTCTTTACCTTGATTATGATTTTCATGTTAGGTGATAAGGGCAACATTACAGATACAATTGACCATATTCACATGTTGGCCTTTTTGAGTGGTGCAACCACTCCCTTACGGAGCTATGTGTGTGGCTGGGTAGCTGGGTGCCTGGCTGGGTAGCTGGGTGCCTGGGTATGAACACGAAAATGTGGTGGTTGTTTTTCACCACCTGTGGGCAACCTAACACACACACAAACAAACATGCACATATTAACTGTATATATGATGATTTCGGGTGTGCTAGTACAGTACAGTACAGTACAGTACAGTACAGTACAGTACAGTACAGTACAGTACAGTACAGTACAGTAGAGGGAGCCCCACACGGTAACTCTGTCATTTCTCAACCGTTTCGGACGTGGGGCGGCTCGCCAGAAGTTAAAAGGGGCAGTTACTAGCTTGTGTTTATAGCTAAAATAATTGTCACAGCTATGGTGCGTATGTGCACATACATTAATTTGTACGATCATGCATGTGCACATACATGCACGTCCATTAACACGCCACCCCAAAAAATGTCCGCTGTGCGAATATGGTCAATGGCGTTCCGCCCCTGGTTTCACAGTATGCATCATTGTGTTCTTGTGTTTGAGGTTAGTCCCGCAAATTGCACTTACTGTACTGAGGTTTTCCGAAACGATTTGACAGCGTGTTGTTGGCTGTACTTGATGTTGATAGCATCGTTCCAGGAGACTTTTATTTTTCTCCTTCTTTGTTGCCAATTGTTCCTCAAACTATTACCAGGCAATCGCTTGGCTGTAGGCCATGGCAGAGTTATGGAGGCTCTGGATATGTTATGACTTGGTGATCTCTTGGCGGCGTGGACAGATATTGTGTTTGACTCGGGTTACGTTTGCTGTAAGGGACACCTATCAGCCACTAGAGCCCTCGGCAGCTGCAGACTGAAGTTGAAACCTGATCATCTAGCCACCCCCCCCCCACACACGCATACTCACACTCTCTCACATACCCCTTTCCACTCCCTTATGCTCATTTCCTTTCCTGCCATTTGAAAGGTTTTGATAAGTTTTAAAACTGAAAAAGGGCAAGATTTTTCAGGCTTACGTTTACTGAGACAGCTGTGAAGGTGCTTATTTCTGTTGCCTAGCCTCACGGCCTCTCTGTGCAGTTGACCTTGTGCAGTGTCAGTGTGGTGTTTAGAGACACTGCACTCTTAGTGATTCACTTTATTGTCACCTTAGATGCACTGGTTGTTAGCTACATACATTACGCCCGGAAGCGCCAATACAATAAAAACATCAAACTAAAACACTCACTTATGCCCACCATAAACTCAATTTATCTGCCATCACGCAAGGGTGTTGTTGGCCAAAAACAGATCTACAAGCTAACAATGTGATGGCGATGTTGGCTTGTACAGTAGATCTGTTCTTTCTGGCAAGTGACACCATCTTACGACGGAGTATACTATATTTTTTTACACTATTCTGGGATATGTCTCGAGGCTTGCTGGGTTTGCTGAGGTAAGAGGAGAAACAGAGATGAAGTGTTGCACATTCAGCAGCCACCTGCAGTGGACACAGCATCCACTTCAGGCGGACATGTCCCTCAGCGTCAGGTCCAGATCCAGACGTAATGACTTCATATAGCTGGAACTGGCTGTATCAGGTGTGTCTAATGCAGTGTGACCAGGTGTAGAGAGATGACATCACATGGTTGTTTGAGTCTGGGAGCCCCTGGTATGTGCGTGCCACCTGCTTTTACAGCTGGAGGGACGATTAGCAGCTAGCCGCACTGATTATTAAACAGCCTGACAGACATCTAGCTAGTCAAGTGAGACTGAAAGACAAACTGAGGGACTGGCAGAGTTTGTGCGGTGCCAGATATGAGCCTGCAGTGTAGAGACCAGACCCATGCTGAAGCACCAGCATGGCCAAAGGCCAACAGCATAGAAATCAGAGCACCCTATTCAAATGCTAAGCAGAATCTTATCTCAGTGCCTCTCTCTGCTGGCCCCCGTGCTCTACACACTGTCCAGGGCAAAGCTATTAATGCACATACATTGTGTGTGTGTGTGTGTGTGTGTGTGTGTGTGTGTGTGTGTGTGTGTGTGTGTGTGTGTGTGTGTGTGTGTGTGTGTGTGTGTGTGTGTGTGTGTGTGTGTGTGTGTGTGTGTGTGTGTGTGTGTGCCGGCGCGCGCTGTCATTTACGGTCTGTCGGTCTGTTCAAAAATCTGTATTCTGTTTCAGTAAAAAAATGCAAACGGTCCGTCTTTTATTTAATGTGCGCCCTGTGATTTATTGTTGTGATATTTATTCATCTAAACTGCATACTCCATAGTGCCATAAAGCCCACAGCACACCACCCAGAATGCCAGAAATGAGGGCACTGAATCATCTTAAGCGTGGCTATAATTGCGGGGATTTGTCTTGGATCCACAGAGATCCCTTTCTTCCACAGGAAATGAAATCTAACGACACTGAGTGATCACCAGGGGGGTGTGTGGGTGACTGATGAGCACGCTCATTTGACTCCACCGATCTTTAAAACCCATTAACGCTCTCCTGTTTCACACGTAAATTGGCCCTCCACACACAAAGGCACACCACCGTGCGCTTATTTGGAACCCAGGCTGGATGATGACAAAACACACACACACACACACACACACACACACACACACACACACACACACACACACACACACACACACACACACACACACACACACAGTGCACGCCAGTGCAGCCTCAATACTCTAGTGTCTTGACCGTCCAACTGGCAGACTGAACATTTGCCCATTTGAGGCCTAAATGGCATCGTAAGGGAAAAATGAACCCCAAGACACCGAGTTGTAATGGAGCTGAAAAAGAGCAGCTTAATTGGCCAACATAAGCCATTCCCAGGCATTAACTGTGAAATTTAAGCTCTCACTTTTCCCCCCCTCTTTCTTTTAAAGGTCCCCGTGGTGTAACCGTGGAATAGACACATGAATTACAGCCGCTGACACTTCATGAATATCGATTCGACTGCCAGTGCTGTGGAGGGGGATATGGAAAATTATCTTATTCAAAACACAAGGAGTGGGAACACAACTGCAATTTGCGGGCTGTTTATGCAACTAATATGTTGTTAATTGTCAACACCCCCCCCCCCCCCCCTCCAAAATAAATACGAATAAATAACCACACACACACACACACACACACACACACACACACTACACTACACTACACTACACTACACTACACTACACTGTGTTGCCTTTGGTGGCAATGAGAGCCTCTCTTTCTCTCTCTCATGGACCCGTAAGGGTGTAGATTGTGTAGTGTGTACACTTGCAGAGTTGCAAATGGACAAATGAACACTGGGGATTTTACTGTGTTAGCCCTTGATTTCTCATTCTACATAAACAAACCACAGTAATATAAAATCATCCATTTTAGGAAATTACCCATTTTTATCAGAAACGCTGTGCTCCAACGGAGTGAGGCTGTCCCAGTGATTTAGCTGCCATTGTCACCAGTGCAGGAGGGCTGATAGGCCACTTGCACCTTTGGGTCCAGATAGGCTGACCTTTGGGTAACTCTGGTTGACCATCGATTGACCATGATCTGACCCCTTGGCTAGGATGATGGAGCAGTACGCTGGTCCATTTGGCAGTCTAGAGAGTATCCCTAGCTTACGCTGCTAACACAGTTAGGCTAGTGTTATTGGGAGATGTATGAAGAGGAAGATAGCCAGGGAAGGCAGGGGTTATCCTGGTGTCAGAGGAAGAGAAGCACAGATAATTCGATTACAGGCCAAAGGATATGAACATCCATCAGCTCGCTCATGCTTGCGGCTCCTATAAGCTATGTTGTTATTGCAATAACCTCAAAACTGGATCTATAGAGAGAACCCAGCTCATTACATGCGTTGTGACAAATTCAGAAGTGTTACTCTCCTCTCCGAGAACCATTATCCCTTTTTTATTTGCTGGGCAGGATCATATTTTCACACTTTCAAAAACACCTTTTTTCCGCACTGTAAGGCATTTTGTGGATCTGAATCTGGCATGATCCCACTGCATTTGCTGACTCTCAGACAGAACTCTGTTATCTCTCCTCAGCGTCTTGCCTCAGTCCATCCCCCAGCCCACCACCCCCTTCCCTCCTCAGCCCCTCCCTTATCCTCTAAATTGCTGCTTCCAAACTGCCGGTAGACGATAACAATTTCAACCCAGCAGCCAGTGAGCCCCTAACGCACACACACGCACGCACACGCACGCATGTACGCACACACGCATGCGTGCGCACACACACACACACACACACACACACACACACACACACACACACACACACACACACACACACACACACACACACACACACACACACACACACCCTCGCCATGAAAGAATCAGATAGCAGTGCAATGACTGGCAGCTAATGAAATTAACTGCATTTCTCATAAACCTTAATAAGTATCTTGACTCGATTAAGCGTGCCAGTGAAGGAAGGAGACTGCCCATTGGTCCAGAGGGAGAGGTGGTTGGGGGATTCATCTAAAATCATCCCATGTAGTGCCTACAGGAGTGTTGATTCTCATAAATATTCCTCCCTTACCCCTTTGTCCCCTCAACAATATCTCACCTCTGTCTGGTTACATGTACGCATGTGCCAACCGCACACACATGAACACACACACACACACTTTCTCTCGCTCTTCTCGGTCCCTGACACAGCAGGGGGATAGGGGTTGTTCCGTGAACGTGGCATCATTAACTTGGTTGAGTGGCAGACGTTGGAAATGCAGAGGGCTGTCCTATCCCACCCCCTGCTGGGTGTCCCTCAACCCTCATCATTTCTGCCTGTCATTCAGGATTCAACCAGTCGCATGGCCAACAGTTGATGTTTAGTCGCCCAGTGTGGCGAAACAGGAGTCGGATGAATAGGAGGATACTTGCATACTGTGTGTGCGCGCGTGCGCATCTATAAGTATAGCAGAATTTGAGAAATAATGTGAGGAAAAATGTCCTGGTCCTCACAAGAGAAATGGTTGTTTATATAGTTGAAAAGAAAATGCGCTAAGGTCCTTATACACCGGGTATACACCAGTAAAATGTGTCTATGAATATTTCACATCAAACTATTAATACCTCATTCATACAGGTTTATTATTTCTCAGTGAAAAGAAGAGGTGCTTCATCGCTGCATAATATGAGCATTCTGTTTGGATATACTCATGTCATGGCACAGCAGTTTAAATGAATGCGAATTGAAATAAAAACTCCCGGTATAACAATAGTGTTTTATATAGCCTGTAGTGTGATATATTTGATCTGCTCAATATGCATCTAAAGCTTTAGGGTTAGAAATGGCAAAGAAATATTAATATTCTTTTATCATAAAATGTTGAAGTATACAGTCTGTGCATGTGTGCATGTGTGCGTGTGTGCGCGCATGCATTGCACACACGCATTTCCCAATATACATTTATTGGATTGTTATGACATGGGCTAGTTGTAAACGCATACACATCCACCATACGGTCTGGGGAAATGTTTTTTTTTTTTTTAATGCCACCATTATAGTGCAGGCTGCTGTGTTGCCTGTGGTGAGATGCCCTCCCTCATTAATCACAGGTTCTGAGCCGGACAACCCGGTGCCCAACACCCCCCATGTATACCGCGGAAGGCACTGTGCCGTTATCCCGACACATGAAGGCAATGCTGCAATGACAGCTGCCATTGGATAAACCAACCCCCACCTTCTAGTGAACCCCCTGTCCAGCGCCTTGGCTTCCTCTCGTCTCGGGTTCACAAGTTTTGATCCGCCAGGGCAAAGGTCAATGGATTTTGCCAGGTCGCCACGGCAACTCTTGACAACATCAGATGTCAAGAGAGTTGGCCGTCCATAACGGTGGCAAGCAGAGAGCCCTGCTTCTGCCAGACACCTCCTTTTGGGTTGAGGGTGTCGTTGAAAGGGCTATTGAGGGTTTGTTGGGGTCCGGCCCAGGCCTGTAAAGTGGGGTGCTGTGGCTCACAGCAGTGCTGTGGTCTAGTTGTGTCATGAGCGTGCAGTTGAGCTGTCACTTGTTCTCTAATTGGCTACGATCAGCCCAAGAGAGACGGAAAGCTCAGTGACCTAGTCTCTCTCTCATGCTCTCTCTCTTTATCTATCTATTTCTCTCTCTCTCTCCCCCATCCATCTCTTATTAAATCTTTTCTACCCTTCCACGCCAAGTGAATGGGATCTACATATTTCATCCAAAATATCTCTCCTCTTCATACAATAAGCATCATGATGACCTCTCTGGCACTTGGCTGTGCGTGTGTGGAGAGGAGGAGTGTCTGTGCAGGTCGAACAAGTGAGTAGAGTAACAGTTAGTGTGCTGAGGGCGGTTTGATCTCCGCCTAATTGGAGAGCTGATTGATCTCAGCCCTGGGGTCGTCATGGGGTCAATGATGGGGAAGACAATAATGTGGCTCATCTTCAGGGAATAATGCCACTGCAAATGCCAGAACACACACTATCAATCCAAATTCCTATCCTGTCCCGGTCAGACATCTCCTCTGTACTTTAGGCTAACGGTTGTCGATGCATTTTCATTGAACTGAACTGCAATCAGTCAGCCATTTTCAGCCTCTGCCAGCTCATCTCCTCGTCTGCCTCGGTGGGCGTTTCATCTTTGGGACGTCTTGAGGATTTATGACGTCCTACGACGCGCTGCAGGGAATGACCCCCTGGTGTGCATCACTGATGATGTTCTAATTGGAAGGGGTGACCTTTCCTCACTGTAATTCTGAAACGTCCTTGGTCCTTCGGGGTGGGAACAGATTAAAAAAGCAGCAGCGGTGGGTTGATTGATGTGGTGGGGGGGGGGGGGGTCTGGTGTTGGTGGGGGGTGTGGATGGACAGTGACATGGTAGGTAGAGGGACAGTAACATATGAGTGGATGTATGGGTTGTGCAGACTGATATATGTATGGAGGTACACTAGCTCCCTATATGGTACGTGTGTGTGTGTGTGTGTGTGTGTGTGTGTGTGTGTGTGTGTGTGTGTGTGTGTGTGTGTGTGTGTGTGTGTGTGTGTGTGTGTGTGTGTGTGTGTGTGTGTGTGTGTGTGTGTGTGTGTGTGTGTGTGGGAGAGTGTATGTGTGTGCGCTCACTTTCATATTTGCGTATTTGTTCAGTTGTAGCACGTAGCAACTGTGTATTTATTTTTCATTTGCATCTGTGTGTACAGTATGTTTGTGCACACTTGTAATTGTATTCATGTGTTTCCCTGTGACTTTGTGCACAAAGGCATGCGTCTTCCTGCTTTTATTTATTTATTTATTCGCCTAGAAATTTTCTTTGTAGCTGGAATGAGTCAAGTGTGGTGAATCGTCTTGTTTTGGTGCATTGACTTGGCGCAGCTTATTTTCACTGCGTATGAGGCCGTAACTAATTCCTGAATATTTATTTGGCTCGGTCTAAAGTGAGCTAAGTGCTAAACCTACTTAATATTCCAGGGCATACTAACGGGAGCGGCCCACTGGCTGGAGTGCAAGACTGTCTTGAGCAGCCTTGGGAGGATTGAAAGTGGAAAATTTCAGGAGCTTTGCAATGTCAAAATAATTTATCCCCTAGCGGATGAGCAGGGACACACGTGTTGATTTAAGGCGCAAGTGTCTGCTGTTCCAGCTGCCATGTATTATTTTATGTGTCAATTATTCCCACGCTTAACTTGTGGAGCCAAGCTGAAGTATGGAGAGGAAACAAGCTATAGAGAGACTATTAACTGCCTACTACAGCTTGTCAAAACTTTGCCTCTTTGGAAAATATGATGGACCAATTTCTGTGGTCAGCTTCATCAGCAAATAAAGATGAGTTGACAGTTGAATAAGTTGGCTAATTTGAATATGGCACTTTGTACAGTATATCTTTAATGCCTGAGCGATAACTATAGAGGAAACTATAAATGTATGGTTTTAAAAATCGTTCTAACTCAAGTGGATGGAGTTGACACCACAACTATAACGGCAATGACAGTGGTGAACGATATCGTTGAGATCTCTTTCAGGCCCCTCTTCCACCAAAAGAACTTTGGTTCTAGAACTGGTTCCGTGCTATAGATTCTTGGAACCTTGGTGCTTTCACGGAACCGGTGGCCATTTTTTTGTTCCAGTGCTGAACCAACTGGTATGGCTCTGAACCAATTCATGTTCAGTGGAAACACTCTGTCTGAGCTGGTTCAATATTGGGCGAGAAAAAAGAACTGAACCGGTTCAACCCCAGGTGGAAAAGGGGCCTCTGTGATTTGATGAAGTATTAAAAACGCATGGGTTTCCGAGGCTAATGAAGGATAGAAACACTGATAGCCATTCAAAATCCATCCAAATTATTTGCGTGGCTTCACGTTCAACATATCACTCCCGTTTATCATGTTTATTGAACGATATCATCCATCAGTATGGATGCTCACATCATTATTGGTGTGGATGGCCCTTGGAGGAATAGAGGAAATGAGCACGCCACAACCACTAGCTCTTATTTAGTATGTGTCCCCTTGACGTCCTCTGCTGTCGGTCTCAGTTGGAACTCTATATTGTTGGCTGACCCTTGGCCTTGTTGTTAACGTCTGTCCCCAGCATTCCACCTCAGTTGACCCTGCATCCCTGCTCAGACCAAGCTTCAACAGAGATGTGACAGTGAGGGCTAATTTCAATACGGACCAACGAAAGGAATCAATTTTCACCTGAAAAACATCTTTCAGTGTAAAATGATGTTGTTATTGTTAATGCTATTTTTTCTCAAGCGGGAAGGCCATGCGGCAAAGTTTAAATTAACCTTAAAAGCCACAAGGCTTGATTTATACTGTATGTATTTAGCTAGAATTATTTAGTTGGAATAATTTAGCAATAGCTTGCAGATCAGCTATTTTCAGCGCATGACACCAGTGTGCGATGAAGTATAAATCAGTATTAATAGATGAAAGAGTAGAGGAACAGTAAAAGAACCAACCACCCCACCACAGCCCCAACGCCAAGTTCTTTGTGGGGAGAAGAAAGAGTAGGGGGGGGGGGGGGGGGAGTGTGTGTGTGTGTGTGTGTGTGTGTGTGTGTGTGTGTGTGTGTGTGTGTGTGTGTGTGTGTGTGTGTGTGTGTGTGTCTGTGTCTGTGTGTGTGTGTGTGTGTGTGTGTGTGTGTCCCTTCATCATTACTAGACCTGGGCGATGAGCATGATGTGAATGAGTAGAGCGTGACCTGCCTTTGTGGAGGACCTCATCTGAATAGATGAGCTTTAACACTCTGAGAAGGAGAGGCCTTGGAAAGGGAAGGCTCTGTAGAACAGGTGGGTTTTATGACATCGTATTTCTGTTGCCGCCTTTATGTCCTGCAGGCACACATTGTGTGGGGATGTGTGTGTGCGTGCGCGCGCACGGCTGAATGTGTGTGCATGTGATTTATGTTTGCGTCTGGGTCTTATACCGCATCGTTCTGTGTTTGTGTGGGTGCACAGTGTGTGTGTGTGTGTGTGTGTGTGTGTGTGTGTGTGTGTGTGCGTGTGTGCGTGCGTGCGTGCATGCCGGCTTCAGCGTAGCAGCGAGGCCCAGCAGGGGATGGGCAGTCAGGCCCTTGCCATGTGAGAGCTGCGGGGAGTGGGCTAACGAGGTGTCCAGGCAGCTGACTGCTTTGTGAACAGGGATGGCACACAAAGAGTGTCCTGCAGAGAGCCCTGTCTGTTCTTTGTGTGTCTGCCCAGCACTTTGGGCCACAAGAAAGGAGAAAACCGTCATGACAATTCAGCATTATGGTATCAGGTGGACGAGGCTTTGCTTTCCACCACGCCCTACCCCACCCTCTTCCTCTCCTCCTCCCCATTCATCTCCCAATTGTTTTGGGCCACCAATAAAAATATAAAAACTAAACAAGGTTTTCATGATTTCATATCCAGCCATTGTTTGTGTATTGGGCCACAAGAAAGGAGAATAATTCAGCATTATGGCATTAGACCGATCATGTCCTGAGCTCTCTGTCCCTCTGTGTTTTCCTCTGTCTGTTACTCTCTCCTCTCCGTCACATTATGCTGTAGAGAGTGATGATCTCGGGGCAAGCAGGCGAGGAGGCACAAGGCACTCCTCCTGTCGTGTGTTTGCTGCCGGTGTTTGCTCTTGTCTCCCGGCTTCTTGTCTTTGCTCTCCTCTCTAATATATGAACTGCTCTGCTCGAGTGGGCCCAGCTCCCATTAAAGGCGGCATGGCGCCTGTGTTTGTCCTGGCCTCTCCGTCTCCATGGGAGGCTCATCTACAGGTCCTAGTTGTTAATGTCACCTTAGGGGGCGAGGAAGGAAGATGGACACCTCTGTGATTCCATTGCCTGGTGGAGGAGGGAGAGATTACACCAATCCCTCCACCAGGCAATGCTTTAAAAAAAGTTCTGAATCATTAGTCTGTGCTTCCCCCCCCCATCCCCCCCCCCCCCAATCTCAAGGATAGTTTAGAGAGAAAATGACAATAAAGGTATTGCCATTGTGCTAAAACGTTAGTCCTTGAACGACCATAGGGGTTTCAGTGGGTTATGCACATTTTAGGCCTAAGACATCATGTACAGGATTTTGTTCTTTAAACTATTACTCTTATACAGCAGTAGACACAGACACAATATAGCATTATGCACTGTTGAACAGAGAGCTTGCCCTGTGCCAGCTGCATGCACTGCTTTGTAAATCAACATTGATGTTTTGATCCTTGGGGCAATGGATCTGAATAGTAGTCTTACAATTAGGCCTCCTGGGTCAAAGACTGTGTGCTTTGATCTTTCAACCTGTACACCACCCACCACCGTGATCACTGAGTCAGCAGCTTGATATGAAAGCCACATGATGGCGGCCAGCCATGCTCAGCTCATACATATATGTACAGCAACACCAGCACATAGAGCTTGTCTGCGCAGCAGGCGTCAGGCAGCGGATTCATATTGACAGTGGGCTCTGCAATGTCTCGTACATAAACACCACTCACCGAGCTCCACCGCAACGTTTACTTAATGTTGTAGTAATAGGATTTTAAAACGGAGTGGCCCAGTGGAAGACAAACAGCCGCAATGGAGGAGAATCGCACAATCATATAGGTTAGGTAGGGATCCCGCAGGACCACAAATCCCCTCTCTTGAAATCCCATTGTTAGGAAACATGAAACCGGATTCCAGTAACAAGTCTCTGATCAGTATACAGCGTCAGCCCAAAGGACTTAATTAGACCAGAACGGCCCTTTCTGGCCTGGCCTTTATCCATCCTCCTCCTCCCCTCCTCCTCCATCCTCCTCCCCTCTCCCAGTGTGCTGCTGCAGCTGAGCTACCTAATGCCTCCAACTGGGAGCGTGGTCCTGCAACACCCTGACCAATCACACCGCTCACCCCCCATTACACGCCAACAACATATTTTCGCATCTGCACCCAAATTGTGTGCGTCTATTTTTTGTGTGCTTAGCCCACCAGTAAGCCTGTAGCTCTGCCAATTTGGCTGAGAACACTTTAATTGTGAACCTGTTATGAAAGTGTGTGGAAAATAACAAGCTACTGTAATTTCTGATTTTTTAATTTCAGTAATTTTACCCTTTGCGTATGATTAGAGCAAATTATGATGATTTCTTGATTATGGCTTGGCCACCTGCCTGTGAGCCTGAGGACACTCCACATCTGAGCCCAGTGGCAGAGACCAGTGTGGGTAGCATTCACAAACCCAATGCTGGCTCTATGCTGTCAAAGTCCTCCTCTGACATGCCATAAACATATGCTCGCCCTCATACTGCATGTTTAGCTCCAGCATGACCTCTCATTTAGCGCAGGGCCTAGCATGCAAACAGGTAAAGATTCTCACAAGTTTGCACAAGTGCTTAACCCCTAACCTAGAGTTCAGCATCAGTTTGCTGTGAGTCATCCGTGACGTTACAGACTTCGTGGAGGGAGAGATGAAAGGGGCCGGTGAAAGATGAGAACCGGGATAATAGGACGTCACAAAAAAGGGCTAGGCTGTTTGACATGTGTCTACATGTGCTGGGAGATATTTATGAGGAGGTGAATGACAGAGGAGACGTTAACACACAGATGTAAGGAGGGGGGGGGGGGGGGGTGCATCAGCGAGGGAGAGAGCAGGGCGGTTCGAGAAGCCTGATTTGCATTGTTTGTAACCCGTATATCACTCCAGTGATTAACAATCAAAGCATACAAGGCGGATCAGCCACCTCAGTTTCTGCTCACAAAAGTCAATTAGAGCTTCATTAAAAAGTGGAATTAGTTGTTATAGATTTAATAGGTGGCCCGGGCAGGAGAGGAGTGTGCAGGACCTGAGAGCAGGGTTTTTTTATTTGGGGGGGTGGGGGGGGGGGTTTCCATGGGGAAATGAGCGCCTCCTCACCCAGGTCTACTTGTAATGACTTCTGTTTAGTCTTGATAATGTCTACTAATTAGTTAATCAAAGACAATGGGCCCTCCACATACACCCACAGTCTTAGCAGCCTTTTTATCTGCTTCATTGAACAACAGCTTCTAGTATAATGCTTTGAAATCCCCCCTACCCCATTCAGGCTCTCGTAACTGCGGACACACCTGGTCGACTTTTGTCTATGCCCACAGCAAGATGTACAGCATATTCATTTATAGGAATTAATTGTTAATGGATATATTGAGAAATATGCATTGTAGGAACATGGTGTAAAACATGCAGGGAGGGGATAATGGGACAGGTTTTATTCTAAAACATAACCCCACCACCACCGCCCAGTGTCCCCATACTCCCCATTGGTCAAATAAGACCATGGGCCTCGGCTGTGTTTGGAAAACATGGCGCATTGACGAGGTGTCCCAGCTGCCCTGCGAGCTGCCATCATTGGGTGAGTAATACTCTGTTTGCTCCATAATCAATTAGTAAACCTTCATTAGCCGGGCCATTCATTATGTTGGCGTGTCAGGGACGGAACAGGCGCAGTGGTCGCCCCTGGGATGGGTGTGTCGGTGGGTGCCGACTGCCGAGACACAATGACGCTCTCCGCTATCGCTCCTGCATCTAAAAAAAGGAAACGGCCATTACTCTGTTGCACAAGCCAAGCAAGCATTAGCCGCACCTCCGACTCAACATTACGCTGTTGTTACACTGCCAAGTAGGCATCATTCACTGTGGTTACACAGCTACATAAATATTATTCACTGCTGCTGCAGTACACAACTAAATATTCATTACATTATATTTACACAGCCAATTGGTCTCAGTTCGGTTTTTCTCAAAGTGGGTTTTGTAGACCCCCAAAGAGTATTTCAGAAGTTAATTTAATTATCATTCAGTTGTCTCTTGAGCAAAATTACATTATCCAATGATTATTATTATTATTATTATTATTACAATTATTATTATTATTATTATTATTATTATTATTACATGTCCGGGTAGTTCAGTCGTTAGAGCTCTTGCCTTTGGACCACAAGTTCATGGGTTCGATCCTGGGCTCCGCCAACTCAGCGTATGAGTGGCACGGCTTGGGTGCGGCAAGTCGTGCGGGAAGTACTGGGAGCTGATGGTAGGTGTGGCGCTCCACCTCAGCAATCCATCTCCCAGGGGTCTAGCGCATTGTTACGGGAACAGACTCCCGCATGTTACCGGCTGATACCGACAATAAGCCAATCCCCACCTACTTCTTCTTCTTCTTCTATACATTTGTCACTTATCTTTATTGTCTCCACCAGGCCGAAGGCATGGGGAGAGAGTATGTTTTGCACTCCGTCCGTGTGTCCGTCCGTCCGTGTGTGTGTCCGTCCGTCCTTCCTTCCGTCCGTCTGTGTACAGCTAATCTCCGGCACCGTTAACCCGGTCGATGCCAAACTTTGCACACACACTCCCTGGATGCCAACGATGAACCTCTGCCCCACATTTTCCAGAACGGCCTGTTATAGCGCCACCATGAGGCAGCTTTTCACATTTATACCTAAAACTGTACCGATCTGCGTGAAACGTTGCATGCACACTCCCTAGAGGCCAAGGACAAACCTTTTACCTGCATTTTCCGCATCTGCCTTTTATAGCGCCACCAGGAGACCGACTTTTGTAAAACACATTTTTTGATATTACTCCTCCAGATTCTGTCCAAAAATCTCACAAATCGTTACACAATATCTCTATGGTCATGTGCTCAAGTCGGATCTGTCTGAGATTTCATATTCCATCCTAATTGGCTATAATTGGCTTTCACAGTTTGCAAGATTGCCCCGTTTTGAACAATAGCCTCAAATCATGAACGCAGCATGCAATTTACGTGAAATCTTTCACACATTTTCTTACTAGGCTGAGGAATATATCCCACCCTTTTCACATTGGCCTGTTATAGCGCCACCAACAGGTTGATTTTTGCAAAACACATTTTTGGAACAAAATGCCTCAAATCGGTATACATGATCTCTGTAGTCATGTGATCAAGACGAGTCTGTTGGATTTCTCAGATTGTACACTGATTGGCTAAAATTGCCTTCCAAAGTTTTCAGGAGTGGCCCGTTTTGTACAAAATGCTGCACATGTCCTGCTCATCCAGAATTCTATCCTCAGAGATGCTATGAGTGATCTGGCTCTGCATTTCCTCAACAAAATGAAGAAAAGAAAAACATTCTCCTAAATATTTTGCCAAACATCACACACACTCCTATCCTCCTGGTGGAGACCTGTGCCCGGAAGGGCACTTTTTCTAGTTTCATTTAGGTTCTCTTCTCACTCTTTTAAAATGTGCGAATCATTGCAACAGAGCAGCATACTACTGCTGACTTTACTTAGTAAGACATCCCAAACACATCCCATACTCTGGTTTCTAGAAGCCCCTGTGAATATTACAGTAGCTTGGAGCTGCATCAGGAATCATTAATGAAGCACAGATGTTCATGCATTCCCTGGCGCATCAGCTCTCATTCCTTGAGTCTATGCTATTGCTGCATCAACTGCTCTGCTAGTTTGTATTCATATTTAATGCAAGCAGATTAGATGTGTGTGTGTGTGTGTGTGTGTGTGTGTGTGTGTGTGTGTGTGTGTGTGTGTGTGTGTGTGTGTGTGTGTGTGTGTGTGTGTGTGTGTGTGTGTGTGTGTGTGTGTGTGTGTGTGTGTGATGGCATGTGTTTGTGCACTATCCACTCCATGTTTGCGTGTAGGCAATATTAACCCATTCAGGCCTGACGTCGAAATTAAAAAAAAAAAGTTTTCTAAATCATGACAATTTTCGGAAAGATTTGAGGCACATTTTAACGATTTTTCAAAAATAGCAGACCTACAAGTTCATAGCGCGCCACCGGCGCGCTATGAGCTTGTAGATCTGCTATTTTTCAATAGCTAAATTATAACAATGTTTAAAACACCAAAAGGGGTTCCCGCCCCAAAATGGGTTAATGGTTAATGTGGTTAAACGCTAACGTGACATGGATGCGTTCCAGGTCTCAATGGATTAAAGATGCTACCAATCCTCTCTTCTCTGTGTGTAATGGCCTGTGCTGTAGAATTATGATGAGGAGCAGAAGGAGATTAAAAGAGTAAGATATTGAAAAGCCTTATGATGGATGAGAGCTGTTTGGGGATCAATTAAACAATAAGAAATTAATTCTGCCAGTGACATGCTCATTAGGGACTTTATGAAAGAAAGGGGAGGGAGGGAAAAATGTGTCACTGTCTTTCTCTTATTTTTTTGTCCTTGTATTCCATTTTTCTGTCTTGCCAAGCGTATTGCCTAGAATGTATAATGCCAGACATACATATTCAGTCACAGACAATACAGCGTTTCATAGACTTCTCTGAATGATTAAGATCTAAACTGATCATGACAGACGTAGTAGGTTGCCATAGGCTCATGCTTATATACTGTATATATATATACTGTACTCAGCGTATTTCGGAATTTGCTCAGCGGTTAGCATTCACACCTTGTTTTACTGAGGAAATGCTGGTACACATGGGTTCCACACAGCAGCCCAGTCTTTGTGTTGGAGACTGCAGCTAGTCTGGGCTGAGTGGTGAAACAGAGGGAAATCAACTAATTACAGGAGTGGCTCCTATCAAAGGGCCGCGCAGCACCACAGACAGGGGAGCCAACAGATGTGAGCAACAGCTGCCATGTTGAGTGTCAACCTTCTCGGGGCTGTCGGTCTCCATTTGCCCCGTGCACGGGTAAATAATGTGTTGTCTTAATTCATTTGCCTCTGCTCACAGCAGTCGGAGCGTAATGGATTCTAATATTAACCCATTGATGCCTGGTGCAACCTATACGTTGTTCTACCCTTGATGTCGGCGCTCTCTCTGTGTCTCATCAGCTATTGTTATAATTTAGCTATTGAAAAATAGCAGATCTACAAGCTCATAGCGCGCCACCGAGTGGCGCGCTATGAACTTGTAGGTCTGCTATTTTTGAAAAAACATAACTATTTAAAAAAATAATGAATCAAAATTTGAAGGTTTTCAGAAACCTTAGGTCAGGCCCTAGAAGGCGTTCCCAGATTCAGCCTCAGGTATCAATGGGTTAAACATGATCCCGTTCCAGTGTGCAATTAGTGTGTAGCTCCACCTATTAACACTTACATATTAGTGACATTTCCCATGGTTTTGCTGAATGGCAGCTGTGGGCGGATGCGGGCAAAGAGATTGCGAGTGGGGTGCAGTGCCAGAGGTCGGGGACCCTTCAGTCTGCCAGGAAGACTGGCAGTATGGAACGTCTGTGGCACTGTGGCGCAGCCAAGTGTGCAGCCCATCCCATAACTCTTTTTCTTTTTTCCGGGAGGGGATATCCTGATATTTTGGCTCAGGGTGATCGCACAGAAGGACAGGCTGAGATAGATACCAAGCTGAGGCATGCCCAATCTGTACCTTGTTCTCTCAGTGTCTGGGTAAATCGAGATGGACTGCTAAATAGAAGCCTGGGTGCAAGGAAATGGTTGCTGGGTGAGAATGTAGTGTCTGTGAGAGAGGGAGACTTGGGGACTGAGACTGGCCACTATAGGCAGATGTTTTATAGGGGACATGTTTGTCTTGAGGGTGTTTAAAGGGCAGTCTGGAAACCATAGAAAGGAGTGTGGGACACATGCTCATCAGCTGGATCTGGACACCTAGAAACAGTGAGCACTGAGCAGCAAGCCCTTTGTTAGGAGAGATTTGAATGGAAAGCTTCCTTTGCTCGCTCTGCCCTTGGTTCATTCTTTTCTTAACAGTCTTGCAACGCCATTAAGGATTCTCAAGGAAATCTTGACATGCTCTTGATGTAGTAGGAATATCTATCTGTGGTCACCCTGCACCTGGCACTTAGGAGTACTTCTCCTGCCTGGCAGCTAAGGCCACCGGGGAGATGTGTCCCTCTATCCCCACTGCCCCAGCTTGTCTCTCTGTCTGTCTGCCATGGCATATTGTTCTCTGGTGCATAGCAAAACAGATTGCAGTCTTCATTAAGCCATGAAAACTGTCATATTTGTGACAGATCCTCCCCTGGACATAGAGTATATGTTCCACAATGCAGTGGACCTAAACACCACTACTGACTAGAGCATCTCTCTCCTCACATGTCTAACGCCATGGTCCTTTAATATTACTGCCTTGTTTTATTTGTTTTGTTTTTTGAGGGGCATGTCCAGCTTTTAGTGTGCGTGTAAACACAAATTTTGTCCTAACACAAACATTAAATGCAGTTGATAATGAATGGCAAGTTTTGAACATTAAAAGACTAATGATTGGCCAGAATGAGATGATGTATGATAATAAGAGAGCCCCTCACTTCACACAGGTGTGATTTTTCTTTCTTTTTGCATCCATCCCCTCAAGAGAAGTTCTCCAGGGCTTGCATGGAGCTTTTTCTTTTTAAATCAGATTTTTCAAATGGAGACGGGTCTGTGAATATGGAACACGGGTTTGCAATGGCACTGTGGGTGTAGGCTGATGGTGAATGGGAATGAGATGAATGCTGGGTGGAAATGAATTTCTAAAGGCCAGAGTGCTTCATCACAGGACCTAGCACTGCCCGTCCCACTCCTGCCTGAATTGCACCAGAATTATCACTCAGAGGGAGGAGAGAGCGATGGATACTCTCTCTATTGCACCCCAGGGACAATAGCATTGCCTCTCACACGCCCCTATACCCTCTCTCTCATACAGCGCGCGCGCACACACACACACACACACAGTCTCACACACACACACACACACACACACACACACACACACAGACACAGACACAGACACACACACACACAGACACAGACACACACACACACACACAGACACAGACACAGACACACACACACACACACACACACACACACACACACACACACACACACACACACACACACACACACATACATATACACATACACATACACATACACATACACATACAGACACAGGTAGAGTTGGCGGGCGGGTGCAGCATTACAGCATTATGCACTAATGGGGTGGTCCATTAATCATACAATGATGAAGGCCATTTCCCTTATTTAATTGGCAGCTAGTAGTTCTCGGTGTCTTTGTTGCATGTAATTCCGTGTGTGTGTGTGTGTGTGTGTGTGTGTGTGTGTGTGTGTGTGTGTGTGTGTGTGTGTGTGTGTGTGTGTGTGTGTGTGTGTGTGTGTGTGTGTGTGTGTGTGTGTGTGTGTGTGTGTGTGTGTGGAGCAAGGTTGAGAGCTCTACAAATACATCAAACAAGTGTCTTTTGTGTCATTTCATAGCAGAACACTAATAGATTAAAGGTCTGGAAAACATACTAGAGAAAATCTTTCTCCCTAACACTTTTTCCATAGAATGTATTGTATTGCAAATTTGACCTTGGATGGGGTTTTATTTTAATTCATAATTTTAAGTCAGTGTAATCTAAAGTCTGATGCGCTGCTTTTCTATTATTGCTACGGTAGGTTGCAGTTTACTATGAAAACGTGCATTCCCTGCATAGCCATACATGGAGAAGACTGGACCATCACCTAGATCTGCATACATGGAGTCGGCCAGCAACTCTAGATTTGACCTCACCATGTTGACCTGACCTCATCAAACCCTTAGATCTACATATATGGAGCTGGCCTGTGCTGACATTCCATGTGACCGCTTCTGACTATAATAATAATTTTCGTTTTTTCATGTCATGTGAAAGCAGGGAATCATAGCTTCAACTTGACATATTGGTTGTTCAGTTTGACCCACCAGTTTTGGAGATATGACTTACCAATTATTACAAACATTGGGACTGGGCGCACGGGTGACTGTTTCATGTAATCAATTCCCAACAGATCTCCAAACCTGTTGTTTTGGGGAGCGCTGGTTTCAGTCCATTCAACCTCCTCTTGTGTGTTGGCTAGTGAGGTGCACCCCATTTATACTTCATTGCCCAACAGTATTGCGCACAGAGAACAGCTGATATACAAGATCACATCACATCGTGGACATGACTGTTGTGAGCGTAGAGGTCTGCGTGCGCGACACCATCGCGGGACGAAGCATAAATTATACTTGATGGGCTGCAGGTGCGTGTGCAGCCATGCACAAATAGGCTCTGCTGCCGTGATCATGATTATTGTTCACACAACAGAAACCAATGGATTATATATTTAAAGAGTGAGAGATCACAATAAAAATCCTAATCATTCTTCCTCCACACTGGGAGAAAAACAGCATCTGATGCGTTTGATGGGGCATTCTTTTACACGTGAGTGCAGTTAGAACTTTTCAGTGTGACGTCGTCTGTTAAGGCGTCTATAGAGTAATATCTTGCAGAAAACAGCGAGTTGAGAAAACAGGCTTGAAAGGTTCACTTCTGTGGTCTCTAACATTACACCTAGCTACGTTTAAGCATTTATTTCATATTTACTTCAATATCAGCTGTCAAGCTGTCAAATATTTACTGTCAATTTCAGCTCTGACATTTATTTCAGACATGCTCTAGTATGTGAAGAGTCTGGATAACAAAATCAGTTTTTCTCCTCTCCTGAACAGTTAGTCTTGCCGCCATGACTGTCTCTGTATCAAAAAGAGTCATTATGTTGATGCTTCCCCATGCTTCCTCTTCAATGTCTCCCTTTTGACTGATACCTGTCCATTCAAACTCCAGACGGGACCACCCCAAAGACATTAGCGCAGCCGCGCCCGGCAGCCGGCGATAACTAGAGTTCTCAACAGGCCTGAACATTAAGGCCCGGCCCTGGGCCCTAACTGGGCTGGCCCCACCTGACCTTACTAATTAGCACACATTTTACGCCCTACCCGGCCCAAAAACGTCAATTAAAAAAAGAAAAATCCATAATTCCATATATATGGCATTACCAGACCTGGTATAGACTACTCTGGATATGCCGGATGTCACATTTACTAAGCATGCCAAAAGTTACCAGCAGGGTTGTAAAATAGTAAAGTATGGCCCCGCAAGTTTAACAGGAGCAGACAGACAGCAGAAGTCACTTCATTTGAATGCACTGCAGCTATTTAACCACTTTAGCCCTATGTAGAAAACCTCTGATCTACAAGCTACAAACACGTCTGTTTTACTTTTCATTTTTGTATGTTTGCCCAAAAGGGGATAATAATTAAATAATTATCCAAAGGGATAGGTCACACAAATGTAATATTGGTAGTAGTTTCCACATACCAGTCCTTCCTTCAGCTAGCCTACTTTAGCTAATACATGGAATTGACTCCTGAAAGCCATACAATCTACTATAGTGCTGCTACGAGGTAAACACTGCCTTCCTAGATGTTAAGTCATATGAATACAGTTCCATTCTCTCCTCCTCAACATCAGAATGCCCTAAAATACACATGCATTAAATCGAGTCAGTTTTATTTGTATGTAGGTACAAACTCAACACGCTTCAGGTTAAAATACAACAATGCTTCAGGTTAAAATACAACAATAGTAGCGAACTACACCACTAACCTCCAACCCACACACATACAGAATGTATTTAAAAAACCCGGGCACTCATCTGCATTGCAATCTCATGGGACAGCATGAATGAGTCCTCCACCACACGCAGACAAACTGCTAAAACCTACGCACAAACATACAATTATTAGCAAACGCTACTTGTCTCTCATTTAACCTGCTTGGCACCTTAATAAAATTGAACAATCTTTTTGTTTTGTTTTTGGCATCTAAAAAGAAGCTGTAAATCCTAAATAATTCTGCCGTAGAGTCTGCCTTGCACCCTCTGCCCTCTTAATTAGACCCACCTGGTCAACACCATACATTTCTATTTGTTAGCCAATGGCATGATAAAATACCCACCTGCTACAATCAAGTGGGGTCCAGTAAATAAATTCCCTCTCCACTGTCAAGTTCCCCTCTTCCCTTAATGTCTTTTTCCAATCCTCCCATCTATTGCTTTTCTCCCTGTAAGTGGCCAGAACTGTAGCAGCTGGTAAGTGTTTGCAGCAGCATTACTGCTCACAAAAGAAAGGTGGGCAGAAAAGGGAAAAGTCCATTTTGTGGCCACAGCTGAGTGGCTTCCTATTAGACTGTAAATATGTAACCGTTATTAAGGAACGTGTAGCAGTAAACGCTCAGCTGAGTTCACAAATAGGCACTGGAAGAGGTTACCGAAGGGTAATAACCCCTCCCCCTTTAAACACACACAATATGCACACACACAGGCTTTCTTTGTACTATTAGAACGATAAAGCATTGTGTCTGCCTATTGTAGGCTCTTGTTGATAATTAGCATTTTAATTTTTGCCATTACATTATCTCTGAGAATGTTTCTGCATTCTGTTATACGTCTGTCACTTGTCGCATGCAAGTATGTCAACCTCTTGACATACTTGAGATGAATGGTATTCTGAAAAATGAACCTAAACAAAACCATTACAATTTCAACATATTTATGCAATACACAGTAAAGTGTGTTTCCAATAATACATTTGTGAAAACACAATCTTATAATGCAGATCCACTGTAATACAGTAATTATGAGTTGAGACTCTGTAATTTCTGTCTTTTACATACATCTGCCTGTGCCCCTAGCCTAGTTAGACCAGCGTGCTGCGATGGAAGCACAATGCAGGATGCTGAACATTTTGTGGCGGTAATCAATAACCAAAAGCTGTGTTTACAGATGTGCTATCTTATCCATGGTCCTTTGCCTATTGTTGCATAAAATGCATGTCCCTTCCCACAGATTGTCAACTGGTCACATTGGTTGATTTGTTAGGCGACGGGGGGGATACGGGACACGAAAGGTCGGCACCAAGGCCAAAGTACTGTAGGTAAACTGCTCTACCATGGCTAGCATGGTTTGCATTGTTTTCTGAGGTTATCAGCAGATTGGTAGGATACAGTGTTAATTTTGACAGCAATAAAGTTTGATTTAGTTTAGTCTAATCTTTCTCCTCCCAATTGGACCCCTCACAACTCCAAATTACACAGTAAAATATTTAGTGTTAACTCGGTTACAAATTAATTATTCAACAGTGGGGATTTACTGTGTAAGATCAAATGAAGGCACAATGATATAACTACATGCAAATGAGTTTTTTCCCCCTTGTCTTGCTTTGTTTTACAAAGTCAAAGACTCTGCTCTATAGCAGATAACATCACACACTCTGGTTATCATGCTTGTATGCGCTGTGAAGAAGAGAGAAGAAGAATGCTGTGGTGGGCTTCTTTTTGGCTCCTTGAAGGCTGGAGGAGGGCATGGCAATATTTACCATGAGAGTGAATCCCCCCCCCCCAACCCTCACTCGCTCAGTCTCAGCCCGCTACGCCCATGTTTGAGCTTCACAGCCGGGGGGATGTGTTTTTCCACCAGTCCTGACTCCCCCACGCACTCACCCCCACCCCCCCTCTGCAAGCCCCTTTGTGGACACGCTGCACAGGGACACCCACATCCTCATTAAAAAATCAACAGCCATTAATGTTGGATGAGGAGGACCAGGAAAGATGGGGGAGAGAGAGAGAGAGAGAGAGGAAGATGGAGAGGAACCCAGGGGGAGGTGGTTTCCCCTTGATCGGCTCTTAAAGATGCATGATGAATCCTCATAGACACTCAGGGTGACATGCAGGGCAGAGGGGATGAGAGCAGAGGGTGCAGACATTTTGCTACGGACATGCTGTCTCACTGACTGACTCGCCGCCTGCGTGGGAGCCTTGTAAAATGGTCGCAGCTTCGCATATAGGCACGCAATCTGACACATGATGAATGGATCAGAGATTGAAAGGGCATGGTTGTGAAACTCGGTATCAGCACCACTGCTTAAGACACGTCTAGTGTAACATGAGTTCAAAAGCACACACACACACACACACACACACACACACACACACACACACACACACACATATACACACATACACACACACACACACACAGGAATGAATATGAAGGCGTGGCCCTCTGCAGATGGAGTGTTAGTACCCAACATGCTCCTGCTGTGAGGACTTAGATTGGATAGGATCTCTGGAGCAGAAAAAGTGGTGAGGAGAAGGAGGTGTAACTGTGTCGGTCTCAAATCTGGGCCTGGGGACAAAGATAAAATGTATTTAGTCACACACACACACACACACACACACACACACACACACACACACATGCACAAGTTGTCACATCGTCACAAGTACTGCGATGCAAGTTGGAAATGAATGCTGACCTGTTCTAACATTCCATGTTGATCTGACCTCATCAAACCCTGTACACTCAAGACACGCTCCATATATGGCCAGTACAGAAATCATTCCATGTTGATCTGACCCCCCATGCCAAAGCGCCAGCGCTCGCCCAGCAGTCTGCCGTCAACGAGGCGGATGCGTGCACGCAACCTTTTTGGCAAGGTCGCTTCTCGCCCTTAGGCGTCTTACTGGTAGATAAATAGATATAAATGATCAAGAACGCAGACATATTTTAATATTTAGAGTTTAATTGTTTATACAACATGGTTTATGTTATGTACAGTAACAGTATGTCTTTGTAGATTTATTCACATGCATTTATTTCCTTTACCATGGCCATGAGGATCACCGTGTATTGCATGTAATGTTGATATACAGTAGCCTATGTGTGTGGGTGGAAATTGGGGTCATTGTTATTCCAATGTTTTTCTTTCTTTCCTGAGAACCCCCAGGAAGAAGCAGAGATTACAGCCCTAAAGCAATGTGGGTGGGTGTTTTCGAGGTTGTAGTTATAGCATTTCTGCATTTGCGCGTTTGTGGATGTGCGTGTGCGCCTGCCTGCGCGTGCATGTGTGTGTGTATGCGTGTGACTTTTTTTTCCATGCTCTCGTCCAATATCAGCAGGATTGCATTGAGAGTTCCAGAGTTTGGATGAGAGCGGGGGCTGTGGCTGCAGAGATGCAGAGCTGTAGCCCTGTAGCGGTGGCTGGTCTGTGGGGAACATGTTGTGTGTGTGCGCGTGTGTGCGTGTGTCTGCAGGCTCTGTCTGTGCATGGAGCCGGGGGAGACTGAGATGGAGAGAGCGGGCAGCCACAGCTAGCTGGCTGGATAATGAATTTACTCCTGCGGCACTCTTTAAAGCATAATTACACTCATCAAAGCCAGGAAGGCCTGTCTCGCCCACTGACTCTTAGCTAAAACAAAGGCAGAGCAAAAACACAGTGGCTTATTTTTTTTCCTGTCTATACAGTATAGCTGTGCCGCAGTTACCACCACAAGCCGCAGTATCACGTATCTTAGTGTACACATGTGGCACAGACTCTATTTACCCTGAATATGGCATTAATTATTAGTAATTTCGTCGTAGGCCTTTTTCCCTGGCACTGAAGTGCTAAAGAAAAGCCACATCTGGCCCGTATACTGTTCATTAGCAGGGGTGGTGGGCAGGTGAAAGCAGAGCAAAACTGTTTTCGCATGTCTCCGCATTTGCGATGTGTTTGTTTAAGTCCGAGGAGGATCGGGGTAAACAGTGCAGAGTTTGATTCGGCTCCAAACAAGCAGTGTGGAGGTGTGAAAGTGCAATTAGACTGACCTCAGCTGCAGCTTAGCTAAGGTCAGCCTTTTTATCCTACTGGTCTTTTGCCATCAGTTCTCCCTCCACTCAACGTCGCCACTCGTTTACTCTTTACTTGATCAAAGGTCATGTTTTTAGCCACGCATCACTTGGCAAATGATACCTGATTCGCGATTCCCTCTTTGGCACTTGCTCTCAAATTCAGCCCCACGCTCTACCTCCCAGTCGCCGTGCCTCCCCAATCTCCCCCACACCCCTGATCCCACTGCACCCCCTGTTTCCCTGGGAAAAGGTCAAGGTTGTGTGTGAGCACTTGGCTGTGTTTCCGTGTGTGTGTGTGTGTGTGTGTGTGTGTGTGTGTGTGTGTGTGTGTGTGTGTGTGTGCGTGTGCGTGTGCGTGCGTGCGCGCATGTTTGATGTATACAGAAATAGAGACCACATGGAGCGTGTGTTCAATCCCAGTTACACCTGTTCTATCTCTGTTGATGAGTGTGGGGTTTAGCCCACCCTGCACCACCCAGCTCTACGACTGGAGGATAGAGAACAAATGTACCCACATGCAAGCACTGATGCATAAACACATGCACACATGTCACCCTTCACTCACACATCTACACTGCCACAAACACAAATATGTATGCACATACTGTATGCACACTTGAAATGTCCTTTTGGAGCCTCGGTTGTGTGTTAATCAGCGTGTTAATACTTGCATTGGCAGTGAAGACATGATTGTGTTAATGTAGGCTTTTCTTGTGGGTCGTCAGTTTCATTGACATACACATTAGCAAGATTCCTTTTCTTTTTGCACAATAATGGCAACCAGCCTCAGTGCAACGCAGATCAACCCACAAGGCCTTGCCGCATAGGACAGATGTGGTTGACAGACTGTGGTTGTGATCCACCATTACACCATCTCTGCCGCTTGAAAGCCCAACTCCATTCACTTCGAGAACAGAGGGAAAATAAGGCGACTGCTGCGAAAAAGCAGACACTTTGAATTTGTTTGTGCATTAGAAGCTGTGATTTGAATCCAATTTTAGAAAACTGGTACAAGCGTTCATGGAGAGATTGATTGCAAACAAACGGATTACTGGTCATCCATAAGTGTTGCCACTCTAGAGACGGTGTCGTCCTGTGAAAGGAAGGGGCCGTATGTTGCGTATAATGCCAATGAACAGGTCATGAAAGGCTAGTTTGTGTACATGTGTGTTGTCCCTGGCGTACGCTGTGTTAATGTGACAATGACATTATTCTTGTAATGGCAACATTACTGCAGCTCTCTCTCCCCTCCTCGACCAGCTCATTTAGGACATTGTTTCTGCCCACTGTGCTTTTGGTGCGTTGAAGATAAGCACCTTCCCACCTTTCTCTGTCTCTCTATCTCTGTGAGGGGGGGGGCACAATAAACAATTATAGTCTTTTGTTTCTCTCCACCAGGCCATCACGCCTCTTGTGGATTTATCATCTGCCTACAGTATTTTTGGGGTCTTAATCTCCTACCATTTGATTACTCCCAGCTAATTAAACAGAGGGCATGCCAAGCAGGTGACAGAAGGATGGAACAGCGAGGTGGCAGCGTGTCCCTGCCAGGGAGCCAATCCTGCTCTCCTGTCTCACAGCACAGTGTCTTATCTTTTCTAGTCTCAACAGCACGACGAGAAGAACGTGCATGCATTTCCTCTATTGCAGCCTCTCTGGAGCTAAGCCACTAACATTCATCTCATATACACAAATAGCGCAAGAGTAAAATGACTGCATTCGTAAGAATTTCAGTTTGTACAGTAAAAAATATATATTTTGTCTCCCCATGTGCCAAGATGTTCTTTCCCCATTCGAGGCAGCACAGTTTCCCCCTGTGCTTCGCCCACGCTCCTAGACTGCTGGAGGCCAGGGGGAGGGTGGTGGGCTGGGTTTTGTGGCTCCGCGGCTGGGGATGAGGAACTGCTGAGATCAGCATACAACAGCCATATTAGTGAGGAGTGGGGAAAAATTGCTTATAGATTTCTTTTTGCAGAAATTGGAAATGGCCACAATCTGTTCTTTTTTTCTGCCCCCCTCCCTCATCCCAAGTGGATCGTACTCTATGCATTTTTAGCAGCAGGTTCAAGTCTTTAGCCACGTGTATGTGCATTGTGTCACATTGCTGCACCCGCATTGCTTTCTAAATGTTGGAGCAAAATGGCAGTACACATATTTGAAGGGGACGGTGATAAATGTCACAGATGACAATGAGTATGTCACTGCGGAGAGATGCCCTTTTCCCCAGTCCCTTAGCAGCGGTGCTCCCTGCTCAGGTCTCAATCCCTTGTCAAGTGGTTGAACCTGCGCATCCATATGCATGCTGCTACACATGAAATGGCATGCGTCTGCTTGTCGTGCTCTGTGGCTGCCCTGGCGGACAGGCAGACAGGATGTCCATAGCCCAAGGCCAGGAGCACAAGATCTGCTGACCGTGCTTGCCATTAGAACCTTGGGGCAGCCTTGCTGTGCCACAACGGTGGACCATGTCTGACTGACAACTTGGAGCATGTCAGCGTTTTTAGGGGAGTGATATTCTAAGAGACCTATTCGCCCTCAGCAGTATCTTTAACCTAGCTACTCCCTTGTGGAATTGCAAAGATCATGGAAGGGGCTGTGTCCAGTGTTTCATTGAAAGATGTTTATAGTTTGTTTTCCAACATGTAGTGCTATATACATTGATTTGCCACCATTGCTTTATTTAATTTTTGGAGAATCTTTAGCCTCCACTGTGGTATCAGCTACTGTTCCTGGGGTCCACACACAAAAAAACATAAAAACATTACATAGCATACTGTAACAAGACATGATGTAAATCTCTGTAACAATGGTCCACCACAATTGTTCACTTATGACAACTAAGTGCATTTTGAGCACAGTTAAAAATGTTAAGCTGCTTTAAAAAAAACAAAAAACACAAGTGATGTATCCATCCCCATCATCCAGAGTGACAGTTGTGACTAGTTAGTCACCAATTTTTGATTGGATTGGATTTCATAGGTGAAGGTGATGAAAATGATGCTCTTAGACATCACTTTTACTTCACTTTACAAATCAAATTTCGCTTGCGGGATCATACTAGATTTGACCTTGAACTTTACATCACCTTCCTGGGAATCAATCAAGTCTGCCTGGTTGCATTGGTCTCAACGTATGATCTCCATCTGCAACCATCTGCGGTTTTGTGAGAAAATATGGGGGTAAACAGAAAGTACAATTGGCTGGAGGTGGCTAGTGTATAGCCACATAACCTACTGTAGTCTCCATAAGTCCCTCCAATAAGAATAATTTAAAATGTAGAAAGTGTGAGGTGACATATCTAATCATTTAGCAGTCAAACAGAATAAGTATAACATTTTTGAAGGTGTAGCAAAATGTTTTTTCTTGATTCAACATGTATTGGGTATAGTTGTGGGTTCACATACTGGGCAAGATAAGGGATGAGGTTTTTTTTGCTTCCTCTGCATTTCCAATGCATGGCTAGTTGCCATTTCTTTGAGGTTGTTAAAGAAATGTGTTATTTCAGAATAGTCTGCCCTGTAATCATTTCCTTTAATATTGGAAGTGCATCCAGTCTCAATCATTCAAGCTATATCTTAATTGAGAAGGTTTATTTATCCACTAATGGTATTATATTTTTCCTATTTTCATATGTTTTTAATAAATGTTGCATGAATAATGTTGCTGTATAGTCCTTTAATGGAGCACTAGCAATAATAATACCCACTATCTCCAAAATAAATTGCCACCAGCAACACCTAATTAATCTTAATTGCTTTGCAATGAGTCAGCCTGCAGAGTCGCCTCATTTTTCTTTAAACGACTCTCCTCTCAACAATATTACCATTTTTCTCCCCCTGCCTTTCCTGGCGTGATGAAATGTGCTTTTTGTTGCTATCTATTCCTTATCCTCTGTTCCGCCACACACTCCTCTCCCCGGCTGAGGAAAAGCTTTCGGAGTCTGCCAGAGCAGCCACGTCATCTGCTGGCAGTCTATTTGCTGTTGTTGGTGGGAGAATGAGTAATGGTAGCGCCACTGTCCTTATCACCAATCCACACACCTGCACTCCTCCCTGTGCCACACACTTAATTGCTCCTCCTATGCACCCCCCCACCCCACCCCCCCACGCACCCCACAACATCAGGGCCTGATATCTGCTTACATTCCAACATTCCTGGATAGAGGCCTTATGTCCATTTGTGACTTGGCTGCCTCCTGGGATTTATAGTCCTGCCGTGGCCAGAGAAGGCACGACAAGCCTGGAATTAGCTTTACTGTAGCAAATGCCGCTCTCTGTCTCCCCTATCATATTTGTGTTTTCCCATGCATGGGAAGGGAGTGGTGAATATTGTCCTGTGTAGAAACCATGCTGAAGAGAGAGCAAGTGGAGAGGGAATGACAGAGCAGCACTAGTGTGCCACGTAGGAAGCCACAGAGGAGAAAGACCATAATATAAGACAAAAGACCTATACTGTAGAAAGTAGGGTCTTTCTGTATGATGCTCACATCAGGATGGAGTGACAGTGAAGCTGAGATGGATGGTTCTACATTTGCATCCCTTCCCTTTTGTTATGTATGCACACACATCTCTCTCTCTCTGTCTCACTCATACTCACGGCCGCACATTAATCGCACACACATATTCAAATGGACATTTTAATACCAGAATGTGGCTTGTGAAGAATCGGTCCAATTACTGTCTTTATTGTGTGTACAGTATACCTGCTGCTATGCTCATCACATTATGTCTATTGTCTAACCCCATGTACATATGGATATGCTACTGTATGTGTAAATATGTATTGTTGTAAATACCACTTTCTCTTTCTGGAAAAAACAAAAATTATGGAGCTTGCACAAAATCTAATTTCAGCCACTGTTTACACCTGTAAACTTGTGATGTGACAATACAAGTGATTTCAGTGACTATGGGGGAAAAAAAGAGAAATACGATTTTCACATCCTACTTCTGGTCTCCTAAACACACACAATACGGTAAATGAATCAATGTTTGGATGTCTTGGTTTCTCCCACCGTCTTTGGTGCATCCATTCAAGACACAATTGCTGTGATCACTGACATGTTCACGGGTTATTCTGCTCAACCAGGCCAACAGGCCAGCCATCTTTCTTTCCAAGAAAACATTACTTTGTCCAGTCGCTGAAGGGTAATAGGGGGAGCATTTAAAGGCCTGCAGTTTTAGATTCCTCAGCCCCTATTCCATCTCTGACAGGCCTGTAATGGCCCTGTCTCTCGTCTCTCTGTCACTAGGAGGCCAGTGGACTGCTGAGCCTGATCCATCCTCAGTGCTTGGTGAAAGCCTTGTCCTCTCTCTGGAGACCATAATTGTACCACAAGATATTGTTTCTGTGCGTATTATCACTCTAGTAATGGAGAACCAGGATAGACCTCTCTCTCTCTGTGTGTGTGTGCGTGTGCGTGTGCGTGTGCGTGTGTGCGTGTGCGTGTGCGTGTGCGTGTGCGTGTGTGTGTGTGTGTGTGTGTGTGTGTGTGTGTGTGTGTCATGTGCTTGGATAGGCATTTGTCATGCTTGAGAAATGCACTTAAATGCACTGCTTCTGGTTTACTCCCTGTCACACTGTCTTAAGCTATGGCTCAAATAGCATAATGGAAGAGAAAGAATTTAACTGGCTCTTGAATCTTTCCCATTTTCAAAAAGACCAGTGTGTAACACAACATGCAGCACTCGCAGCCTGGGGCTATGGAAAGCATCAGTGTCAGCAACAGCTCCCGTGTCCATCTAAGAGTATCTCCAGTGCTCTGGGGCTAATACCCCGGGGAGCATGCTCCATTAGGGGCTCCAACTGGAGATGGTAGTAGCCTGCAGTTTCAGTACTGTCCTGCCACCAGCCTCCCAGGGTCAGGGGGTGCTAAGAGCCTCCCCCCCTTACACACACACACACACACACACACACACACACACACACACACACACACACACACACACACACACACACACACACACACACACACACACACACACACCTCCCCAGTGATAAATGTACAGGTCCCTACTGGGTGACGCCAAATTTTTCATCATTAATCCAGGCCATTATGAGGCTGTTTCCCCGGCATTGATCCTCCCCCTCCCCCCAGTACAGTCCAGCTGACGCAGCCCCTCCTCGGCGGACAGTGGGAGAACTGGGATTGGGACACGGCCAAGCCATCCCGTTCAACGCGCAGACAGGGAAGGCTAGCGTAAGCACAGATGTCCGCAAGTGTTGCTGACTTGTGCATAATAAAACTTCCGTTAACTTAAGAACACACACATATGACACATAAATGCATGCTAGCATAAACAGGATTCTGAGGGGAGAAGAGAACCCAGGCCAGATGTCCAGGTGTTTTTATCTGAAAGCACTGCGTTATTCACTAGGCTGAAGCAAGAGCCATATCATTCACACACACACACACACACACACACACACACACACACACACACACACACACACACACACACACACACACACACACATCTGGGGCAGACACGTACAGTACTGTAGCTGTTGTCTTAGGGCAGATTCACATTATGGTCCTGGCTGCGCACTCGGGACCACTTGGCAGATGTTGTGGTAGTGTGAATGCTGCGTACCGTTCCCCAACCGTACCCAGGACTGCATGGGGAGGTAGTTTTGGGTCCGATTGATGTGTACTCTGAAACGGATTGCTGCAATGTGAAAGCCATCCGTAATACTAAAGAAGGAAGGAAGCTCATATATCATTTATATTTTTTTGATTGACACATTATTCTATACCTGGGTTATACCTTCTGATAGTCCTACTTGAATGTTGACAAGAAATGATAATCGGCAGTGTTTGAGTAGCGCGAGCCGTGGGGAAAAACACACACACAAAAACACATGCGCTTAAAAATACCAAGCATTAGACCGTGATGTCGCTGTTAAGATACCGAGGATGTGTCAGTGACGTCGCTGTTATCATATGATACGATGCTTACAAAAGACGTTACATTGCGATGTTTCAAAGACCGTGTTATTATTATAAGTTATAACTCAAGACAATGTCAGGAAAACGGTCAAACTTTATTATTCGCTCTAAACTCTGACAAGTGACTCTTCTTCTGTCACATGGCAATCTCTGTCTCCCAAAGCCCTATAGTCCACAGCGCCCCTCTGAGGCACATTAAATACCATTTCAGTTGAATTAAGTGTACTCTGGTGCGGTAGGTCGATTGGACTCGGTGTGAATCCGCCATTAACCCCCCCACAAACACACACACACACACACACCCATCTATTACCTCTATTAGTGCTCCTTTACCCCTCGCGGCTGGTACAATTGAGACTGCCTTGCTTTTGCATTCTCCCAATATTGTGGTAAATGAGAAGAACAGAATGCATTATATCTCACTGGGGACAGGCGCAGAGCAGAGATTTTCCCTCTTTTTTTACAAATGATATGAAATTGGGGAAAGGAAAGTCTTTCAGCTGTGAAATTACTGATCACCCGTGCCTTTCTTGTTTCTGCCCTCCGAGGGAGAGCAGTGGGGAGTGAACGAGAGAGCAGGGCTGGAAACAGAGATGGAGGCTGGGTGTTTGTCGTGTGGTATGGGTCCTCTGTCCCCTCCAGTCCTCCTCAGCTTGTTGTGTGGTGAGGCCAATCTTTGCCAGAGCTGATGGAGGCAGGCATGGAGATGTCCTTGAGCCATGCGGGGGTCAGTATCTCCCCGTCTACTCTACTACGTGGACCACTCCATTTAGAGGACCCCCTCCCCAACCCAGCTCTACTCCACCATTTTGCTTGGCTGCACCGATGATGACTTTATGATAGCCAAAATGAGCGGCATTGACAAACTGCTGGCATTAGCGTTTGGCGGAGCTCAGCTATCTAGGCATGATGGGAGTTTCATCGCAGGCTATCATGGGCGTGCTCCCGTTGTCCTTGCTCTATATGAACAAAAGAGCCAAAAGACGGCAATCTATATATTGGTGGTCTAACAGACCCGTGTCAGGTGTAACCATATCCTCCATAGTTATTGTGACTCCGGTCAGGTCTCATTGATGCTGTGACAGCCAGCTTGCTCAGAGTAGCCCTGAAGGTGGTGGTGGTAGTTGTGGAGCAAAAGGGGTCAGATGGACGAGGCAATTACCCGGATCAGTGAGCATGAAGGTGGAGCTATGGACCGCTGTCATCACCAGGCTAACAGCTGGAGGCTGAACCCCCTTCAACAGCTGTGTGATTAAAGAGACACCATGGACACCCACACACAGACACACAGACACACTGTACACATGTGCACGCACGCACGCACGCACGCACGCACGCACGCACGCACGCACGCACGCACGCACAGAAAGAAAGAAAGAAAGAAAGAAAGAAAGAAAGAAAGGGAAAAAGGAGAGGTCAGCTCTGTGAACAAAGACCCAGCAAGTGATTTATTTTCATATTCTATCTATGCAGATATGTACTATACACTCGTTTAGGCACCTTCCCGCTCTGCTCCTTGTTGTCTTGAGTTTTAGAGTTCTAGATGATATGAGGCTTCCCCTGTCTCCCTTCCCGCATGAGGAGAATAGAGACATTAATGGAGGCGGAGGGTCCTACTGTGTGAGTTATTACTATGCTGTTTCCCTAATGGAGAAAATTTTAATTATCAGCTAATTTGCTGTGATGTCTCTAGTGACACGAAGTTGCCCATAGTGTCAGTTTCCATTAAATGCTCTGCAGTGAGTCCTCTATTCAGACAACCGGTGGCAGTGTAGAACACAGGTGG
>NC_136792.1:19151083-19173583 GCF_951216825.1 Electrona antarctica | reverse complement strand
AAAAATACCAACACTGTCCTTCAGTGGATTCTCATCATTTTCATGATTATAGGAGATGAAATATTATGCTGGAGGCGCAAAGAGTAATTGCTAATGGTGACTTTCGAATGGCCTGATTCTGGAGAATGAGACTGAGGGAGAACATTCAAGTCTTTATCTTCAGCTTTCATTAATGCAGCTTTAATGGAAAATATGCTGGGAGTGGAATGTTAATTATCGCTTCATTTATTTTTCACGGCGAGGACAGCCAAGGATGGCTCAGCCAGCACAAAGATGATGCAGACTTATTGTGTTTTCTCATAGCCTGGGTCTGCGTGTCGCTAGAATCTGTATTCTGCTGCATGTTAATGTCACCCATGACTGGCTGCTTATCAAAATACACATTAATAGATGCATGTTCTACTTTTACTACAAAACAGACGGCCTTTCTCACATTGTATTCACTTAACACTGCTACTGTGTACTGTATTGTCCTGCATTGTGAGCAAATGCAATAGCAAATTGCATATACGCAAATACAGTATATCTCAGATCTTATTTTGAATCTCTCGTCAACGAAAAAGTGGTTGTGAAGAGGGTTTTTTGAGTCTTCAGTGCCCTGGTCTGTGGTGGAATGTAGATGTGGTGGTGAATGCAGAATGGGCTGTGCTATTGTTCACTGTGCGGGACTCCTCTATAATTTACGGGGTCTCCACCCCTCGCCGTCAGTAATGGATGGGGGTGTCTGCACAGAGACTGAGGGGGGCGTTGAGATAAGCTCTTCAAGAGCCCCCCGCCATCACTACCATAGATAAAGGGAGAGCCGTCCTCAATCTGGCGGACCTACAAGTGCACCATAAAAAGTACGCAAATGTTTTACTTAAGTAAAAGTATCAATACTGTAATATAGAAATACTCTGTTACAATAGTAAAAGTCTGAAATTTAAAATGTACTTGATTAAAAGTACAATAGTATTGGCATCAAAATGTTACACAATGTTTGTTTGCTGTGTTTTGCTGTGTTTGCTGTTTGGTGTTATATTATTTGCTGCTGCATTGTCTGAAGGAAGCCAAACAAAAATAAATGTTACTCTTATGTACCTGTACACAAGATGTAGCAATAAAGTACCAAAAGTAAAAGTACTCATTGTGCATAATGTCCCGTTTCAAGTTTTCAAATGCAAGACACAACAAGCCACAACAAAACACAGTGATTGAACCACGAACAGAACGTCGGAAACAAACACAAACATCGGCCGCGAGGTTGTGACACAGAAACATACATGTTACAAAAATAAAGAAAGAAAAAAAAGGGATTGTTTTAGGTAGGGTAGATTTTGAATGGGGAGATATTTGAGAGGGGGTGATTGCGGTAGGGATGAAGGGGGCCGTGTACGCACATCATTACCATTCGCTATAGCTGCAGGGCTCGTCATGCTGAAGGCAGGCAGATTGAAAAGGCTAATGGGAGCGAGGGTGATGCTATGTGGAGTAATTTAGTGCAGAGGGGGGCGTGGTGGTCGAGCGAAAGCCGAGGGGTGCGGGGGGCTAATCCTCGCCATAAAAAAAGTGTCTTTTCACTTTCGGTGTGGGGGAACACCTTCGATACATTGAGGACAGGTGCTCAGCTGAGAGAATGATAGAGGTCACACCGCCCCCCAGGCTATATTGAAACGACTGTATCCCCGACCCTGTAGCGTAAATGCCTATTTCTTTCCACACTGTGTCCGCTCAAAGGGGAGGTTTCTTTGCTGTTTGGCCTGTTTAGAGCCTTGACACCAGATGTGTGCGTCAGCCACAGGATGGAGAACAGCTGTTGTAGGGTTAGGAGGAATGGTATGGACTAGGGTAAAAATACCCCACATGTTTGTCTGTGGAGTTCAGTGGCCACGGTGACAGCAAGTGGTGGTTGGTACCGTATGGCGAGGTGGAACCAGATTGACTTATAGGCTACGCTGGACGGGGCCAGAGCAGGGCCAGAGCAGTCACAAATGAAACGTGAAAACACCATGTGGTCACCAACCGTCCAAGAAATCCGCTTGAATGACATACCCTACCTACCTTGACTGACATTCCCTGCCTCGTTTAGTATTCATTTATTTGCTTTGTTCTCTACTTGGCAATCCATGCTGTTCTCTTTTTTATAGAGCGAGACAGAGACATTTCTCTTCTGCTGGCAGAGGAAAGATCAAGAAACAGGGGTTCCATCCAGATAGCTTCAGGCAGAGTCGTGTGATGAGACCCTGATGAAATCATGGTTTGAATCTGAAGGACACAGAGGAAGCTGTCGGAGACCGTTAGAATCAATTTGATTTGAGCCTTGGGATGAAAGGCAAGCCTGTGGGCTGCTCAGTATTTTTAGGGCCGCATCTAAAGCCATCAGTCATTTTCAATCCTGATTAACTTAAGGAAATCACAAGCTATTTTCGAGGTGTTAATTTTCATTAGCATACACATGGACAGACGGCAACTGAAGCGTTCATGTTGTCGATGCAGGCTGAAATTCAATCAGGGCCTTCACTAATTTTATTGTACAGTACATATAGACATAAGTGGTTCTTAAAATCTATTTTTGGGAAACCAAATCGTGCTTTTAGTATAGTATATATAGACCTAAGAGCTATGTACAAACTTACGAATACAAACACCTATATATGTGGTTGTATTCTGAACGAAGTCTATTTTGTATTTTGTTGCTGCATTGTGACTGATGGGATTGAGCTTCTCTCATATTGGCAAGGCATATTGTCTCATATTATTGTGCTCATTCCACCAACATAACCTTAAGGTTCTGCTAAAACCTCTCTTATCACATCGTTGTATTGTATGCCTTGTGCTAAAAGGTCAGATTTTGCATTGGCTTACACCTTCACTTGTGGCCCGGAGGACAAAGGCGGGCCAATTGGGACTGGTTGCTCATATGGTTCGGGAGTGGAGCCGTTGATTGAATCCAATAACTGTGGAAAGAACAGAGGCATCTTCGAATGTATACCAACCTGAACTTGGGAGGTGTAGTGTAAGTGTAAGTGTATTAGTATTTATAGAGGCAGGATAGACAACACACTCCAGTGCACTTGGGATTAGCTTGCATGGCCAGGCAGGCGACCTGCCGTTTTCTGCATCATTTCCAACCCTGGGTGTTTTTAGAGGGAGATTAGGACACAGCCAGATTGTTGAGTAATTGGAGGAGAGAGGCCAGGTCTCCCTATGATCCCATCAGACTCTTCACACCTCACTGGCACTCCCCTGAGACCACTGTCTCACAGATAGCTGTGTGCATGCGTGCGTGTTGTGTGTGCGTGCATGTGTGTGTGTGTGTGTGTGTGTGTGTGTGTGTGTGTGCACGTGCGTGCGTGCGTGCGTGCGTGCGTGCGTGCGTGAGTGTCAATGTTTGCATTGTAGCATTTGTATTGAGCATGACAGGGCATAGGATGAGACAAACATTATTGACACATGTTCTCACAAGTTATGCCTTGTTTCATTCAACATTTCTGAATGAAAGAGACACACCGCTGCACTCTCTTTGGTGTTGTGTGTCAGGTGGAGCCGCCTTGTGTCTGTCCCGGAAGTTTGTTGACCTGTGTGTCTGTCGTGGCGTTTCACGCTTGGATATGCAATCTCTCCACACACCACAGTGCCCCCGACCCCCTCCATTCAGCTGCCATTCTCTCCGCCTTTTTGATCTCAGACGGATAAATTCTGCTTGGCTGCCCCTCCAATAGAGGAAAAACCCAGAGGTGGGTTAGGTGAGGTCACATGGGAAGAGAGAGAGAGAGAGAGAAAACATGAATTATGAAAGTAGAAAACGAAAACGGAGGTAAAGAAAAGCACAGTGATGAAGCTTGGCTTCGCCTCTGTTCTTATCACGCAGAAGAACATTGCATCAGTGTTATGCATCATGGACCAAGCGGTTTGACAATTGACATTATGCCTGCATGGTTGACCCTTGTTGCTGCTGTATCTACAGCTTTCAGGCTCTCATTTGAAACAAAGCGCAGCCTTGTTAAGATTCCTGGATAAGAGTGAGATAAGCAGTGATACTGCAATACTCGTAACATGGGTCCTGTTGCGAGCATTGTGTTATCACTGCTTATCTCGTTACCTATTTGGGACATAAGTTTGGCCAAGGCAGTGTGCACCAACAGGCCAAGGCAGTGTGCTCCAACAGGCTATCTCGCTGTATAGTTTCCTTATCAGCATTGTTCCCCCTGCCTTACCTGCCTGCCTACGTTGCATTGTCTGCATGGGTATTTGCTCAGTGGTTAAAAAGATACTGAGACCACTGTTACGTTATCATCATTGGGAAATCTTTATTTATTTACTCATCCGTCCCTTCTCATTCTGATCACATCCCTGCCTCTCCTCTCTTTTGAAGTAGGTCATTGCATAGATGGAGAAAGGTCATTGACACTGTCGTCGTCACCCCCCCCCCCCCCCCCCCATCTCTCTAGGTCTACTATATCGATTGTAGGGAAATGAGTGGCTGAGGTTGCTCAGGGGGGAAATATTATTGGTGGAGCAATGCTAATATGCAGATAATGCTGTTAGTGCATCTCAGTAGTCGTGGTGGCGACTGAGTGGCTGTCAGTACCCCTCTGGTCTGACAGGCCTGTTGACAGGGTCTGTCCATACCCTGGGAAGGAAGGAGGGGGCCAATCACTCTCTCAGCACCTTGCCTCCTGGGCTGGACACAGCGCTACATTCACTTACTTGTTCACAGCGAGATAGTGTACATAGACACACAGGAATCACGTGTGTGCCAAAGCTGATATAGACACACACGATACACAAGTGTACAGATGGACTCATAGATGGAGCAGTGCTGCCTGCGTTGTGTGGTTAAACATACTGTACGGGACAGTACGGCTTTATGCGCAGCATTGAAATAGTCCTGTAACAGCCAAGACTTGTTGTGTGAAAAGGGTTCCCTGTTGAGCAATACAAAATAGAAGTAACTTTGTAAAGCTCCTAGTCAATGCTTTATTATAGATTATCCACTGTTTGGTCCTGCACCTGCCATCCAGTAGCTATGCCAGTTCTACTCTTTCTCCCTGTCGAGCAACCTCAGAAAGTCTATTTCAATTCATGGCAAATCCAAGTGGCCTCTTTGCCAGTGGCTTCGTTTTCCAATGATGCTCATAAAACAACATTTTTTTTTATGTCTGTTGTTTGGGCTGTTTTGTATCAGGTACTTTAAGGCCACATGAAGTATGCATGCCTCTGTATTCAAGGTGCAGACACACATGGTAAATGGTGCATTTATATAGCGTCTTTATCCAAGGCGCTTTACATAGATTGTCCATTACATTCACCCATTCACAAGCACATTCATACACCGATGTCGGCGGAAACCATGCAAGGCACCAACCAGCACATCAGGAGCAATTATGGGTTCAGAGTCTTGCTCAAGGACACTTCAACACTAACTCTGGGGGAGCCCGGGTTCGAACTGGCAACCTTAGGGTTACCATCCAGCCACTCTACCCCTGAGCCACCGCCCCATGCAACCTGCTATTCTATCCTTGTGATGTATCTGCCCCACACAGACCCAACATTCACCAACTCCATCCAACAACTGGCCTGCAGCCATGGTCAATAATAACTCCTAGTCCAATCCAGTACTTCAAAGAGCCAGGCGCAGACCTTGCACCAGTCAACATGATCATGAATAATAATGAACCCCCTCCAAAAACTGCAGTAACCTAACCTCCAATAACACCAGTCTATTGGGCTCCTGGGCTTGCATTTGCATTAATGATTTCTCTCTCTCTCTCTCTCTCTCTCTCTCTCTCTCTCTCTCTCTCTCTCTCTCTCTCTCTCTCTCTCTCTCTCTCTCTCTCTCTCTCTCCTTCTCTTTACGGGTGATTTCCTCTTTCTTTGATGTGCTTCTGATAATTCCAGCTTTAGCTAAAGGGCCTTAATGGAGATGACTTTCCTCATCCTGTGTGTGTGTGTGTGTGTGTGTGTGTGTGTGTGTGTGTGTGTGTGTGTGTGTGTGTGTGTGTGTGTGTGTGTGTGTGTGTGTGTGTGTGTGTGTGTGTGTGTGTGTGTGTGTGTGTGTGTGTGTGTGTGTGTGTGTGTGTGTGTGTGTGTGTGTGTGTGTGTGTGTGTGTGTGTGTGTGTGTGTGTGTGTGTGTGTGTGTGTTCATGTTGCACACGTAAAGTCCTCTTCAATTTCAATGTCTGGCATGTTGCTGCTCACGTAAACCCAGCAAATTCCACGGCTCTTATCAGAGACAATATAGCAGTTAGCAAAACAGTTTAGCATGCTACTTTTTGGAGTCAACACAAAAATGCTTACACACACATTATTGCACACACAATCTCTCCCGCTTGTTGCATATTTATGAACCTCAGTGTGCCCAATGTTGAAATTAATGTGTCTCTCACCTCTTGTCTCCCCTTCCTGCTGCTTCTGCCTGATGACAATGTCTGGTTCTACCCTGTGTGAATTCAATCATCCAGGTGAGTCATTTGAGTCATTTTGTCCTGTTTTCTTGTTTTCTTTTTTTTCCCCTGTTCATTTGTCATTGATTTTTCACTATACTGGTGAACTGCAAATCCCATGTTTACAGCGGATAATAGAAGCACACACACACACACACACACACACACACACACACACACACACACACACACACACACACACTGATAGGTGTTCTCGCTGTCCACAGGGACTTGCCTGAAATAACTGCGAGGTTCCCTTTGTCAGTCTTTGGAAACTAATGAACACTTGGAGACTGTGTTCTGGACCACAAGATTGTGTTGCATTTGAAATGAATAAGATAGTATTCAGCCAGCTAGCCTGTTTCGGGAGCACATTAGTGTGTGTGTGTGTGTGTGTGTGTGTGTGTGTGTGTGTGTGTGTGTGTGCGTGTGCGTGTGCGTGCGCGTGCGCGCGTGCACGTTTTCTCTCAAGTCTGCTCATCTGCTCCTGCACACCCCATCAACACCCCCATCCTGTCTCCTCCTGGCCTACAGCATCCCCATCCCTCCTCTCTTGCCTTGTTTCCATATTCCCCCCTCATGCATTCCCTTTTCTCCACCCCCCCACCCCTCCTCTCTGGAATCCTTGGTCTCCATATGTTATGTCTGTGGGCTGGTTTACATGGCTGGAGGAGAGGAAAGGAGCAGGCTGGTTCTAAATTAAACATGCAGCAGCGGTAGTACACCAGCACCCCAGTCGGGACACGCCAGATGCGTGCCCTCCAGATTCAGCAGCTTTGGTCTTTGCCATGTCTCTCTCAACATACTCTCTCTCTGTGTCTGCGTGTTCTTCCACTACTGACTGTCTACGCATTTCCTTTTTATGCGTTGTTCTATTGTTTAGTGAGGGTTGTGTTTCTTTCAGGTAGAGGAAAATCACTTCAGTTGAGTACTAGAAGTCCGTATTACGGGTGATTTATAGTTACTGAGTTGGGTGCCAGTGTTGTACGCCGCATTTAGCTGCTGTACAAGCTCACAAGGCGTCGCAGCACGACACGTTGTGGGCTTTTAGATCAGCTTTTTTAGTGCACGAGACGACCCGCAACCAAGTATAAAACAGGCATTAGCATTCCTCGACAGCAACAGCGAGCACTAGAGCTAAGCTACCGTGTCATTGTATTTCCTTTCAGTACGTTTTGCTTCCCCTCCATAATTCTGCCCTCCGTCATGCTGATTATAGGCATGAACCCCATCGTTATGCCTGTACCGGCCAACGTTACTGGCTGCCATTCCTCAGGTGAACGTGATTGGTACACCACCCAATCCCAGCCCTTGTCAGAGCTGTGCGCATCTACATCTGTGTGTTTGTGTGTATGTGTGTGTGTCCTTGTATCAGTAAGTCTGTGGAATAGCCGTGCGTGCGTGCGTGCGTGCGTGCGTGCGTGCGTATGTGACAAGGAGATTTACATGCCCTAATGATGAGGGATCAGGGCGCGGACAGGGCCTGTCAGCACCCCTAATGAGAGAGGGCCTTTAGCCCCGGGGCCAGGAGGAAGAATTGTTGCGGGTGGGGATGCTCAAATAGGGAATAGTAGGGGAGACGGGTGGAGGGTGGCAGGGGGTGCAGCAGAGGCTGGCATCTGTCTTGGGTGACATGGCCCCCGTGTCTAATGCAAGCCCCCCCTCCTGCATTCCTCTGTACAGTAATGATGCAGTTACAAGTGAGAGGTGGCTGCACCCTGTTGAAGAGGAGCGCTTATTAGTGGCTGCGTGACTTCGTGAGGAGTGATGCCTTTTCATTTGGAGACAGAATGTCACCCCGCTGTCTCACCTCGGCTAAATGATGGCGCTCTATTGATTCCAGAATGCCAAGGTAACAGCCCCCCATACTGGAGTTGTGTGCGGCCGCGGACAGTGTGAGGTAGATAAAGGGGGGGGGGGGGGGGGGGTAGCTGGAACTAACTACAAGTGATTAGAGCGGATTGGCACTTTCCAGCAGCGTTTTGTGGATTCCGATCAGATCCACGGTCTGGTCTAAAGATATTTATGAATGTTTCCCTGAACACTGTGGAATCACAGAGATTAGCTGAGTCTTACACTTAAGCCTGTTAAGACACCCCGTGGACGTGTTTTGTTCTCCGTCTCCACCTCAGGGTCTTCCTCCTCAGCTGTGTGTGTGTGTGTGTGTGTGTGTGTGTGTGTGTGTGTGTGTGTGTGTGTGTGTGTGTGTGTGTGTGTGTGTGTGTGTGTGTGTGTGTGTGTGTGTGTGTGTGTGTGTGTGTGTGTGTGTGTGTGTGTGTGTGTGGGGGGGGGGGGGGTTCACACCTTGCTCTCACTACCTCAGACACTCATCCAAATGTGTTAAAGGCAGCAATGGCCGGGCTGACCTTCCCATCAGTTATGTGGCCCGACGTAAACGTATGCCAATGCTCACCCACCACAAGGTGCACAGCTGCACACACACACACACACACACACACACACACACTAACATATATACACATTCATGACAACCCAAGCAGACAGGAGTCTGATATTCGAATCATTACCATATTACGTATCTGATCTGATGCTACAATTGTACCAATTCAAGAAAATATCCCTGTGGCTCAGAGATAAACAGGGTGGGATAATCAGAATATCATTAATTCGCTCACTGATAAAGCTGACAATACACAGTGCATTAAGGCAGGCGATTGACTCGACCTCTGACCCCAGGAACATCTTTGGGGCATGCCCTGGCCATGGGGGGATCTCCCAGAGTGCATTGAGGCCACTCTCCATCCACACATGTTGCAATGGGGCTTTGCTAACGGGCACAGATGAATCAGCTAATGACTGCAAGGGGCTGACCAGGACTAACCCTCTTTAGCATCCCTGTCTGTCTGACAGGCTGTCCACCTCACTGCACCCCTCTGAAAAGACCAATCAATAACTCTGTTTATGGGACATATGGCCACTGCTGCTAATGATTTGTTCGGCTATTACGGGTGGTTCATTCATAAGGAAATATGGGTTTTGTAAGCATAATGATAAGGGGAGTTTGTTGCTGGTCTAGTATTATGTAGTCTTAACAATGACATGTGTTCAAATATCTACGCCTACAGATATGTCTTCTAAATGTAAGGTAGTTGCTAAAACAACAGTGAGAACGGCCGTTAAGAAACCTACACCCATACTGCTTTGAAAACCAATCCTGTCACCGTCCCAATATGAAGGACCTATACGGTGTCCAGTGTGTCCACTGGGATTGTCACGGTTTCAAAATGGGTGTCCTGAGCCCCGAAAAATATCTCTCAAACACTAAAATGTCCTAGTTTTCAACATTCACTACCAAATTGTCCCAGTTCTGATTTTCGGGACTTATCATATTTCTATTGAAAGGTGCAGGTACTACTAGGTGTGTGAAAATATTTGCCCCCATGCTGATGAGAACACACATGGTGTGAATACAAGTGTGCATGTATGGCTCGCGGTTTGGGTGCTGTGTGAAAATAATGGTCACCAGAAGGACCAAAGAATCATGTCATGATTATGAATTGAATACCCAGGACCTGAATGGAAACAAGACAGCAAGGAGTCTGATTTCGGTGATATACTTTTGGACCAAGTGTTTGACTGTACTCTGTACTGTTTACATTTCTGCCAGTATTAAATCAATCAATCAGTCCTAAACTCTCTTGTTTCCACCCAGTGGGAGATTGTCCTCAGTCTCTGTTGAACTAAAGCTAGTAGTATACATTGTGCTAGCTACCCCCATGGTAGTACCTGTATTGTTGCAGGATGGGAGGCAAAGCGCTGAGGGCTGAGTGCCTGATGCAGAGAGCAGCCCAGCACTGCCACATGCAGCAGGCTGCTCCCTGCTTTGGAGCTGCGTTCTGGGCCTGGCTTTACCACATCAATGGAGACGGCCTCCCCGACTACTCTGCTTCCCTGCTCCTCTCCACCTCCTTACCCAGAAAGCGAGCGGAGGGCCCTGCCTCCACCACTCTAATTATACCAGGAGCTTCACAATCTGTAATTTATAAGTCTAAAACACTGTAATTAACTACAGCTTTTATAGGGAGTCATAAATAATGCCAGGGCCTTTTTATAAAGCTAACTTCTTGTTGCTCTGCTCTCCAGCTTCAGGTTCGTTTCAGGGGAACGTAGGCGGACCTCTGATGAGACTTTAAGCCCCTCGTCACGTCTCCCTCAACCCGAAACCATTTCATTTCTGATTGGATGGGGGCTTTGGTGGTGCCTGCCAGCAGTATTGCGTCAGAATGTCTTGTCAAGCGCTGCCAGGTTTTGGGTGCTCGACACATGGGTGTGTGTGTGTCTTTGGTGTTCTAGGAAATGTTTCCAAGTGTGGTGAGGGATCCCTCCGAATGATCCTGATATACTTGTCTGTAGAATAGTGATGTAATTAATGACTCTAACAGAGCAAGACAGCAAACCACAAGCGGCCCGGAAAATGTTACCATATGGCCAAAGTAAAGACAGATTCTCCATAATGTCTTGAGAAAAGTATAGGATACAGTGACGAAACACTCCATTTTCAGATTCACAGTTTGGAGGAGGCCAAGGTTTATTTCACTGCAGGTTAGTTATAGAACCTGTATGTAAAAAATATATAATGGAAATCCCCTAGTAATTTTAATTGTTAAAAACAATATGCAGTAGGAGTGTAGTTAGACATGGGAGAGAGACTGATACATTATAATATGCAAGCTATATAATCTCACAATGCGTTGCACTGAGACGTGAGCTTGCAGATTGGCCGTGTTTTGTGTGCCCACCCAAGTATGAATCAGGCATTAGGCTGCCAGGTAAACATCTCTGGATTCACTAATCAGTTAATCAGTTGCCCCCCCACCCCCTCCCCCCATGACCTCCCCAGGGGATGGGTGGATAAATGCACACGCAAACCCTCCTCTCCCTACAGCCACCTTTCCGTGGACAGGATTTCTTCCTCTTACACACACGCGCACGCACGCACGTGCACACACACACACACACACACACACACACACACACACACACACACACACCTCTCTCCAAATCCCATCCTTTTATCCCTCTCAGAGGATAAGCAGCGCCCCTCCCCTCCTATCACTCTCGTTGGAGCTGCCACCGCCTGGGCCACCATATTGTCATTAAAGAGCGTGGCATGGCGAGGGAGCCGAGGAAGCCCCAGGGCCGCCTCTGAGTAGGCCACCACTGCACCGCTAAGGATGGCATTCAGTCCCAGCCAGAGTGCTGCTCACACAGAGGCAGACACACCAACACAGCAAACAAGACAGGCAGACGCACAGACAGATGTAGGGTGTGTGTGTGTGTGTGCGTGTGCGTGTGCGTGTGCTGCGTGCGTGTGTGCTGCGTGCGTGTGTGCTGCGTGTGTGCTGCATGCGTGCGCGCGGATGATGGCCCCTGCTCTAATCAGCAGTATTGTCTGATGGCTGTTTTCGTCTCTGCCTGTTTGGGTGGCTGGTGATTTATGTGGTGGTCTTTGCATTCATTCCCCTGGGTGGGACAGCCATTGCACAGACTGCAACAACTACACTCCGCATTCTTCTGCTGTCACGACTGGCCCTCCAACTTGTTTGTCAGATAACACAAAGCGACCCCTACGTGGAGAAATGGACCCCACCCTACCCAAAAAAAAAAAGAACCTGCCTCGTTCGACTCTTTATTATGTTTTTTTCTTGTGTGAGAAAAGGTTAACAAAAGTGAGATAGTGACATAGTGGAGCACAAAAAAATACAACAGCAAACAAAACACAGCATAACAAAGACCAAGGCCAAAAGGAGACAGAGAGAGGTGGAGTGTTGGATAAAGAATGGGCCACCCTGGGCACAAGGAGCTCTCTCATTCTCTCTGCACCCACTCCCCAGGACTCCGCAGACAATAGTCCATCTGCTGGAGACACACAGGCGCTTTCTGATGGTACAAAAGCCCCCTCATGTTTTGGACTGTGCCTCCCTCCCGGTGTCTCTCCCTCCAGACCACCCAGACACTTCCACCTCCCCCACGCGCACCCATCGCACATATACAGGAGATGATTATAGCCCTGCGCGTTACGGCCCTGCCTCCGGTGTTTCAGTATCCACTGGAGACCGGTCTTGCTTGATAGTTCTTAAGGCAGACGAGAGTTTGCGTTCCATTGGTGCGTAAAACCCCTCGTCTCTTCAGCAGACAGTTCAGTCGGAGATCAATTCCTCACAAATCCCACACTGCTTAGAAAAAATATATGTATTATATCAAAACCCTGTAAGAAGAATATTGTTTTTAACCAGCATGTAGTGTACAGTATGTTTGAGTAAAAAGACAGATAATTCAGTTACAGGTTTTATTTTACTAATCCATTCCCTGGTCTGTCAAAGGGGTTACAAAGAAGGCATAATTAATGAAAAATAATAAGTATTTTTATTTTTTGTCTTGGCTGTAGAAGAGGCAAGTACACACACACACACACACACACACACACACACACACACACACACACACACACACACACACACACACACACACACACACACACACACACACACACACACACACACACACACACTTGGTGTGTCTGCCTCTGTGTGAGCAGCACTCTGGCTGGGACTGAATGCCATCCTTAGCGGTGCAGTGGTGGCCTACTCAGAGGCGGCCCTGGGGCTTCCTCGGCTCCCTCGCCATGCCACGCTCTTTAATGACAATATGGTGGCCCAGGCGGTGGCAGCTCCACCGAGAGTGATAGGAGGGGAGGGGCGCTGCTTATCCTCTCTGAGAGGGCTAAAAGGATGGGATTTGGAGTGTGTGTGTGTGTGTGTGTGTGTGTGTGCGTGTGTGTGTGTGTGTGTGTGTGTGTGTGTGTGCGCGCGTGCGTGCGTGTGCGTGCGTGCGTGCGCGCGTGCAGGAAGACATCCTGGTTGCCATAGAAAGGTGGCTGTAGGGAGAGGAGGGTTTGCATGTGCATTTATCCATCCAACCCCATGGGAGGGGGGGGGGGGGCGTAAGTTAACTGATTAGCGAATCCAGAGATGTTTACCTGGCTTCTCTGCATGCAGCCTACTGTACTACTACTAATAATAACGATGAATTTTATTTATAAAGCACTTTACATTCTTTCAAATCTCAGAGTACTACAGGGTTTAAAAGCATGGCATAAAACAGCATAGGAAACAATGACATGGGACCCAACTAGGCTAAACTCAAAGGGTCATGTTAAAATACTAGGTAAAGAAAATTAAGAAAATGCTTTGTTAAGATTGCCGTAGATGCACTGATGTCACGTGTGAGAAGGTCAATCTTGTATCCAGTCATGAAGGCGATGGGGAGCCAGTGGAGAGAACGGAGGATGGGTGTAATATGGTCGTACCTTCGCACTCTCATCAGGATCCTAGCAGCGCTGTTTTGAATGTACTGGAGCCTCTGGAGGCTCTTATCCTCATGAGTAGTGCATTGCAGTAATAATGCCTGATTCATACTAGGGCAGGCGCCACACTGCACACAAAACATGGCCAATCTACTGTACAAGCTCACTTCTCAGTGCAACACATAGTGAAATTATATAGCTTTAGTTTGTATTCTTGCATAGTGAATAATAGACAAACGTTTGGGCTATCCAGCCTTCATCAGTGTGAAGGCTGCATAGCCCAAACGTTTGTCTATTATTCACTATGCAAGAATAAAAACTAAAGCAGTAATTGGTGTGTTGCGACCCATCACCGTTATTTCTATTGCATGATTTGAACGGGTAACGCACCATGAGTCAGAGCGCGGTGGTCACAAAGAAAAGTGATTTGAGATTATATAGCTTAAATATAAATCTGATTTAAAGCCCTGTGCAGCCCTCTGTGGAGATTAGCCCTTCATGTTCACTCTGTGGACAACGTGTAGATTGACCTTTCAGCACCTGCATTGAATCCTCATTTGGGAATGTCGTAAATTTGTTTCATTGTTGCTGTTGAAAATAAGAACTGCACCAATTGTACATTTTAAAGGAAAGCCCAGTAGGCTGGTATAGGGCTATAAGGCAACTAAAGCCACACACTAACCTCATTCACTCCCTAGTACCATCCGCCAGGCTCCAAGGGAATCCTGGGATGTTGTGGTCTGGATTCCAAGTGTTTTAGAGGCTTTCGAAATGGCTTTTAGTCTGTGTATATACTGTAAGTTTGGCAGCTTGCCACTGCCCCCTAGTACACTGATTGTGTTAAGGTTAACTAAAGTGTGTGTGTGTGTGTGTGTGCGTGTGTGTGTGTGTGTGTGTGTGTGTGTGTGTGTGTGTGTGTGTGTGTGTGTGTGTGTGTGTGTGTGTGCACACGCGTGTGTGCGTGTGTGTGCACACGCGTGTGTGTGTCTGTGTGTGGGCGGGCTTGCATGCGTGTGGGCGTGCGTGCCCATGTATGTTCCTGTGGACATTATGACCAGAAAGCTCTTGAAGTGAAGTAGAGTTTAATCCTCCCTCTAACTAAGCTGCCAGCTCTTGGGTATAATTTGCATCTATCCAATCTAAATCTCAGTGTGCCTCTTTGGTAAGTGGTAGGTTGCGGGCAATAGTTTCCGTCTGTGCGTGGCAGCCTTTTTCTGATGACATAACACGCCAGTCCATATACTTGTGTTTTTTGCTGGTCGTACTGTATAGGGTGTACCAAAATCTCCTGGAGGGGGCGTCAACATATGTGTCACGTGGTAGCTTCCGCCATACTTGCTGGCTTGTCTGGTTTGTTTACATTGAGCGACCATCCGTATGCTTGTATACGTTCTTTTTCTAAACTGACCTCACAATGGTGCAGACTTGCTCAGTAAATAAGTGCCACAGCAGGTTGCGTCGAGGAAATGAGCCAGAAAACGGAATTAGATGTTCAGCTTTCCAGCATGGAGACAGCATCAAGGAACCCAGATTGACGAGTTTACAAAAAGACGTAGAATGACTTGGATCGGCGCACGGGCGCAGAGACATAACGTTCAACAAAGTATCTAAGCACAGCCGTGTTTGTTCACAACATTTTCCTTGTCCTTGTAATGTATTTGGGCCCGACGTTCTTTCTATCCATCCTGGTGTTTGTTCACTATGTTATCGCCAAGAACGAGCTCAATATTTATAAAAACATACCACCGTCATTCTATTCTGAGTGATGCGGGCTAGAATTTAATGCCCACCAGGGGGCCGTCCCTAGTTTTTTAGACGCCGCCCCCCTCTTGGTGACGTACACGTTGGCACACGCTATATGTCAGAAATCCAGAAATGGGTGAGCGGTACGTGTGTGTATGGGGGGTGGGATGTGGGGCGGTTGAGGGGGTTCACTTTAAGGCTTAGTTGTCTGTCAAGCCCTGATGGGGTTGTTGAGAGTTCCCAGCGGTCCCTCTTCTGCCACTACCACTTTTCTAGTACAGAGACGAAGAGGATAAGAGACAGATGAGGACAAGTCTCCTCCTGCACACAGCTTCAGCTGGCTCAACAATGTGCTCTCTATGGTAACGCACACCTGTGGGAATGCACGTGACCCCCCTTGTGTGCCTGTCATTAAACCAGCGAGTAAGGTTGTTTATTCTCTTTGTAAACAATATATATCGGTCATATAAATATACTTATGACACAGTCTAGCTATCGCTGTTCTGGCTCTAACTCCTGTAGAAATCTACCTTGGGAGGTTTGTGCACCACGTGGGCCAGGGCGCTCTTGAGCGGTGCCATATATAATAACCATAATCAAATCAATGGCTGTAAATATATGTCCTGTGCTGAGCAGTCTTGGCGTTAATGACGGCGACGTTGAGATGTAAGCTGCATGCTGAAAGCAGGGACTAGATGATTTATTTCCTGGGGAAATCGCTGTCACAGCAGCCCTGCTCCCGGGCTCCTTCCCTGGTGCCCAGTGGGCCAATTAGACCAGCGTCTAATCCAAGACACAACACCTAACTACGCCACTGGAGAGTAGAGATGCATACACAACACAGAGCCGGCCGCTGGCATGCACACTACTCCCAGGGTCACTGTGGCTCTACCTTCCCTTGTTATATCTCTTGCTCACTCTCTCTCGCTCCCTCTATCTCTCTCTCTGGCTCTCTCTCCCCCTCTCTCTCTTGTGGGATTCGCTGTATTCTGGGTCAGTGAGGTGGGGTACAGTGCCCGTAAGTTGCCTTATGGTTGATGCCACGCTCAGGTGATTAGGCCTCATTATGATGACACTTGTGCTACACTAATTAACATGCCTGTTGTGCTACCGTACCTCTCCTCTCCCACTCACCAAAGTCCAGGTCTGGCTGTTGTCACTCATCTTGCTCCACAAAGCCGGACACTGCGTTGTCATTTGTTTTAGACTGTTAGGGCCAGTCACAGGCCTGATGATGATTCCCCTCTCACCAATGTGTTGACAGCTAATTTAACTCCACACACTCAACTGTAACAATATATTGTCACTAATGTTGACACACACAGTGTTTGAAAATGTTACAACCAGGCATGCATTTGAGTGTCATCCATCTCCACTGCGGGGGAAATTCTCTCACTGCAGGAGCTTGGGTGAAATCGACAGTGTTTCCAATCCAGATGCCTCTATGTCTACCCAGACATTCGACGGTTGAGCTGTCAGTCCTTCTAACACAGTCGTGTAGCAGCTGGAGTGAGGGACAGTTGAGGGACAGTTAACCATCTAATCTCCACGCTGTTATTTACATAGCAAAAAGAGCCCTCATCTCTCTCATTCAGACCCTAGATTGTGTGCATATTCAACAGAAAGGTCTCAGCATCCTGTTGTTGCCGCTGGCCTTGTCTCCGCGGCAGGGACCATTAGCAACCAGTGTCAGCGCGAGGGCAGGTCTGTGTGGGAAGAGGGGTGTCTCTGGGGGAAGATTTGGTGTGGTGGAGTGGAGGGGGCTGGGGGGGTTAGGTGTCATATTGCGAGTCGTCAAACAAAGCAATGAGATTACCGCCAGAAACTGGCTTTAATATCGGAGCTCAGATATTGCCAGAATCTCCACTGTGCCCAACTTAAAAATGTCAAACATGATTTAAAAGGTTATTACATTGCCTAGCAGGGACAAGGGGGCATTCTATTCTCCCCCATCTTTTTTCACTCGCTTTTTCCACATGCCTGAATTTTATAATAAATCTCTCGATATTGTCAGATTCAGCCTGCCTGCCTGGTTGCTGGTGATTATACCAACCCTGTATGGTTTCTGAGAGGAGTGATCTAAATGCATTACACTCATCTCGTAAAAATTTAAAAGACAAGACTTATATTAGAAATCTAAAAAAGGCATAATATTCTGAATTGATCCCAATGTGGGCTCTATGTACTATTTTGTTGCTTGTGATTATAGCAGCCTTTTGTGTTCCCTGTTCTATGATCTAAGCACTCTAGGTGCCCCCCCAATCCTGTGTCTATGTTTTTGCCGAAAGGACCCCTGTTGAAACAGGCATTTTCCAAGGGAGGCCTTTGATACTTGCAGGACCCATTAGATGTCTTGTTCAAGCACATTAGTTCCACTGTTGACTGGGGAGCACTCAGGATGACTGGGGAGGCCCATGGCCTGGTACTAGAGTCAGGATAAACCTTGGTGGAAGGGCTCAGCGGTAGACCCAGAGACCCCCTCCTGGGCTGGATGTTCTAGGGTCAGAGCAGCTCTACTCGGATCCATTGCTTATCATCCCACTTCAGCATTATCTTTCCCCAAGCCATAGCCTGCTGTATGAGTGTAACGCTTCACTAACATGCATATGCAATGAATTCTGAATTCCCATGCACCTGCTCTCTCCTAGACCCCCCTCGGGCAATAAGACTCATTTGCCCCCACCCCCACCCACCCTCACCTCCGTAATGCCTGCTGAAAAGCCAGTGAGGGGCATCATATGTTTCACAAGATTGCTAAATATCATAACAAAAGGTTTATCCGCATCTAACCAAATAACAGTGTGACTGTTGCACCAGATACTGTGATGATTCTCACTAAATGTATCTCACATGCCTAAAATGAACAAACGTTTAGGCTATTCAGCCTTTGTCTGTGACACTGACAAAGGCTGGATAATAAAAATAATAACAATAATAAAAGTCAACTCACTATTGCCACTTGTTGATATGAATAAGGCTATTGCACCAGAGGAGCCGAGAGTTTGGTTGTAAAAGGTTTATCACTAAATTAATCTGCCATCCATCCTGTCAGCCATGACGTTCAGCATTCCCATAGCAGAACATCTCTAAACATCTTCAAACGACACCTGCCCACAGAGATGATTTTGTCCCAGAACCAGTGCGTAATGAAGTCTTTATTTTAGGCTTCCATTAGCTCCACTTTCTTAATGGGGAATTGCACTGTACATACAGGCTGGAGGGCCCTTATGATGCATCTGCAAGCTCCACTCTTTTTGTATCTCATCAGCAGGTTTGTGGTGTGCCTTGTTGTTCGAGGGGTGCATGCTCATTTGCAAATTTGTGTGCTTCATAAATCATTGGCTCACCCAGTGGTAGAGGAGGAGGAAGTGGCAGGCAGTGAAAGCGTGCTCTTTAAGCACCCCAGCTGCTCAGTTGTCCCACACTTGGGGGACCTATAGGCAAAGATTAAGGCAGAGAGAAAGGAAGCCGTCCGTCAAATCAGGGTGCCTTTTTCAAATCTCCTATTTTGTATACTATACACTACAGTAATACTTGTGGTTTTGGATATAGCTCATCATTATGCACTAGTACTACTGGTGGTTGTGACTGAGGGCTATTAAGAAAAAGCCAGAGAAAAAAGAGAGTTGGAGGAGCGATGGTAAAATAGGCAGGAATAATAAAACGGTTTCCCTGGCAGGCAGCCAGACAGAGTGTGAGGGCAGGGTTCAGATAAAAAGAAGAATAGGGGACTTGGAAGACAGCCAGTCAGATTTCACAGTTTTCGTCCCTCCTCCTCTTCCTCGCTCCCCATGTTTATTGTCAATGCCAAGATCTTTTGCCAGAAAGTAATGGAAACTGGCCCTAGCTACTAGACGTCTGCTAGTAAAGTAGTAGAGCAGGTCTGTAGAAAGTAATTAATGGAAACTGACCTTAGCTAGTGTTCTGCTAGCAAGGTAGGAGAGCAGTCTGTAGAAAGACCACCTCCTCATGATAGTCAAAAAAACTCGGTCTGGCAAGTTTAGCCTTTTAACTATATGACTCCAGTTTACCATCTTGAATTATCTTCCAAATGATACGATATCGTCTGATGTCGATTTAGTCTCTGGGGGCTAGAGGCTGTCAACTGACCTCAGAAATTAAATTTTTCTTTCAGGCTTAAAAATTGGCATATTTCTTGATTATATTAATTTATTGTTATTATATTTTGTATACACAATCGTGCACACAATGAATGTAATGTCAGAACTCGTCGACCCCATTATAACCACAACGGGGCACTCACTGCTGATTGTCAAGAACATTATGTCATGTTTTCTTTGCCTTTACAACTATAATATAATACAATTACCAAGTCAATTAACCAATCTGGAAAACGCAATTAAATACATCAATTGGAAAGACATTTGGTACACAGTATGGAAGATGACTGTCATTCTTTTATGGCTGAACTTCAAACAAACAACTTAATGAAGATGAAAATGCAAACCAGCTCAAAGAGATAATCTACCATGTTTAAGTGAAAACAAACATACTGAAACAAAACAAAGGATGTCAAGAAGTGAGACTACTTCACTGATAAATAATGATGCCTGTAAGATGAGATGCCTGTGCTTCGTATGCTGCTCATAATGCATGTTGTTAATGTTTGCATATTACGGTACTCATTTGTATGTGGATGTGGAATGGATGTAAATGTATTATTTATGTTCCTTTATGATATTATTTGATAAGTTTGATTGAACTCACGCAGTCTCACTCCCATCTAATTAAAAGCCCTCCAGTGTTTCATGACGACCCAGCTATTTACTAGTAGGTTTGTAGGTTGTCACTTAGTCTTGTTTTCACTATGCCACAGATATTTCAAGCTGAAATCGGAAGACATCAGCAGCACCCTTTAACTTTGCATGTGGAACTTTGCGCTCACAATCACATCCCTGCTCTCCAAATATTCACCATTTTAGGGCAGAAACCAAGCACGGTATAATATGCACAGCCTGATTCTGGAGCAGACATGATGCCCCAGACAGACACTCACTCAGTGGTAACAAGCTGCACTCTGTCTTCGCCTCCCTCAGCCCACGCCTCCTCCCGGGGCCTGGAGGTTTGTCAGAGCACAAAAAAGGAACCGCTGACAATGTGGGCTGCTGATGCTTATTACTGCAGCCGACGTCTCAGAGCTGTCAGGGAGGCTGGTGGTGATGTGGGGGAAATTGGGCTGACTGCTTTCATGGAGGCCATTCCTCTCGCTGTTCCCTGACTTGAGACTTTGAGAGAGACTATAGTCACTGGACCATCACCTGCAGTGCAGCAGAACCTGTAGAAACACTGGCATATAACCTGACCCCCCCCCCCCCCCCCCCCAAACAAAAAGAAAACACATTAACAAAATTAAATAATTTGCATCATGTTGTGAGCTTGTAGATCTGCAATTTCTTTCACTATTTATATAGGGCGTTTATAGTATAGGGCGTAAGTCGACTCATTCGCATCTTGTCTTACTTGCATGGTGTGTTAAGCTTTTATCCTCCGCTCTCTCTCTTTCTGTTAATGGCGGCCTGTAGTGAGAGGACTCTTTAAGAGTGAGAGAGTGAGCAGTCAACACCAATGGAAAGCGTTTATCAGTGTTTAGTAGAGGATAAACTAATCCTTGGGAGCTTCTTGAAGGGTGCTCAGTCCCTTGTCCTGGGGGAAATGGGTCTGTTTTCCACTGCTAAAAGCACACACATGCTCACTGATACACACGCACTCACTCATGCATGCATGCACACTTACAGTACAAAATAAACCTAGATATGGTTAAGTCATTAATGAAGTATGTGTGATCCATTTGTAATGCAAAAGCATTCGGAGATGTTCAGACAACTGTGCACACATGCAACGCACGCAAGCGTGCGCGGCGCGCACACACACACACACACACACACACACACACACATACACACACACACACACACACACACACACACACACACACACACACACACACACACACACACACACACACACACACACACACACACACACACACACACACCGCCCACTCAATCCCTTCCCTGCCACCTGCTAACCCACATCCATAATGTTTTCCTCTCCCCTGCAGCTCATCAGGGATTAGGGAAATTGCCTGGAATGAAAGAAATATGTTCTTTGATGGGCCTCTTTTATGCACATGGTGGCACAAGACGCAGCTGGAGGTTCCTTCTGGATCCAGAGAAAGGGGCTCAGCCGTAGAAAACAGAAACGGAGAGAATGACACTCCGTCTTCATAATGGATATTTTCAGCTTCTGTTCTGAGTAGCTATGACATTTGTCAGTTTGTATTTTGTATGCTAACTGTTGAAAAATGCACTGGAATGTCTTAGACCACTGGTATCATGTGTAGCTCGAAATTCTTTCAACAGATGCTGGGTGAATGTTGGCATCCTATAGCCACACCTCCCCACCCCCAATTAAATTGGCTTGGCTGCAGAGTTAATGGAACTTTTTTTGCCGTCACGTGATGCCAATTCACTCCTGCCCAACACGCATGTGGAAGCCTGGCAAATACCAGTTAGCCCACATGTGGGGTACCAATGATCTGACTCAACAGTCACCAACTGGATTCCAGGAGTCCCAGGGTGCACATATGGGTGGAGTCCAGCGGGCAGACTTGCCGGTAGGGGTCTATAATTGTGCCCAGTGTGGCTTTGCCCATTAAAGGTCTAATTCAGCCCCTCCTCATTTGATGGTCTGTGAAAACGGTCCATCCTATTCAGGGGACAGGAGGTTTTGATGGTTGGGGTTGTAACTGTAGGGTTTTAGCGAGGATTGTTCTTGTACCACACAAACTCTAGTTTAGCACCACAACATACACAATGCACAAGCTTCCCCCTAGATCGGACCAGTTAGAACTTATAATGAACCCAATCCTTCATTACCACAGAACCAGTGGTGGACAATATCTAGTAGATTTACTCAAGCAAGTACTTTTTTACTTAACTTGAGGTATATATTTTCAATATTTTATATATTTCTACTTCACC
>NC_136792.1:19123583-19146083 GCF_951216825.1 Electrona antarctica | reverse complement strand
TGCAGGGCAGGCAGGCTCTCTGCCTTGGGGTCGGAGTTCATACAATTGGGTCGAAGGGGTGCCAGCACAGCCAGATCACAGACCTTACTGATGTACCTTTGATCTAACCCTGATTAGGCCTTAGGGACTGAATCTGCCTCTTCACAGTGCATTGTGTTTCTCATGTTCATTTGGGGTTTTTCTTTCACTCTCTTTTTTTTTCTTTGACCTTGCCAAAGCACTCTTATTTTTTGTATTTTGGGGTGATATACAGGTATCAAACTCACAATCTATGGATGAATGGTGTGAATGAGCATACTGAATTCGCAAATCACTCTTCTGGCTGTCTGGCGGGTGGCCTAGAGAGGAACACTCACTCTCTGCCATGGACACCGGGGTTTAATTCCCGGCAGTGGTGCCTTCGGCTTGGCCAGACGCTCCAACGAACACAATTGGCATTGACAGTGACCCCCTCCCCAGGCCAATAGTGGGGTTGGCAGCGACAGTTACTAAAGTACACATGGGCTGCATTGGTGATGAATAAATGGGGGTGGGGGGGGGCTACATTTTAAAAAGGTTGTTTTAAATAAAATAACCAATCCTCACATGTAATGAAAGAGGAAGTTGGCTAAACCTTAGCCATCTTTGAAGCAGTCCAACCTATCTGCTCTTTACATTGTCTTCTGAGATTAGAGAGTAGTGTGGAGTAATTCGCAACCTGTGCCTTGGTTGCTTTGAATGTGTGCTCACCACTCCACACACAGCCCTTCCTTTTATGTAGCAATCAGCTCTGGTTAATGGGTTGAGATTTGAGTGCAAAGAGGGAGAATAAGGCATAATAGGTTATCGCTTCTGTAGCTGCAGTTTTGCCTTGGGGATGCAGGTGTTAATGCTTTCACGTATGAAACATCTCCTCACTGATTGCCGGTGACATTTTTAGGGCATTGACAGCTGTCTCATTCATGCATTCAAAAAAGCTTAGTGCAAATCTCTCCTTGGCCTTTCCTTCTCACTCCTTCGTCTGCTATCTCTATTGTTTATATAACATCACACCCACGGAGAGAGAGATAACGTCTTAAATGTGACTGACGACGTGATGAGGCGGCAAAGTGTTTCTGAATCGGTGAAAAATGGCAGTAATGGCCCTGCACTTTGACCTCTACAGGTACCTGCCAGTATGACGCATACTGTACTTTACTTTGATCCACTCTGGCCAAAGGTAACATACATCAAATCAGCCATAATAATGTTCTACTCTCTAGGTCAAAATACAATTGCTTCAGATAAAGGATTGCGAATGACACTTTTAGGTAATGGAAAATACTTAATAGTGCCCTTTTTTCGAATGGTTTCGTTGTGTCTATCGTTGGGTGTGAGCGAAGGCTCGGCCATTACATTGTGTCATAACCTGCCAGGCACCCTGTGGACATACACTGCACCCTGCAGCCTCACATTCCCTCACGTCCCTTGCCTTGCCTTTTAGCCCATGAGAGGATGTCAGTCCATGGGACTTTGTAATTGTTTTTTCTTGGCTCCAGACAACAGAATGATAATGGGAATCCGCCAGGCATAAAAACGGTCAAGGTTGGGAGAGTGAATATCCTGGGATCAGAGGTCAAGGGATTAGCAGCTGTCAGAGTGCAGGGTGGGAGGTTGGTGTGATAGGGGTGGGCAGGTCATGATGGGATGGGGAATATGATAGGGGTCTCAGACAAGGTTCTGTTGGTAAGCCCAGGTCACATATAGGTCTTCTTAGACCCACATTAAATGCAATGGTCTCCACAGCTTTCTGGCTTACAATTGTTGTTGTTGTCTCCACCAGGCCGAAGGCATGGGGAGAGAGTATGTTTTGCACTCCGTCCGTCCGTGTGTCCTTCCTTCCGTCCGTCCGTCCTTCCGTCCGTCCGTTATCAGCTAATCTCCGGTACCGTTGGCCCGATCCATGCCAAACTGTGCACACACACTCCATGGATACCAACGATGAACCTCTGCCCCAAATATTCCTCAACGGCCTGTTATAGCGCCACCATGAGGCCGATTTAGGCAAAACACATTTCTGTAGATTACCCGTACACATTTTATCCATACATCACACAATTCGGTATACACTATCTACATAGTCATGTGATCAACACGGATTTGCACCATTTCCCATCTTCCATCCTGATTGGCTAATATTGGCTTCCAAAGCTCACATGAATGGTCCGTTTCGAACAAAATGCCACAAATCACAAAAACAGTGTGCAATTTCCGTGAAATTATACACGCACATTTCCACTAGGCCGAGGACGACATGCCACTCATTATTTTCCAAATCAGCCTCATGGTGGCGCTATAACAGGCCAATTCCTGTTTTTAGCTATAACTGCATCAATCTGTATACAACTTATGTATGCGCACTCCCTAGAGGCCATGGAAAAACATTTTCCCTGCATCCCTCCACATCTGCTGGTTATAGCGCCACCATGAGGCCGATTTCTGCTAAACACATTGCTTATGTTAGTCGCACAGATTTCATCCAAATCTCACGCAAATCGGTACACACAATCTCTGTAGTCATGTGATCAAGACGAGTCTGTTGGATTTCTCAAAGTTTTCAGGAGTGGCCTGTTTCGTTCAAATGCTGCACATAAACAAACAAACAAAAAAACATGTTTATATTACTCCTAAACATTTTGCCAAACATCACACACAGTCCTATCCTCCTGGTGGAGACCTGTGCCCAGAAGGGCACTTTTTCTAGTTTGACATTATTTTGCTCCATAACTAACTGGTCTTTCTTCTCTCCCTACCCATGCCAACACCTGCTGCATCCTGTCTACCCCTACCACCTGGTCTTCTATAGGTAAGTGCTTTATATGATATGACTTTTTTAAGAATAGTCAGTCTACAAGCTTACAATGCAACACGTGTGAGCTTGTGAGATTGGATATGAGAACAAATTCTTTCTAGGTTTTGTTTGTGTATATTGTTAGCCCTGTTCTCTTTCTCTCTCACACACACACACACACACACACACACACACACACACACACACACACACACACACACACACACACACACACACACACACACACACACACACACACACACCACACACACACACACACACACACAAAAAAGTTCATGAAGACTCAGGCAGGCTTAGACCTTTAACAGGATTTCCGACATATGTTCTTGTGCCCCCCCAAAAACACACACACACTCAAACAAGGATCTCGCCCAATCCTCTGAGGCTGAGCAGTTCATATTTGTTCTGAGGGCCCTTCTGTGTGTGTTTAAGCCCAGCTGGGATCCGGGTGAGTGTATAGAGGGAATGGGAGTGGAGTAACTGAAGAGAAAATAAAGCATAGAAAATCAGCTAAATTGGCTTAAATTAAAACGGAGCGGATGTGGTCTGAGGTTGTCTTACAACGCTGTACTCGTGCAAGCGCGTGCATTCGTATGTGTGGGACGGCACTGCAGCAAGTCACTCAGCAAGTGTTGCTGTGTTTGTGCTGGTTTGATCCGGGCCGCCTGGTGCCAGATGGGCTGCTGGTGTGAAGAACAGCTGGGGGTGCTGATGAGGCTCAAGGCAGAGCTGTGTCAGAGTGCCCTCTCTCTGTGGGCTCCATCAGGGGGACGGAGCTGTATGTTGTTATATATAAGCCTTGGGGGGCTGTTAAACTGTCATCCATACCCCCCCCCCCCCCCCACAAACCACCCCCCCCACCAACCTTACCTCCCGCATCCTCCACAGACGGTTCAGCCCATTTCCATGGTCACCAGGAGGCCAAGGGCAGGGTCACCACCCGCTCTGTAGCCATAAAATACATATCACTCCCACAAAGGAAAGAGTTCATCTGCCCCGCTTTCCAGTCCGCTTCAATTCCTGTCGCCGCTGCAACAGCTGTCTTCTCCTGTTCCACACGCTCAGAGTTCAGGCACACTGAGCGAGTCTTGTTCCCGTTCATACTTGCGTGCTTGGCTCTCCTCCCGCTGACGTAGTGCGTACAGTGTCATATCGTTCCCAGCATAGTGGGAAGGCAAGCATAGATCTCCTCTGTCCTATCCACATGTTGAGCATCACAGTTCTCTCTTGTCTCTATGTCTCCTTCTCTCTCGCCGACAAACATTCCTCTTGGTCTAGTGTTATCTCCCCCAGGGCCGCTGTTTGGGGAGTTAGGGGCAGGAGGTGATCCAGACAGACTCCATCTTGTAGAGGCCACAGTCAGATAGCAGCACAAATAGTGAGCTCCTTTGTTCTCCTATACCAGAGAGAAACAGAGAGAGACTCAAAGGGTACTTCAGGGAGCTGTATAAGTACAGATCTCTCTCCAGGCCGCTGCAGTGGTACTGTGGCAACATCAAAGACGTGGCTCTCCATATGGACAGCGGTAGCACTTCGTTCCTGTCTGTATTCCTGTGATTTACGCTACCTTGTATACTCTCATTACAATGTCTAGTGTAACAACTTAATTTTGGCTGAGTCGGAACATAACAGGACAGGTGGTTTCCGTCACCCAGCAGAGGGGGATGTACTGTATCGGAAATGCTCAGCTCGTGTGCCACGGTTGTAGCGAAATCAGATATGGTTGTGAAGTTTGTTTGTCCCTGCAGAATGCAGAATGTCTGTAGCCCTGCCAAATGGAGAGTGCCTTCATGCAGCCATTTTTCCACTTTTCTCTAGAATTCAATGATGACATAAGCAGAGAGAAGGGGGGGGGGGGGTGGGGGGCTGGGGGGCTGGAGGAAACAAGCATCCATAAACATCAGCTCTGTTGTGATTATTGAAGATGGCAAGAAAGGTTGTGTGGAGGAAAGCCTTTGATGCTCTTTCTTCTCTCAGTCTGTCCAAAGTTATTGGGCAGGCTGAAGTGTATAAGGCTGTCAGCAGGCCCTCTTCCAGTCCCAGACCACATCTCTGAGAAGAGAAAATGTGTGTGTACGTGCGTGCCCATGCACTGTACAGTACTTGTTGTGCACGTGGGCGGGTATGCGCACATCCACGTCTGTGTTTTAAGATGCACTCATGAATGCCTCTTTTCTTAAGACCACATGGCTCCAGCAGAGGAAAGGCACATAACGGAAGACTCCCCGAGGGAAACATCACAGAGTGCCGCAAGTGAATGAACATATGTGTGAGTGTGAGCGAGTAGCTCTGTGGTTGTTAGGGTTAGCCCGACTGCAAAGGAACAATTACACCCTGGCTTTGTTTTTACCTGTGGTTAGCACAGCTAAACCGAGGTGTGGATGCTAGCAAAAAACATGTTTCTGCATTTTAGCAAGATCAGCATACCACATCTGTGGTACGGGCCTACACAACACAAATGGGTTCATTTAACTTGGACAGTGTACAACTGTGGCCAAATGGAACTGTACGGGTTGATTTGGTTACATTTGTATACTCTCTAAGTTTCAATTGGATACATTTACATTGATTCTCAAAATGAAATAATCACATTTTCCCTGAGTTTTATTTTTCCTACTGGTGAATCTTGTTTTTCAGTCTACAGTGTTTAAGTGAATGACCTACGGTGATAATCTGACTCCTGAGACATGTAGTGAAATGAAAATGTCTCTTCCTGTGCCACCCCGCCTCCGCACCCCCCCCAGAGCCAATCAGATGACAGGGAGCTGATGCAGCACATGGGAAATATAGCAGGCTAAGAGAGACACACGGAGAGAGTGTGTCTGTGCGGTGGCATTATCATCGCCTCCTTCCTTGCGCCTCCTCTTTTCCTCCTCTGCTTTCCTCTTTCCTCTGTGCCTGAGGATTTGCCATCTCGGATGAAAGCAGGCATCTCAGACAGACTCGCTGCCTTGTCATTTACTGACAACCTGGCGCAGCCTTTACTGCTGGAATAAACTCTGAAAACTTTCCAAAGGTGGTTTTGAATTCACTGGCTGAACCTGCCCAAAAAGCATCACCTGAGTTTTCAATTTATCAAATTTATTCCAAGTGGATGAGAAGGAGTATGAGTGTTGGAGAGAAAGGCTTTGTCTACCTTGCCTAACTGCAGCGTAACACTGCACTCAGTCCTTGCTCACCCTGTCTGCATCATGCAGAGGGCTCCAGAGGAATGACTTGTGTCACCATCGGCTTAAATACTACCCTCCGCTTTCACGGCTTGAAAGCCACAGGCTTAGTGAGGGAGGCAAGCCGAAACACACAATGCAGAGGAAGTTAAATTCCTGAAATTGTTGTCTGACCCAGTCAGAGGTAATTGTTTATTTGAATATTCCGGTGCATGACAAATTCACAGGGTTGATTGCTCAGCATAACAAAGCAGTGATGAGCACCGCTGTTGAGGGAGATTGAGTAATGAATGGGGCTGAAAATCCCCGTTCGCAGAACTTGGCAGTGTTCCTGCCGATTGCACGGAATAACACATAATCAGTCAGATGTAGAAACATGGACACATACAAACTCATGCACGGACACGACCACAGGCACAGCGGGGTAGTCACACAAAAAGCTGTTGACCTTGAATTGCAACACTGCTAACTATCAGTGTAACAAAGATCTCCCATACGCCTATCCTTGACCTGATGGTCATGTCTATATAAAGTGTCTAGTATCTGGCTGTGAGCACATCAAAGGGTGTTTACCCATCAAACAGTTTGTGTGGAGTGGGAGATGTTTATTTGGCCCTGGGCTCTCATTCATTTAATAGGCAGGGCTTCACTACTGATGAATTTTCAAAAAGAAAGTGCTGCATTCTTCCTCTGATGGCACTTTGTGAGTGTTATTGCTTTTTTATTGCTTTCCACCCTTAATGAGTGCGAGGGAGCCCAATTACCAGCAGAGGCCATCAGGCTTCATCTCCCTAACACATTTCTACTGGCGAGTATTATTATTGTTCATTAGGTTAGGGCCGGTTTCTGCGAAGCTAATGAGAAAGTGCATCAGCCAAGAACCCTCATGTACCAACAAGACCACAATTCAATTAATTATAACATATTGCCTAATAATGTCTTGAGAGAGAAGGGTAATCATCAGTCCTCCCCCTCTTCTCTCTTTTTTTCTCAGCCTTTAAGAAACACTGCAGCTCACAGCGTTTGTGGGAGAGTGTTTATTTTTTCTCTCGGAAGGAGTTGGGTTTGCTGCAAGACTGTTAAAAGAGACCTGTCTGTGTGTGTTGGCAGCAGACAAGGATTGGTACAGGGGGATTCCTGCCAACACTGTGTTGTTTGAGTACACACAGCGTTATTAGGTTACTCCACCATGGGTGGGAGGAGACATGGTGGGCCTGGATTCACTTGGGCACCAAACGCCAACATCTGGCTCCCTTTGGTGGCATGGGACGGGGACAGCGATGTGAGTGCACCTGTGTGTGTGTGTGTGTGTGTGTGCGTGCGTGCGTGCGTGCGTGCGTGCGTGCGTGCGTGCGTGCGTGCGTGCGTGCGTGCGTGCGTGCGTGCGTGCGTGCGTGCGTGCGTGCGTGCGTGCGTGCGTGCGTGCGTGCGCGCGCGCGTGCGTGCGCGTGTGTGCAAGAGAGAGAGCAGCGTTTACAGCCGCTCGTCAACCATTCTCTCCGCCACATCAACTCCCTCACCTAGGGGCCGTTTCTGCTTTACAGTCTGTGGCATAAACACATGACCTCCTCCAGTGGTATGGGAAGCACTTCAAGTTGAAAACGGAGCCTATCGCCTCCATCTTCATCCCCCCGGTGACTTACCTCATCTTCCGGGCTTCCAGCCTGGAGCTCGCCAGGCTCTAATTAGCTCAGAACCCAACCATAATAATTGTGTGTCGTGTGGAAACTCAGCCCTTAGCAACCTGGGCTCGTGTACACAAGCGGGTGCTCAAATAGTATGACGCCATGGCCGACGGCCACCTCAATCTTCTCCCCTTTATTTAGTCACTTAGTCATCCATTGAGTCACTTAGCCTCACTTAACCATTTTCCTCTGACACTTCATCAGATTTACCAGTGTGTCGTTAGGCGCCATTGTTTTTGCCTCTCTTTCTCCTCTGTCTGTATTTACTTCTCTCTGGGTATGGAACTGTCAATCATCCTTTTTGCCTTTCTGTCTATAGCTTTGTTTCGGGGCGTATTACTCTATAGGTTGTCACATTTCCTCTCTGTCTCTCTTTTTGAAGATTGTGTTTGTAATCTGTGTTAAATTGTCTATAATCTGTCTGTGTTGTAATCCTGAGATTGAATGCAATGCTGTTTGATCTGTTTAATGCATGATGAATCTTTCTTAAGTTAGTGCTCTTGTCTAGTCTAGTGGAAATGACCAGGATTGAGGAAGAGGGAATGAGGTTGGATCATCAATCAGACACAGTGACCCCTGCATGGTGGGAGCTGCCAGGCCCAGGGTCTCTCTCTCTCTCTCTCTCTCTCTCTCTCTCTCTCTCTCTCTCTCTCTCTCTCTCTCTCTCTCTCTTGGGGAGGGAGATAGATAGATAGATAGATAGATAGATAGATAGATAGTTGTATTATAGTGTCCTGCATATAGATGACCAGCCCACACAGGCTTACAGACATACATGATGTATACACCAAGATATCCACAAACAGAATACATAAACATATTGATTGTCCAGGCTGTGAGTTACTGATATATCGTTCTCAAGCGCAAGTGTAATGCCTTCTCTATGAAGAACTTCTCTATGAAAATCTATTTATGTTTAACCATATTTATATTACAATGAAGGTTATTCATAAAATATACATGCAAGTTCTTGATTCCAATCACATAAAAGCTATATATCCTTTGAACTTTGAGCTTTTTACATGGCATCAGTTATATACAATAGCAAAAGAAACACAGGTCCTGAGTCTCCTGACACGCACGCGCGCACGCACGCACGCACGCACGCACGCACGCACGCACGCACGCACGCACGCACACATTGATTGAACAAAACATGGGAGGGCGCGAGTCATTTCAGAAATAAATGGAGAGACTATTCACTCCCCTTGAGACAGCAGTATTTAGTACTGTCACCTGGGGCAGGCAGGGAAGGCCAGGAGGCCTTCTATCTAACCTTCCCCATCGCTCATCCTGATGACTGGTTTAAGGGAGGAAAGAAGGGGAAAGAAAGCAGTGCTGCCGAGCAAGATGGGTGGGGCACAGCCAGGCTCATATCAGGCTTCCCACTATGATAGATAGAACATGTTTTAAAAATGAAGGGCAGCAGAGGAGGCCTGCATGGTGGGGGGGAATGGGGGAATAAAAGAGTGGAGACGGAATGAAATGATCCATCGCTTGGGAAAAGGAATTAGCCTGATTGAAGGCCCAGTAGAAAGAAAGGAGGGTGGAAGAAAGCGATAGCTATAGGGACAGAGGGATGGATGGAGAGGGAAGGAGGGAGTGACATAAGCTCAGAGGAGTAAAGGTGAGGATTTGGTATAAAGAAAAGTTGAATCAAAGCCGGCTAGCAGATGGGAGTTTCAGGGGAATGTCAAATAACCAGGCGGAGTCCAAAGACAGAGGGGAGAACTGCGCTTTTGTTTTGACTTAAATTGTGCCTTCAAAGTGGCATTTCTTTTTCTCCGCCTGCTGTCTGTCTGTAGCGGTGGGTCTTGGGTGTTAGGGGGGATTATGAGTTTTGCCAGGCAGACCAGGGTTAAGATGAATGGTTGTCCTTTTGCGCTCCAAGATGGTCATTATCATTTCCACATGGAGCCGCCAGATAAAGCCGCCCAAAGCCTTTTTGATTCACTTGGGATGGTTGTTTCTTTTTTTCCTCTCTCTCTTTTGTGCCTTTTGTTGTCAGTAAAACCAGAAGTACTTTCTCTGAGGAGCGATGCCTGTCGAACAGCCCTCTGTGCTTACAGCAGTGTGAAAGTACATACAGTAGCTACACATTTCCATTCCATACGGTATCATAACCGCTCTGAAATAAATAAATATATATATATTTTTTTTACATTTGTCTAAAAAGGATGACCATGATGAAGAGGTTTTTTTTTTACACGCCAGGTTGAAAGATGCATGATTCATAGACATATACAGGTCTTGGCCAAAACACCCCATCGTTATGTTTTGTCAGCTGACTATGACACACAACAATAAAATCTGTTTCCATCTGTTGCCTAGGTAGCAAATAATAGGGTCTACTGTTTCTCACATGGCTTCCCTAAATGGCTATCTGGCCCATTTTTCTACAATCAGAGGCCTGCGTGATTATTAGCTGTCAGCTGTGTCAGTCATAGGCTGTTGCCCCTGTATGTGTTTGCGATTGAGTCAGTGAACGAGTGCCATCGTTTGGACATTGTAGTCATTCATGTTGACATCCATCTTTATCCATAGTGTCACTTATATAATGTAGTATGGGAAAATACGTTGACATTCCTCTCCACAGGATTACTGCCTATGCCTTGTCCTAAAGCCAAGCCTGCATATTCTTCTCAGCAGATAATAATACACTGGGCCTAGGTACATGATTCTGTGAGATGGGAATGGGCTCTGACTGACAAGGAGATGAAATGTCAGGCAACCTGGCCTGCTCACTGGCAGACAAAGCTAGTTTGGTCCACTTCAATTTAGAGTGTGTGTGTGTGTGTGTGTGTGTGTGTGTGTGTGTGTGTGTGTGTGTGTGTGTGTGTGTGTGTGTGTGTGTGTGCGTGTGCACGTGCGTGTGTGTGTGTGCGTGTGCACGTGCGTGCGCGTGCGTGCGTGCGTGCGCGTGCGTGCGTGCACACTTGATTATGTGCACATTCACACATCAGGCATGTGTTGTGTGTGTTCATGTTCACAATACAGTGCACAAACTGGCAGCTATAGTCCACTCTGCAGTGTACTTGGCCTCAACCCCTGCCCATATCCTACTAGTCTGTCTTTGTGCCGAGTATGTTTGCTTAGTGGCCGACTGGGGCTTTGGCTAACAGCGTTGGAGGCTCTCTGATTAAATATTAATTCAGGCGTGTGATCGATTTCTCTGCAGCTGCTGCTACAGTGCCAAAGCAGAGAGGGCAATGTTCAAACTTGGATTAGTGTTCAACAAGAAGAGCTCTCTGGGTTGTTTTTTTGTCTTTTTTTTTCTGTTTCACTGTAGGCTTCGCTCAATATCCAATATATTAACCAGACAGGCCACATAAACAAAGAGCTAGCAGCTTTCTTTCACATCTGTTCTCTTTGTTCTTGTCTTTATTTCTAAACACTAAACACAGTTACTGTACAGTACATGTCCTCTCTCTGTGACCAGTGTTTGGTGCCAAGTACAGTATATTCTATACTATAGCCACACCCAGAGGAAGGCACTTTTAACCTTGATTTTAAATGTGCGTACAGATCCTGAGGGTTTTGAAACGTTGTCCTTACTGTACAGTATGTCATTCACCCATCAGGCTTCCTTTCATCTCTGGTGCAAAGTAGTTCTGTCCACCGTTGGATCTTAGACAGTAAAATGCTCACTGTTCATTTGTGCAATTAACACTGAGAATGTAACTGTATGATATCCAAACAAAGAGATGGTGGAGCGTTTCAGTGATGGTGTGCTGGGGCTGTATCAACCCCCTTCTCCTAGCAGCAGACTGACCACCTCCTAGATACACTGGTGTTTCAGAGATACATTCAGCCCTCCTCCCCCTCCCCCCAAAACTGATCGCCTGACCTCTAACCCACACTCATGGTAGATTGACACCCGCTTCACTCACTCACTGGAGAGCCCCCCAGCTCCCCCACCTCTAGGCCTCCGGGTCACCAATTAGGATGGAGGTTCGTCATCCGTCCGGCTCTGACCCTCCCCCATTGCACGTAGCTGATGCCATATATTGGGCCCATATTGGGTCTGTCCATTTGTCTTCATCAGGGTCCCATCACAGAGGGGTTCTCCTTAACCCCAGAGGGGCTCCCCATTTCTGGTCATTGTATCTCACTCACTGGCTCTCTCTCCCTCTCTCTCCCTCTCTCTCTCTCTCTCTCTCTCTCTCTCTGAGGTCCATACATATTCTCATCAACCCTTACCTTGAAAAGCACCTGATGGCAGGCAGAATGGCAAGCTATTATGCTGAAATGCCTCTGTTTTCGGTGCGATAATGAACAGGGGGATTGGGGTGCGGGTGCAGGGACAGTGTGTTGGATTATAATGTCTCTGGAGGGGCCTTGGTGCACTGGAGCGTACAGTAAGGCTCCCCGGGCCTGTATATTTCACTGGAATTGGAGGGTGACAAGACTCAAATGGTGGACAGAGGGCATTTAATGGGCCTGTCAACACAGCTGGCCTTGCTGTGAGTCTGGCGTTTTTGTGTCATTCCACGTGGCTGCGCACATGCATGCATACTCATGTGCAAGTGTATGTACTCTACTGTATGTGTGTGCACATGTTACATGCACGTATTTCTGGTGTGTGTGTGGGTGCGTGCGTGCGTGCGTGCGTGCGTGCGTGCGTGCGTGCGTGCGTGCGTGCGTGCGTGCGTGCGTGCGTGCGTGCGTGCGTGCCTGCGTGCGTGCGTCTACTCCCTCATCACTCAAGTTGAATGGACATCAGCCAGCAGTGAAATTACACTGTCTCCCCCTCAGTGGTGGACTGTCACCACTGAGACGGAGGGAGGGCGAGTCTCTGTGGTCCCATGGCACTTTTAGTGGAGGCCCATTCTGTAGCATTTAACGTTTGACACATACTGACACACCGTCAAAAGCACAATGACCTACAAACAGCCCCACACTCTCCATCAGGAAGGTACAGCCAGGCCAAGCCATACCGGCCACATTCTCAAAGTCACACACACACACCCCCATTAAATCAGCCATGAAGCAGCGGCTCCCTACTTCATTCAAACGCCTCCATTTGGCAGGAATTCAAAAAGCACCGGCTTGAATTCCAGTAAGCCAATCCGTTTGATTGCCCGACAGTGCAGACAATACCTCCTGTAACATACACATGCATACAATACCTCCTGTAACATACACACATGCAATACCTCCTGTAACATACACACATGCATACAATACCTCCTGTAACATACCGGTACACACATGCATTCTTTCTCTTTTTTTTGTGAGGCATTTGCATAACACAAGTTTGAGCCCTTGTATCTGACTCGAGTGGCAGAAGGATTGTACCTGTAAACTGTGTGAACAAACATACTGTAGGAAGCTACTCGCTCACTCGTTCTCATATCCGAACAAGGACGGAGAAAGATATGATCTGGTGAGGACATTAACGTCTTGGTAGAAGTCTGACTGTACTGCAGGAATCCTTGCATTGCAGATATGGCGATACAAGCAATTTCATCTTATCTTCTTCTGTGTGTGTGTGTGCGTGTGTGTGTGTGTGTGTGTGTGTGTGTGTGTGCGTGTGCGTGTGCGTGTGTGTATATTGGGGGGGGGTGCTCACTTGGATCTCCGGGTTGGTCGGAGAGAGCCCGCAGACCTCCCTCTGCACATGCTTATGATTATAAGGGGTGGTAATTAGAGATAATCTCCATACTCTCTGTGGGCACACTGTTTTCCATACATGCAGTGTACACACACACACATTTCTGTGTCTGCACGGACACAAGCTCTGACACATTTCCTTCCCCTCTGAGCCTCATAATACAGATGAAGGCTTTTATCTGTGTTATGGTGTGCATCGTTCATTTGGACGATCGAGCTCAGCGATGGACAGACAGACAGACAGACTGAAGAAACAGCTGCTGAGGTGCAGCAGCCTGTTGTGGCCTCACAGCAATATTGCCCATGCGCTCCATAAAGCATCTCTTTGTCTGATGGCTAAATGGAGTGAGGTTACGGTCTCTTATTTTATCAGGCTTTTACCACTCCCCCGCGCCACATCCCCCCCCCCACCCCCCACTCCACTCCCATTAGAGGTCAGCCGACGGCATCTCCCGACGCCGCGCTTAAATGTTTAAAAGCTTTTTCCTCCCGCCGCTTTGCTGTTTGTTTACCTATTTATTATTTTACTACGCGTGTGATTTATATGTCCGGTTATAATATCACTCTATCTATCGCAATTTTTTCTCCCTCTATCTGGCTTTTTGTGGCGTTTTCTTTTTTTCTTCACTATGCATACGTCTATTAACGAGTGTGTGAGTGCCCGGGCAGGTGCGTGCGGCGGCATTTATGAGAGGCAATAACACATTGATCCCTACACACCACAGCAAGGCCAACAGCATTGCAGATAATTGGAGGAAAACTATTTTCCCTAAATGCTCTATCCTTTATGTTTTCAGCGTAGATTTTGTTTACATTCGACCCCCCCCCCCCCCCCCCTCCTTCATTCACACAAGGTCTGCTTGTCCTTGTGGATTTAGCCACTTCCATTTGTGGATGCCCGTAAATGCTGTGTTGATTCACAGCTGGTGATATAGCATGTGGCCACGAGGGGAGTGGACGAGCCCAGGTTCCCGCTCATTAATAGCCGTGCCTGTGACAGAGAGAGAGTAGCCAGTCCTCCAGGCTCCATTGATTCACTGTCTCCATGCTGCATACTGATACAGCCAGCTCTACCTAATGCCCTCGTGCTTAGACTGCCTTCATTTGTAGAACGAGAGAGAGAGAGAGAGAGAGAGAGAGAGAGAGAGAGAGAGAGAGACTATTTTAAAAGTCCATCACTGGTCCTCTGCCCTGTTCCAGAGAGCTGCCTGCCTATATGCAAGGTTCACATTCTTGGCATGATTTAGGTTTGTGTGTTACCAGACTATCAGTGTAAAAGGGTGCTGCTGAGAATTACAAATAGTGTGTATAGCAGGTGTCTGTTCGCCCTATGACGAATTATTTCACCTCTCTGAGACATACTCGGGCGCGCACGCGCGTGCGTGTGTGTGTGTAGGGTCAACTCTGATGAAGACTAATAGCTCATTTGTTTCCACTGAATCACTGTTGATGTTTAATGAAAACAGTCATGACCTCAGTGGTCCTCTCAGACACCCGGGGGCTCTGGGGCCTGAGCGCCCAGGGGTTAAGGGTCAGCTAAAAGAGTTAACAGAGTGGGAGCTGCACCTGACCTGACCCCAGTGTGACATGAGACGCAAAGGTGGGGCACCTCTAGAAACCCCCATTAATCTGTCACTTTGGACCCCCCATCTTGGCATAGCACACAAATGCACACACACAAACACAATGGTGACTCTTGAGGAGTCCAGAACGAGTCCACGAGAGGAGTTGCAGGGGAGAGGCCAATTGACAGAAGACGGAACAGACGGATGAAAGAAGAAAGGGAGAGACAGCAACTAATAGGAGGATGACAATAACAGACAGCCCCATCGCACCTCCGTTACCCTATACCGTACAGACAAGAGTAATACAGGCAAGCCTCCTGTCAACATTTACCACAATGACCACTGCATGAAACGTTCCTATACGAAGGCAAAACATCATGGGCTCAGAAAATTGTGCATGTTTGTTTGGTGGGGCCCTCTTCTCAGACAAAGAACCTGTCAGCCTTGTTGTACCCTCTGCTCCAGTATGGTGGCCGTGTGTGTGGTTGGCCTGTGGGTCAGTGCGACTGGGGCCCGTCTCTTCTCTGGGGAGTCTGCTTCCCTCCCGTTCCCCTCGTCCTCATGCTGTTGCTGCCCGCTGGGACATGGAGCCACCGAGAGCCCCAGTGTGATCCACTCTCACTTCGCCCCGCTCCACTCCTCCAACAACGCTAATTACGTCTCCAAATGGTAATGGGAGAGGCCTCGTTAACGCCTCTCTCTCCCTTGAAAGATTCACGAATATACATCAGAGGGGCCCGCGTTCGGCCTGAGCTGCCTCCTTCAAAGGCCGGACTTCACAGGGAGCTGCGCTCCTGATTTGCTAATTACTGCTGCAGTTACACACGGCTGCTCTGCACAGAACGCAGACCATAGCTCTCCGCACATCACTATCAGGAAGGCCGGCTCTCATCCCCAGCCCAAACTACACAGGCATGTTAAATCTATAATTCAATAATCAAATTAGCTCCCTGTCCATTTCTGTCTCCCCATAACCCAGCTGCTAATTTGATGACTCTGCAGAAATTAATATCAGAGATTGCCCATAATCAAAGCCAGTTTTAACATCCACATGAGGAATTGGGGCACATTATAGAGAGAGACAAAGCAGTATGCTCTCATTATATTTCTGGGTGGAAAAAATGCTGATGTGTGCGCTTTAAAGATGCCATTAGTGCTTCCTCCAACCAAATTGGCCTAATTATAGCGAGAGTTCGTTATTGAATTATCTTACCATGGTGCATGTCATCTTTTTGCTCTCAATATTAGGACTAGAAATGAAACTTTCTCTACACACATTCACTTAACGGGATGAGAATAGATCTAAAATTCCCATCGTGTTCATTCAAGTGTGGTAGACTTTCTTAGGTGTGTTTGTGTGTGTGTGCGTGTGTGTGCGTGTGTGTGCGTGTGTGTGTGTGTGCGCGCGTGTGTGCGTGCGTGCGTGCGTGCGTGCATGCGTGCGTGCGTGCGTGCGTGCATGAAGAGTACACGTCTATTGCACATGATATCTAAAAATATTTGTGACATTATTTGATCATGATGACATGTCTGTTGTTTTGATCCTCCCATGCGTTCTCGTTATATTCACCTGTTGAAAGCCACTGATCTAAATGATGCAATGCCATGAAGGCAAATTGCTCCATACCTGTTAAGCCTATGTGAAAATGTGATATCGACTGCTTATGTACAGTACCGTATAGTACTATCAGCCTGTTTATTGGTTCAGATTTGTGGTACGGCGCCCTTCATTGTTGTATGTGATTTAATTCCATGGAATCCCATTAGATTTCATTATCATTTGTGTTGGAGGTTTATTTGCTGGCTGTTCTGAAGGCGGTGGAGTCAACAGGAAGATTAGAGGCTGCTCTAATTGTGGTGTGGTTTACAGTGGGCCTGTTTGCCTGCATCGATCGCCTGCAAGAAATAATAATACAATGGAAGTAAAGTGATGCAGGGAAGGAAGAGGCGGCAAGCGAGCGGAGCCTCGTTACTGAAGGAATGATGTATTGATCGCGTCTGACAGGGCGCTGTGGACCAATCGATCCTGATGGGCGAGAGGAGCCTGTTAGGAGATTCTCCTGGGTCGCCAGGGTCGCCCAGACAACAGGCACTGGGAGAGAAATTAACTCATCAAGGGAAGGGATGGACAGAGAGATGGATGGATGCGTGAATAACTGAGTGGAAAAACATGCGTATATGGGTAGAGAGCGGCCAAGGTAAAAAGTAATTTGTTCATTTTTGTGCGGGAATGTGATGGAGCACCGCTTAGTCTTCGACTTAGGTGGAGCTCCTGTTCCACACTGAGCCATGGGAAAACAAATCCTCATGCAAATCGGATTAGCCTCCGCATCTTAACTGGAATTAGCGTACAGTAGATACACTTAATGTGGATATAGAGAGCCCTTCATCTTCAACTGGACCCTTTTAAGTGATTGAGAGGGATGGGGAGTCAAGAATGAGGAATACAGTGGTACATAATGCATGAAGTTTAATTATATCCATAGCGAATAAAAAGAACAGTGGTTAAAAAAAGTGAATGGCTTTAGAGAAGGGTGTACTCTATGACATGCTTCACTATACTGAAATACAGGTAGAGAGACGGACTGGGAGAGGCGAACTGAGGGTGGAAGGAGGGTATAGTTTGGAGAGTTATGGTCTCTGCTGTCCAGCCTCCAGCCCTTCAGACCTGCTCAGACCTAACATGTCTTTGTCCATCCCCCTGTGTACACTGGGCTTGGCCTTGTCTGCACTAATTGATAGGCTAGCCTGTGCGTTAATTTAAGTCAAACATGAGTGCTGGCTATTAATGAAGGTATGTGCTGGTCTAACAGTGAAGTGAGGGCTCATGGGAGAGTGATCTATGGCTTGAGGCAGTGTCAAGAGGCATCCACAGGAGTAGTGAGGAGGAGAGCAGCCATTACAATTCAATGAGCCTTTTCGCAGTTTCTGAATGTCAGAAAGCCATTTTGTCTGTAAAAGGACTTTTTTCTCCTGGCAATTCGTCCAATGGCCCCATTCTTTGAGTGTGCACCGTAACGTCTTCCTCCTCATTTGCAAAAGACGAGAGGGGAATGATGAAGTGCACCCGATGCATACAGTGGTAAACAGAGAGATGGGCTTCTGTCCGCAGTATATACCCCCAGATCGATGTATCCATACCCAACAGCAGCACATTTGCATTTAGCCTCCTGTAATTGCTGGCATTAATAGCACACACATCACAAAGTGTCGTCAGCCATGAACTGATTATGGTAATCAGCAGATGAAATGTAAAAGGTATTTTTAAGCTGTTTTTCCCCTGTCAAAATGTTGATCTCCTTCAATCACACAAATGCTACATGTATGTGGAAAAGCGGCCGGGAATTATCTGTGTTCTTTAAAAACACAGCATTTAAGCCATTATAATAGGGCATGGTTGTCATCCTCAACTGTGGATCCGCATATGTTTATTTATCGCAAAGTGTTTATCTCCTCGCATGGTGCCCATGGGGTCATGTTGATGTAAAACATGCAACAATTACCTGCACTCCCGTGGAGAATGCTAATTGCAGCCTGTCACAAAGGCACGGTGGGGTCAGGGGTCCCCCGTCTCAGCAGCAGTGCTCTCGTGTCACCACCGTGGCACACTCTGCAATTTAAACACAAGACTCTTTGCCCCGTCTTCGTCTTCCTTCCTCCACCTCTCTTCCCCATCATGCATAATTCAGCTAAGGTCCAGTGAACCGGGCCAGCGCGTTTGTGTCAGCGCCACCGAAAGGTCAGAAAGCGGAACAGAGGAGGTCCACGCCAACTGTGTTTTGCCTTAAATAGGAGATAAAATAATGGTAACCCACTCTCCCCCTCTCATTGATGAAACATGCTGTGTCGCTTTTATTAATGTAATGAAAGGCCTACACTGTATGATCGTTATGTTCATTGGGGGCGTATCAGAGAGAGAGTGGTGGGGGAGGTGTGGGGAATCCATGCTGAGATGCATAACTGCCATAGGAGGCAGTTATGCATGGATGGAGTTCCTCTCCTCAATTAAAGACATCTGCTGGAGGAGGATGCTTTTTTGTGGTTTGTTGTTTTCTCTTCCATTGTCAGACATACTATACTGTATGAAAATATAGCTCTCCATTCCTGGTCCGCCATCATGGATTCAGTTAATATTCAGTTATTCAACGCTTGAGGCCGAATATTGAAATATGATATCTAGCACCAGGAATATCTCTCTCTCACTCTCACTCTCTGTGTATTGGTCTTTCTCCATATCCATATGCTCTTTAGCCTTCAGCTCTTCAGTTCTCTCTCCCATCTTGAGCATCACCAAAGTCAATAATATCGGACGGCAGGAAAGTCACTAAAATGATGTCTGTTTTTCGATAATGCTAAATGCTAATTCAGATTGATTAGGTAATCTATACTAATCGAATAATAATAAATCAGTGCCACGTACACACGTACATACAAGCTCACACACACTTCAGTTCCTACTTCCTACCATTCACAGTAAAAAAAAAGTGCTAATTATTTCAGAACCAAATGGACCCTATGGATCCATACACTTTCACAGTTAACTTATCACTGAGGACAATTTACAGTGTGTTCGGAAACGGCCTGGGTTGTCTTGACAGTGATTTGTGCCATCAAAGCCGCGAGTGCAGAATGAAATGGCAGATGAATACAGCAGCATTGTGGCATGCACAGCACGCCAGCTGCTGCCACTCGCGCTCTGCTCTTTTATGTGGCTGCGGGAGATGGAGGTGTTTGAAGGCGAAGGATAAGGCTAGCGTGGCGAACGACGTCAGCCGCCTCTCCATTCCACGTCAGCCGCCGCTTCTGTTGAAGCCGAGACAAATCAACTCTGAGACGATCACCAGAGCAGATTGTGCCAGGAAGCGGCCGTATTCTCGGTTTTAATTATGTGCGCTGACATGGCTCCTGACATTACCTGAGACCTGACTGTGTGTGTGTGTGTGTGTGTGTGTGTGTGTGTGTGTGTGTGTGTGTGTGTGTGTGTGTGTGTGTGTGTGTGTGTGTGTGTGTGTGTGTGAGAGATTGTCATTGTTTTGTCAGTTATAACGTTGCTTTGCCTGGTGTTTTTCATGTATGACATTTATGAATTATCTTTCGTCAGTGTTGGCACACAGTCATTTCATGCTCATTTATTTTGATTGGGCCTCCTACGGTGAACACATTAACCCAGATTGATGTTATCTACTCCTTGTCCACACACGCCTGCATGTTCGAGTGTGTCCAGCAGGGGGCAGCCAGCCAGCCAAGCTGGTTGCTGCTCAGGTCTGTGGCAGAATGTATTCATGCGGACATCTAACAGAGAGAACAGATAACACCGTGCACACTAATTGGCTTTTACAGCAAACCTCAGTCCCACTTGCACTTCCATTACCCAGGGGAACGGTGTCTGGCTGTTGCTGTGCTCAGACATATACCATACGGAGGGTTTACGACGTTTGTGCACACATCGCGTGTGTTTGTGTGTGAGAGAGAGAGAGAGAGAGAGAGAGCGATGGGGAGACTGGAGAAACGATCCAGGGAAGAGAGAGACAGAGTATCATGCCTGATGCTTGTCAGCTGTCCCCAGTGAGTGTGTGATGCCAGCATGGGATCTGGTGTTCCAGCTGAACATCAGGATGTTAAATGCCCATCCACCCCCTACCTCACCGCAGCGGTGGCCCCTTCTTGCTCTCCAGTGGCCTGTTGTCTGGTCTTAGAGCTGACGATTTCAAATGTCATTGTACCACAGTGACCTTTCAGGGACCCGAATTTTCATCAAAGGGAAGAATTGTTCCCTTACACCTTAAATGGCAAGTACAGTACGGTATTATATTTAGTCTTAGAATCGATTATTTACAAGGTCATATCAGCCGAAAACCAATTCCGATACCGATATATTACATTATTAATTTATATTGAACTCATTGCTGAGAAGCGAGGTCGCGTGCGCAGTATCCACATTGGACCCACATTAACTCATTCTGTGCCGTGGTGTCCCTATTTGAGGGTTTTCGAATATTACCCAAGATTATTTTTTATTTTTATTTTCAAAAATAGCTAAAATACAAGTTCTACAAGCTCACAATGCATTGTGTGAGCTTGTAGATGTGCTGTTTTCGCCGTTTATGTGCAACGAATTCTATAGGGTTTAAGTGAATGGATAATGCTATTTTAGGTGTATCATGTCTGCAGCTATTTTTGAGTAATAAAGCCCATTTATGTTCTTTTAAAGCAGCAGGGTTGAGCTATGTAGATACTTCCATCTCTATCTGCCACTGGCCATACTGAATACATGTGATGTCATGAAGCACATGTACGTGAACATGGTTCAAAACACACAAGCTGCAAAGCACAGCCAACCCCATCACTCATCAGCAGTGCTGGGTGACTACTCCCAGCTCATTGAATTATTAGCTAATTGTAGAGCTGAATCTGTATCGATTGTGTCTTGTTTCGGTGGCTGGCTGGTGATAATAGTGTTCTGTATAACTGGCTGCTAACCAGATTGCTCTGCTGGTTGAAGTCTGGAGACTGAGTTGATAAAGGACGCTGTGTGGGAGGAGATGAAAAGGCTTGCGTGTACTGTACACACACACACACACACACATAGTCACATACACACACATACACACACGCACACGCACACACACACAGTGTTGTGTGTCTCTGCTGCAGAATATGTGCCCTGGAGAGCTGTGGGATCACTGTGTTGTTGTGTGCTGCCGTTGATCCCCTGTCTTGTCCTTGCTATGTAGGTCATTGGTTGCCTCCAACGATATCTTATCCCATCCGCAGTGCAGTCGATACTGTTGACAGAACTCCAAATAGCCCCAGATTAGAAGTTGCCTCATTAACGTTGTTCCTTTGCCTAAATAATTAACCTCACGCTGAAGAAGTGCCGCCATTACACAGAGCCACGTATAAGAGCCTGAAGCTTTGGTAACAACACTGTAGGAAACAGTTTAATCTGCCTTGCTGATGCGCCCGTCTGACAAAATCCGAGGCAGTGGCGGTTTGGCAGAGGGGAAAGTTTGTAGGCAGATGAATGGAAAAAGAGAGAGGAAACCAAGGTGTGTGAGAGAGAGAGAAAAGGAGAGGAAGAGGGGGGGCGTCAGGCAGTGCAGGGATGGTTTAGACACAGCGCACTGCACTGATCCTGAGCATGGCAGTCAGCAGTGTGCTTCAGATTGTTTTCCATTTACATGATAATATGAACAGAGGGTAGCTGGGTGTGCAGCATAACACACATGAACCTGCACGCAAGTACACGCGCACGCACGCACGCACGCACGCACGCGCACACGCACCAGGGGTTATTACATATTTTACCTGGCATGGCATCCTGCACCATGGCCTGAAATGAATGAGACCCCCTCCGCCCTCCCCCTCCGCAACGTAGGTTACATAAGCCCAGGGTACAGGTATATCTCCAGCTGCACTGCGGCAGTAAGCTGATTATGGGTGGAGCTAACACAATTACCCCACTGTAATGCAATTAACAGGAACTGGATTGTGAAATAAGCGGCTGGACTGCTGTGCGGATTGTCTGGAGATGCAGGTGGCTCCTCTGTCATGTCAGGACGAGGAGCTGCAGCTTCCATGGAGCGTTTACCTGGTTCACTCACTGTAATGGATAGTTAGAACACCTGTACCTGGTTCAC
>NC_136792.1:18891083-19121083 GCF_951216825.1 Electrona antarctica | reverse complement strand
TATGGCATTGTGACATTGGTCTCCACAGTCCTATCTGTTAACACTCTTTGTGTACCCGTTATTCGGTTGCCATGTTGCAGGGCAGGGTCTGCATCTGCACCAGTAACACATGACTGCACACTACTGATGGGTGGGGTTCTGTCACAACTAGCACAAGGATGCACAGCAATGGTGCTTCGACACGCCCCAATGGCGCGCGCACACACACACACACACACACACACACACACACACACAGACACACACACACACACACACACACACACACACACTAGGGCATTAAGCAACTAGTCGACTAGTAAATCCACTAGTCGACCTTGTTGGTACTAGTTGACTAGTTGGTACTAGTTGACTAAAAAAGGTTTATTTTTTATTTTTTTCCCCTGATTTTGTAGGCCTCAAGATCAGGTAGATTATAGTTATAGTCACCAATGTACACAGTTTTTAAATGTACAAATATTTATAAAAAAAGAAATATTATTATTATTATTCTTTTTACATAATAGGTATAAACAACTAGTCGACTAGTCAACTAGGCAACTAGTCAACTAGTAAAAATTACTAGAAGTGAAGGCCCTAGCACACACACACACACACACACACACACACACACACACACACACACACACACACACACACACACACACACACACACAAATTAATGTACTGCATATTGTCGCTGTCGGGTGGAAACCTTGTATCCTCAGTCCAAACCCATTACTTTTCAGGAACTTGACAAAATATCTTGTGTTCCAAACTTCTAAAGTATTATTATATAAGATCACAAACTGTGCCTCTCTCTCTCTCTCTCTCTGCTACAGCAGTACAGTTCACTGCCCCCCCCCCCCCCTCTCTCTCTCTCTCTCTCTCTATCTCTCTCTCTCTCTCTCTCTTTCTCTCTCTCTCTCTCTCTGCTACAGCAGTACAGTTCACTGCCCCCCTCCCCTCTCTCTCTCTCTCTCTCTCACTCTGCTCCAGCAGTACAGTGTGGTGGAACTCTCCTGCACGGGGGGCTCATCAGAGCTGACTGGATAAAAGTGCTCATCTCCAGCTGAGACCTTAATTAAAACGGGGGCCACCATCGCGGAGTGACACCTTTTACAAGCTCCGAACGGCTCTCAACCCGCTGTTACTGCCAATCCAATTACAGGCCCGAACCATAAAACAGACAGGGATGGCGCTGCTGCAAATAGGCTATAGCTTTACAGAAAAGAGAGTGTGTGCGTGTGTGTGTGTGTGTGTGCGTGTGCGTGTGCGTGTGTGTGTGTGTGTGTGTGTGCGTGCGTGCGTGCGGCGGGGGGGTCTATGAAAGATGATATAAAGATTCTTCAGAGTCGACTCTGTAGAACTGGGCTGCAGGGGGTTTCAGCAGAGCATTTGAGCCTCTGTCTGCCTGTCTGGGAGAATTGAGCCCCGTGCTCTCGGTCTGGACACAGTTCAGCGGCATCCCAGGGATTATCTTTCCCTGTAGAAGGTCACTTCCTCAATGTCATAACGCTCATAATAGGCAGAAGACAAATAAACAACTTTCTGCTGCAGATACTGAAAAAAACCCAGTGTTTCTAACAGTTTCTATGTCAGTTTGTATCTCTTACACCTGAGCTGCTATAGGAGCAAAATCATATAGAAAGTGGAGTGTGAATAAAAAGCATAACTCACATAAACAAATTAGAGACAGTACATATAGAGATAATTCACAATAAGGTAGTGCAATAGACATTGACATGGATAAATAAAACACATTCTTTTAGGTACAGAAAAAAATACATTTACTCTCAAGTGGTTCAGATTCATGTATTTCTTCCCATTCCTCAGTGTTTGACTGGCTGTGTTCTTCCCAACATAAGACTGAGCCATTCATTGGAGCCAAATGTAGTAGTCGGGGTAAGTCATACCACAGAGGCAGGCTTAATGAGAGGCCTACGCATTTTAGCCCACCTCCAATGTGTCAGCCAGCCCTGATTCAAAGTGACATGCCTTCCTTAGTCTGCCTAAACCCAGGGACCCGGAGACCGCTGGAGCTAAATTTACATCCATCCTGGCCAAACAGAGAAAAGGAAAAGCTTTAAAATTCAGGGAACCGGCACTAACCATGGCCAACTTGTTTCATGGAGAATCCACTCTCGATAACAATCAGTAGTTCCAGGCGCAGGAAGACTTTTTTTTTGCTGCTGCTGCTGCTTAAAAGTCTGTATGCTTTCAATAATTTCCAAGTGTTTTGACTCAAACCATGCTATTCCCCTCTCAACATGCCTACTCAGCCACTTCTGGGCTAAGCGTTGGCACACGCCTTCTGATCATGTAACTCTAGCAGTCTCTGTGCACTTTTAGTCTGGGCGGTTGGGGGGGGGGGGGGTAACTATGTCGGCAGAACCGGATATCAGCAAGCAGACATTAACAGGAGATGTTTACCTCTGCCTGAGCTCTCCTGTCCTATACCTCTCCATTCCTCCTGTTCTCGCCTCTTTCTCTGTCGATGCAGTAAGCATACCCACCTGCTCCATCACCATGCCTTGCTGCCTCGCTGCTCTCTCTGCGCTGGAATTGGCAGGAAATCAATTCTGCTCTTGTCTCCGTCTATGCCCCCCCCCCCCCACGCGAGCACACACTTCATCCACACCCCTCCTTGCACTCCTTACTCCCCCTTCCGGCTGTAAAGTGTCCATTCAGGGCTCAGCGCAAGCATCAGCACAACGCCATGCCTTATCGGAGCAGTCACAAAGAGCCACAGGCACATTGTTCATCAGTATCAGCCAGCTCCAGTTTCACTTCACTGTCCATGTATGCCAAGTTACACATATGCATACGCACACACTGTACATTAATGGCGTTAAGCATAGCGGCAGAATGGAAACAGCAGTAGCGTCCAACATATATTTGGGCTAAGATGCAGCGTTAATTGTAGTTTTGGTTAATTACAGAGTTCACTGGATACGGAAAAGATTAAAAAAGGAGGATGGGGTGCGTCATTATTTATTATGCAAATGTATTCCATTTTAGACGATTAAGTGATTATAAGGCTACTCTCTTTCTTCCCCATGTTCTTACTCGTCTTTCCCTTTGCTTTTCAGCATATTACTCTAATGAAGCCATTATTCTCCAAGTGAATTTTAATGAGTTTTTAACCAACATTTTAATGAGCTATACATTACCATAAAGCATGGATTAGTCTAAATGGTGTGTGTGTGTGTGTGTGTGTGTGTGTGTGTGTGTGTGTGTGTGTGTGTGTGTGTGTGTGTGTGTGTGTGTGTGTGTGTGTGTGTGTGTGTGTGTGTGTGTGTGTGTGTGTGTGTGTGTGTGTGTGTGTGTGTGTGTGTGTGTGTGTGAATTTGGAAGGGGAAAGAGGAGAGATGTTCATTAAGACATAATTATATTGTTTCACAGAGGCAAGGCCATACAGTTTTGCTGTGTATGGTCGGTACAATCCCCTAACCTGTGCTTGCTATCATTGCGATGCTAGCTAGCTGGTGGTTGGTTTGTTGAGGGCTCGTTAGAAAATAAAGTACCGCTGTTTAAAAGATGAGCCTTGTAAGGGGCTGCAGTGTAAATGATTGTTAGGCCTGTATACAGAAACACTAATGGAATCCCAGCATGACATGGCATGATGGAACGTGCAGTTTCTCTTAATCATTATACCTGATTTATAGTTGCAGTGCTGCCACTAGTCGGCAACACGTGGAGGGGGGCAACACAAAGCGGCGTTGCAACACAAACACATCATGCGTAAGGCAACCAAATGGTCAGCAGCCGCCTTGTATACTTGGTTGCACACCGGTGTCGCGTGCCGGGGAAAGCCAATATTCAAGCTCACAACGAGCGACAAGAGTGACGCATTGTGAGCTTGTAGGTCTGCTATTTTTGTTGCGCAACACCAGTGCACAACCAACTTACCAAGTATACATCTCACCCGCTGCCATTCGACACCCTGATTCTCCTCCTCGCCCACCTCTGAAGTTTGACCTTCAATGGCTCTCCTTTCATCATCCTGTTCTGTTATGTCCTCCCATCGTTCTGGAGCACACTCGCCCTCCCCCTCTCTTTCATTTCCTCCAAGGCAACATTAAAGTTGCACATATCATGATATCCCCACCTGCGATTCTTCCCCCCACTATATGGTATCTCGGCCGACCATATGATTATCTTTACCTTCACTCTTTTACATATTTCCTGGGCCTTATCCGAGGAAGTGACAGCATTATTTACCATCCCCTAGCCCAGGATGTGCAGATAGGGAGAACGGTGGTGGAGATGATATCAGCGCTGCGGCTGGCCATGGTGTGTGGAGAATGATAGCATGTGCATGCATATGACTTCATCTTGCCAAGCTGCATATGGTTTTGAATGAGGGAGGATGCTGTGAAGAAAAGGGAAAGCACTGAGCTGGTAATAAAAGGGGTGAAAGAAAACCAGCTCTGATGGCTAGAGCGAGTGAGAGAACGAGGGTGGGGTGGGGGTGATGAGCTGTGCTAATGATAAGAGACTCTCTCCTTCGTCCTCAGCGGAGGCACAGCCTTGGGCATCACCAGCCAGCCATATTTTTGCAGCTGTTCGTGCGATCTGACCTGTGCCCCGCGTGGTTGAGGAATACACCGGATGTGAGGCTGATCTGTATGAACCTGCTAGCTGCCTCCCTGCTGTGGGGGTAATTTCTACATCTGGATGAGGGGGCAGGGGGGCAAAGGTTAGCTCTGGCCGGTGGGAGGGCAAATGAGCCAGTCATGGCGAGAGAACCTCAGACAAATGGAGCCCATCTCCCTTCATGGTATACTATTATACACTGTTGCATTATTCTTCTCCCCTGCCTTCAGCGTGGGTGAGAATACAACACATCAATGACAGTGCACAGAGTGGGTTTGGTATATTTTCTAAAGTGACATATTTATCGTCTCTCTTCTCTTAAGGGTGAGATTGGAAATGGTGGGCTTGTAATAGCACTCTGCCGGATGAAACACAAAAAGCACTTGAATGAAATGTTATTATGGCTGGGAGCTATATCTTGAAATACGCTGCTCTTATAGTCCGTGCATGGTTTATTTTCTAATCGGAGAAGGAATTGAAGGCTGTGAGTCTGGGTCGTGTAGTCTCTGGCCCCCAGGCTTCTATAGCTGCTCTAATCTTCCTCTGTTTCTTAGCTTGGACACAGGACAATATCTATGGGGAGTCTTGCTGTAGTAAATTGAGGACAAAATGTAATAACAACCAAATAACTACATAATCATTTGCCATTGGAAAATGCTAGACCCTGCAGCTTTTAAGAATGCTGCACAGTTTATGGGATCTGTCTGCGTATAAGTAGGTGTGTGTGTGTAAGGGAATGTGCCTGTCAATTTGTAGCACATCTTACACAGCTGAAAGAAATGGGGTTTTAAACTTTTAGCCTGCAATATTTTGACATGGACACAACCTCTTGTGAACCAAAGGCAGGCACACAGGCCGGTGGAACGCCCATGTCTGCACTTATCTCAGCATGCAGGCTGGATGCCTCATTCAAGGCTCCCCACTAATCTTACCGACAAGCAGTGTCACCCTCCAGTGACTAATATCCTGGGTGGGAGAACAGGGTGCACAGCACCAAATATCTCTCCTCACCTTGTCCCACCTTGTACTAGGCTCAGTGCTATAGGCTGTTCTGCTGTCATGGCAATGTGTCAGAGGCCAGTTCAATGTGTGAGTCCATGTCAGTTAAGAACACAACACAACACAACACAACACGCACACACACACACACACACACACACACACACACACACACACACACACACACACACACACACACACACACACACACACACACACACACACACAGAGACCTCCCTAAGGGTTGCTGGCACAGACCTCTTTCCTGCCAGTGTATTATAGGGACAAACTGGCTTACCACAGGGGTGTGTGTGTGTGTGTGTGTGAGAGAGAGAGTGTGACAGAGATGTCTGTGTTTCCATTTTGGCACGGCCTTCTACACTCAAGTCCTTAACTGTTGCACAGGGCAAGTTGCAACCCAACTCCCTTCCTTTTAAGTTTTGAAATGTTGACTAAGCGCCAACTTCCAGACCAGCGAATTCGCCATGCTTATCCCCCTCCCTGATACTTCTACTTTAAAATTCACTCACAGCTCTGATAGTTGGAGAATAAATAAATAAATGAAACATGGGAGGCGAGGACAGATACGAGTTCTCCTTAGACCGCAGCTGGACTGACAGATGTAGTGAACTAGTGGTTGTGAACAGAGGGGTGCAAATGTAAAAAATATATAAATATGAATACGCAAGGCTGCAGTGTTTGGGGCCAGCTGGAACTCCATGGGAGGTGAGATGTTTTCAGAGGAAGAAGGACTGAGGGTTCCAGAGGGATTGAAATGACCTCATGTCTGCCTACTGATATGGGCTTAAATAGGCCTAAGCCCTGGAGTTTGAGACATAGTTGGGTTCACTTTCTGACTGTGGATACATTGTCTCAGTCAGTTAGACCCACGTACACTACAGCACAGACTTATAATCTAGAAAAGGCTGGCTGTGTAATTGAAAGGAAATCAGTCATTGCCAAAAAGCGAACCGCAGTTGTGGTACATAAATATCTGTGCGCGCAATCATTGTGGCTGTGCATGTATACCATTGACGGTGTAAACATGCATGAGTTGGACGAGCAAGTCTGAAACAACATTTGCAAGAGTTGCACTTGCACTTCCTGTGCAAGTCTAGCCTCAAATTGATTTGACTTTGAAATTGATGAAGAAAGAAACAAAATGGTGAACCAAAAACCGGAAATGTAAGGAAATTGAATAACAGCTTACCGCCTACTAGGCAATGCAACAAATCATGTGAAATATTTTGCCCGGCTAAAGAATTCCGATGACGGACAATCTATCCAATACTTTCGTCCCAAACAGCTGGCTGGATTTGCAGGGAATTTGTTGAGCGCATCCATGCTCTCCAGAGCTCCAACCTTAGGCCAGACAGACAGATAGACACAGAGATCTCCATATATGCGCTTCAAAGTGATGTGTCCTTCGGGTTATGCAAGGACATGCAGTGATTGGCCAGTGCGGACGCGCTGTGATTGGCCAGTAGCCATTTTGAGTGGCGTCGCAACTCGAACGGCCCTGAGTCGGCTAAGTGAACTTTACTGCTTGAGATGGCGGGCCTCCGTCGCTATCTAGTCCATAGTTATTATATTTGGGTATAGTCCGCAGTTGTTGTAGGCAAGAGGCACTTACGCGTTGGCTACAGAACGCGTAAGTTTTTGTCGCATTCCTAAGCCAATAATTTGATTAGCGGAGTCTCCTACTGACCTACGGAACTATTTTTGGGCATAGTGATATGGACACAAAAAAATAGTTCTGTGTGATAGAGGGGACAAATATGAACGAAAGTTGCACTATATGGTAGAAATAGGTCAACAATACAAATTACGCTAGTTTTTTGAATACATTTACTTTTAATGTGTGCCCCCACAAAATGACCAGAACTACTTAATATTTCACCAAAACCAGAGCAGAGCTCCCACCACGGGACTCAGACAATCAATTAATACAGTTGCAACCACTATATTAATGGCAGTAGTTTTAAGCAGTATTTCATACAGCTTAAGTAAAACAATTCTGAACTATCCCTTATCCCATTTTCCTCTGACATTCTGTTCATATATAATGCCACTGTAGCTAAATCACCTTAAGTCACAGTTTATAAATATTGGTTACATGCCAGTGTCTTTCACCACAAATAGCTAATCTACAAGAGCTTTACAGAAACGTGTAGTACATGCAGTGGTGTGTTCTACCCATGAAATAAATACAAATAAAATGTTTACTGTCTAACAACCGTTTCATTCGGTGACCACGCGCGGGCACATAATATATGCAAGCATGTCGTGGTTGTGCAGGGAATGATTATGGTATACCCTCCGAAAAAACCTAGAACACACCACTGGGTACATGTGATACAACACAGCTAAATGGTGTAGCCTCACTAAAACCCAATAAAAAAGGAGATATTCAAATGCAGACTGTAATGACGGAAGGCAGATGGTCGATTGGGTTGATTTAGACATAAATTCTAGAAACATTGCCTTGAAGTCATAGCAGTCGGCATTAGAATAGAATATGTGCTTGGATTTGCCCTTCCCTCATGTGCTCTGTAAATGTGTTCAAATCATTGTCCTGGCATTAGCAAACCCAGCACCAATATATAGGGCATAATCCCATCACCAGTAATGCATCTGTTTGTTTGTTTCGTAGCTGCTTGTGACCCACTGTTTAGTCCTCAACAAGTGCTATTTTTATTTGCTTCAGTGTGAGGCCACTCTGTGTTTGGCTATTAATTACATGATGGAGGGGCTTTTACTTTGACACACAGTCCAATGTCACAGAAAAAAGCACGTTAATTACAGATAATGCATGTTTCTTTTGTTGTTGTTCCCTGTTTGAAAGGAAATGGTTTTTGCGTAAATCCCAAGGGTGCTATCACCAATGAATGGAAGGGAACAATTAAACCAATACTCAGGCAGAGTAACAACAGGGTGCATCTGGTCTAAACCTGGCTATGAATTTAGACAGCAGGAGTTCTGTTTGTGATGCAAATACATGAATCCTGGCAGTGGTCAGCCGTTTTGCTCACCCTGGCTAGAGCGGGTCCACCTCTACAGAGCAGGTTAATTTCCTGACCCAGCTCCCTAGATATTACCAGAGGACATCCCTGCATGAGAGAGCCTTCCCTCTTCATCCACCTCTCTGTCACTCCATCGCTGTCTCTCCCCCCTCCCTCCCTCCGTCCGTCCTAGCTCTCTTTGTGTTCCCTCTTGTCTCCCCTGAGCATAGGTTTCATTTGAATTTGTGTCACACAAAAGTCCCTCTATGTTCCCCATCGTATCCCCCAGGATAATTGGGTTGAAAGCTTCCTCTATCCTCCACTCCCCCCACCCCTTGGACTAAATAAATAAGCGCACATTGGCTGTGCAGCTTCGCTAGAGAAATGGAAAGAATAAGAGAGAGGTAGAGAGAGAGAGAGAAAGAGAGGGAGAGAGAGAGAAGATGAGAGTGACCTGCAGCGCAGGGACCTGTTATCCCCTCTATAATCCTGGCTCCCTCTCCTTCTCTCCCCTGTGCCACGTGGAATTTACATAAAGACCTGTGGTGCTGCCCTTAATTTAGCCTTCCTCAAACATCTTCAAACATCCTCCAACAAGCCCACTCTCTGCTTTCATCCTTCAGAGGATTCATGTGTCCCTCTCTCCGCCATGGATGGGCACACACCAGCGTGCCACAATTTCCCACCATGGAAAATCATGGATTTTCCCCCCCACTTCAGATCAAACCTAGAATAGTCTGTTTGAGTGCACCCTGCCTGAGCCACGGCTAAAATCAAGTCCACATTTCTGGCTCTAAAACCGCACGCAAGATATGGGATAATTCATTTTTGTTGTGAAAGCGCATCTGTCTCAAGTTCATTTTATTCTTCTGGGGACATTATGCCTCAATTCAAAAAGTTATTCTAGAAGGCTGTTTCTAATAAATAGCTTTTTACATCGAGGTGATGAGTCAGTGAGTAGCTGTTTTTGAGTGGTGGTGCAACCACTCCAAGGAACAGTCCCTATGTCCCAACCTATGTGACTATGTCCGTTTAGAGTACCAGTAGGGTCAAAAGTGGCGCTGTTGTGCCAGAAACATAGAGAGAGAGAGATAGTGTTGCACTGTTGCCTGCTAATGAGAGAGAGAGAGAGAGGGGAGTTGCACCACTCAGTTCACACAGGTGTGATTTTTCCTGAACTATCGGCGTGTCTAGCGATTCAAAGGCTGGAGTCAGGCTATCAAATCATGAACACAGCGTGTGATTTCTGTGAAATTTTGCACGCACATTCCCACTAGTACTGATGTTAGTTTGGACAATACATTTTTATTTGTCGTATTAACAGATTATTGTACTCCCTGTCTGCATCTGTTTTGGTCCCAAAATCCTAGTATTGGTTGGACCCTAACTTTATGCCTGCACATACGGTACATACATAAGATGTTATTACACTATTTACTAAATGTGATGTGTGTATGTGTGCGTGCATGCGAGAGACAACACCTTTCTATGTTTGATAATGAGCTGGTGTTGTGTTTGAGTAAACACAAGCCAGGGTGAGAGGCTATCTTTGTGATGAAAGGCCTACCTGAGGGTGATTAGATACAAGGCAGCAGTTGTTTGACAGACCACCCACTGGTTTTGTGTGTTTTGTGTGTTTTGTGTGCGTGTATGTGTTTGCACGCACGCACCCCAGCGTGATTTTGTGTGTGCCAACTTTGCTGGGCACATTGCATCCCTCTAAGCTCTCACATGTGAGTGACACCAAGCTTCAGGGCATTCGGTCTGTGTTTGTTCTGCTACCTCCATAGGGACCTCCATTAGTTCCAATTAGCTTTACTTGTACTAGCCCAGTCAGCTGAAAACACTCATCGCATTTAAATAGCCAGGATGAAGACCGCATACACCCACTACATACTGAACAAGTTTCTGTAATTAGATGTTTTCGAGAAGGAAAGCTGAACCATAACCTGGTAAATTTCTGTTGTATGATTAATGGTTTGGTCATGGTGCTCTGGCTAACCCCGGTTCCTCTTGTTTTCTCCTCAGTGTTGCGAGATGACTTCAGACAAAACCCTACAGACGCAGTGGTGGCTGTAGGAGAACCAGCCATCCTGGAGTGTGTCCCTCCCAGAGGTCACCCTGAACCCACCATCTACTGGAAGAAGGACAAAGTACGCATCGATGACAAGGAGGACAGAGTCACGGTGAGTACTAGCCTGAATGACGAGGGTGACTGATGCAATGTTACTGTGATTGGCATAAAGCTCTGTATTGGTTTAGGTCAGTTGTCTGTCACGTGAGAAGAATCCACGCGTGCCATTTTTTGGACAACCATACATTTGTATTGCAAAATATACAACTGTACAAAACGTTGTCTATATCAGTTCTCAAATTCGATTCCACAAAGAAATATATATTTTAACCACTTCAACCTGGCATCACTATTTTGGGCACGTCATAATAGGCAACATTTTGTTTTATAAATGTATTGTCCGCCAGGCCGAAATGGGCGAGACTGTTTTTTGCACCCTGTCCGTCCGTCGGTCCGTCTGTGATGGGCCTGTTATAGCGCATAGCAGGAGGTAGACTTTTGCAAAACACATTTTTGGACAGTACTCCTACAGTTTCAGTCAAACAATCACGCAACTCGGTACACAGTATCTCTATAGTCATTAAATGAGACATGTCTTTCAGACTTTTCTTATTCCATCCTGATTGGCTAAGATTGGCTTCCAGGCCACAATAACCTTAATCTGACGGTACCAGCGTTGCCTCAAATAGTCACTGACTATTCTCCCAAGACTTTTCTCACCCAACAGGTCAAAAAGGGTGAAGGGGTACAAGGTCCTCCCAGCAGGCTGAGGAACAGTTTTTTCCCACAGGCTGTCAGGATACTAGATGAAAAGTGACTGTGAATGTGCAATAACCCTCCGTACTCTGCACTATGCACTTCTGAGTATTCTGCACTATGCACTTTGACTGACGCTATTGCCCTGTGTTTGTTATCTTTGAGTGTTTTTATGATCATGTTTTTATTGGAGCTTCTGAGCGTAAGTTTTTCACATTTATGTACCTAAACTGTGCATCTATGTGACAATAATGTCAATCTGAATCTGACCTGGCTGAAACTTACGCTGTGCTCCAAGGAGCACTTTTTCTAATTTCTTTATGTTTTCACAAATCGTGAAAAAGCTTATGATGTTGTGAGCTTGTAAAATGTTGAACATTTTGTGTATATATTCAAGAATGATAACAGAAGCTATTTTGAAAAAATAAATAAATACAAGTTTTTTGATGGAGGAGTGTTTCTCGCCCCTAGATTCGTGGAGGAAAGCTGATGATCTCCAACACCAGGAAGAGTGATGCTGGCATGTACATCTGTGTGGGTACTAACATGGTGGGAGAACGGGACAGTGAAACGGCACAAGTCACAGTGTTTGGTAAGCTCCAAGATACTTTACAGTACATCTGCTCACACCAAGGTTATTGTAGTTTTTATTTATGTATTTATTTATATCCATTCCTCTTTATTTTTATTTGTTTAGTCTTTTGACAAAATTGGTTGAATATTTGGTTGAATATTTCTTTAACCAACACACAGACTTAAAGGGTGTTCAATAGCACTACTGATTTATAAAGAAAATAGTTTGATGATCCAATGGAGTTTGGACTTTTTAATTCTTTCCATTGGTTCAATATTTTTTAACCAACACACAGACGTAAATGGTGTTCAATAGCATTGATTTATATTTTTTAGTTTTAATAATCAAAAACCTCAAATGGAGTTTGGTGTTTTGGTGGTTTCTCCCCAACATGCATATTTATTTATTTTGTTTTTATTTATGCTAAAACCACACACATCATGTTTGAATTGTCTTATGTGAGCAAATGGTTTCATTGACTCTCCCCTTCATCCACACTGCAGAGCGGCCCACCTTCCTGCGACGGCCCATCAATCAGGTGGTTCTGGAGGAGGAGACGGTGGAGTTTCGCTGCCAGGTACAGGGAGACCCTCAGCCCAACGTCCGTTGGAGGAAGGATGACATTGATGTCCCTCGTGGGAGGTAAACAAACTCTACAGACAATTCTTGACAGTATGATCCTCACTGTACCTCAGGTTGAGTTTCCCCAGATGCTTGTTTCGCAGGGTCTCAGCCCCTACTGGTTCAGAGGAGGATTTATGGAAGATAAGCTGACCCCACATTAGATCTGTCTAATGTTTGCCATCAGCTGCGTGCGTGCGTGCGTGCGTGCGTGCGTGCGTGCGTGCGTGCGTGCGTGCGTGCGTGCGTGCTGATGATGATGTGCCAGGTACTATTTTATACAGAGCGATATGCAGCACAGTGATCAGTGTCAATGTGAGAGTGTGATGCAGCTTGATGATAACTCACACTGCCAGCTCTCACCTGGCCCTGCCTGCCAACGGGCATTATGCTGCCCTATTAGGCTGTCCACAACACACAGTACATTGCACACGCTGGCCCACCCCTGCTCGACCCCCCAGGTGTCTCCGCAGACCACTCAGACACAAAGGGGCAGAGGCAAGGATTATACATTGTGACACATTTCAAGAAAGGCGTCCACGAGCAGACAACCACACATGAATCTAGTAGGGAGGTAGGCATGGAGACTGACAGAACCTTTGGGGGTAGTGCAGACACAAACAGGCTGGAAGGCAGATGCTCAGAAAGTCAGCAAAGAAAAACCCAACTGAGGCAATTTGGAAGACAGACAGAGACAGAGGTGATTCGGGGCATGAGGGGGAAGGTTGTGACAGAGAGCCAGCTGACGGGACCTGACCAGACTCTGTGTGCAGGTGCAGGTGGGTCCTTGGCACAGACACCTCAGAAACCTCGAGGATAATATCCCCTTCGCATACACATTAACCCCATTCACCCTACTTAATCTCACTCACACACACACCCCCACACACACACACAGACACGCTTGTGTTTTGTGATAGAAAAGCTGTGTGTGCTAATGTAATCCAACGCGCTGCCTGCCAGTCTGTCTCACTTCCTGTGAGAGACGACCGACCCTGATGATGTTGTCCAACTGCTCCTGTTGCGTCACCGTGATTCACAGTCATTTACAGAGGTGTCATTGTCAACGTCTGCGCATCAAAGAGACTGGTGCTGTGTCCTGGCCAACAACTTACTCATAATTTACCGTTTGCATCACTACACAAAGCACACACGGCACGTACGCATTTGGGCGGATTGTTAATATCTGTTGGGATTTGGTTCATATCAGGGCCAGTGGCACATGAGTCCTGTGCCAAACCAAACACACACACACACAAAAAAAAGTTCACTTACTGTATGTCTTTGATATCGAGTTGGCTCAGGAACAGAGATGCACAGCTCATTTTTGTTTGCTAATTAGCACACTTTAATTTAACAGGAGGATGACTCTTGCTTGCTTGCGTCGATGCTTGCTTTGAAGCTAGTTGTGTTTAGCAGTAGAACGATGTAATGAACCTTAGTAACAAAGGCAGCCAAATTATTGAACGATCAGTATCACACTGCTTGCAATTAAGAGCGTTAATATACACATTAAAATACACAGTGTACCCCTTATTGGTTACATGTGTACACTCTCAGAGATAATTGAACATTCAGGATTTTACAGTTTAACAAATATGCTACCATAACACACTGTGACATTTAGCTGTAAGCTCCCCTGGGAGCTTACAGAGTAGTGGTTGTCACCACAGGGGGAAGGGAGTTGAGGACCATTATAGGTGTGGTGGGAAGGGGTGTCTGCTTGCTCTTCATCCAAAAAGGTTATACTGTCCTTATTACTATGATAAGCTGTAGAAAGAGAGGGACTTAGTGCCCCCCCCCCCCCCCCCTCCACCCCCCCAATACCTTCTACTTGTCTTTGTTGTTACCCCTTACCCTGTTTGTGCGTGCTTGTGCACGCGATTGTGCCTGTGTGTAAACTGTGCAACTTGCATGCAGGGGGAAGGGGTCTTAGAGCTTCAGCTGAATAAATACGTATTTAATGTGCTCAGTGGCTGTATTAGCCTCCCTGGTAAGCATGCACGCACGCACGCACGCACGCACACATGCACACACACAGAGTAGCTGCACACAGAGAATACACAGAAATTACCAGGATGGGACTGCATGGCACCAGCATCTGTGGTATAGAATAGGAAATACAGAAAAGCTGTTTTGATTTAAAGATTGAGTGTCGTGATTTTTATCACCCAAAAACATGTCCATCAGGTATTATGATTATATAAGGAGGAAGATTTTTTCAAAAAAGTGTACAGTATTTGTTAAAATGTCGTTTTTATGTGGACAAGCCCACCAGTTCATTAAGTATGCCTGGTTTGCCTGGTGGGTGGTGATGGGTGGTGATTCACCTGAACTTTAAGTATGGTTGGTGTACTGTTACCTGGATGCTTTGAAAATACTGTAATTGATAACTGATTGCTGTAGTTTTAGGATTCACTAAACAATTCACTAATCTATTGAAGTGACCATGGGTGATGGTTGGAGATTTGTAGTTCAAATGCGTGGCCCACCCATGTACTGTATGCAGTACCCGCTGTAGCTGTACAGTGCCCAGTGCGGAACCCAGTACCATATGCCACTGATCTGACAAATATGGAGATTGCGGATCATTGATGTTGTCAGAAGCTTTTTTGCTTCTCAGAAACCTTGGTTCGACTGAATTCCCACTCGGCACAGGTGTGTTCATTTTCAACCTAGCTGAATTACTTGTCATTGAAATTACGTATTTAGGGTTGGTGGTATTGAGCCAGCTGCTTCTGTATAGAATAGATTAAGTGGAAATAAAAAAAATCATAGAGAATTGGCTTGTTATGTTGGAGAGCCAGGAGGCGAGCACCAGAGACCTCCAGGTCTCCAGGAGGGAGACCCCGCAGCAGTCAATAAATCCCAGAGAATAGAAGAGGCTTGGCCAGCAGTGTGTGTTATCTCCTACTGCCAACCAGCTCTGTGTGTGGGCCAAATCTCTTTTTCTTTCCTTTGGTCTGTCTCTCCCTCCCTCCCTCCTTCCCTCCTTCCCTCTGGCCCCAGTGTGCCCTCCTTATCTGAGCCCCTCTGCTCTAGCGGTCCATCTGTATGCAGGTCCTCTGTCCCCCGTGACCCCAGAAACACAGCCCCTGCTCCACGCACCACCTCAGTGAAAAGCCTCCCTTTCGCACTCTTTCTGTGTGTGTGTGTGTGTGTGTGTGTGTGTGTGTGTGTGTGTGTGTGTGTGTGTGTGTGTGTGTGTGTGTGTGTGTGTGTGTGTGTGTGTGTGTGTGTGTGTGTGTGTGTGTGTGTGTGTGTGTGTGTGTGTGTGTGTGTGTGTGTGTGTGTGTGTGTGTGTGTGTGTTTCAGAGAGGTGTGTAGGTCATTCTTTTTGAGAGAGCTGTTAAAGCCACTCTGACAGGAATGACTGTGTTATGCTGACCATCCACTTTCAGTAATTTCTCACCTCCGCAACTCAGCAGAAAAAAGACGGGAGTCTGTGGTTCCTGTCTCCATTACTTCCACTGATATATAAGCGGATACATCTGGTATTCATGATTGTGCATTTGGGGGGCTTTTATCTTTTAGGCTGTATCGAAACAGAGTGCCAACAGCAATGTCATGCTCTGAAAATCAAACACATAATGCAAAACAAAAGAAAGAATATGAAAACACTATGCATTAATTAGAGACAGATACACAGTGGATCATTCATTATGGATCCAATGTCTTTCATTGATATTTGTGGCATGGTAAAATTCTCTCTCTCTTTCTGTCACTGTGTCTCTCTCATTTGCTATATTGAGAAAGCAATCGTGATGGTGTTTGCACACCCTTTGATCCTCTCGCGCGCGCACGCACGCACGCACGCACGCACGCACGCACGCACGCACGCATGCACATACACACACACACACACACACACTGACAGACACACAAGCTCCCAGGCATGTGCCAGTATGCTATTCTTTGCTGTTCCTTACTTCTTGCTATCTGCAACATCTCCCAGCAGATCACTAGCATCTGATCCAAAGCGCTCTGTCTAACTAAAGTCTCTTCTACTGTCACTGTTACCATGGAGCCCTGGCTCTGAACTCACCGACGCTAAAGTAAGAGACCGATTTAGGATCAGCTTACCCTCCACCAACCCCCAATCTAACCGCCGTGACTGTAATAGTGCCAAGCTGATCTTTGAGCAATGTGATAAATGCCTCATTTTGGCTTAACACTTTTTATGCTAAGGACGTGTATACACAGCCTGGGAATCAAAAACCACAGGTGCCTTGGATGTGTACAGGGGTCCTTAGTTATTTTTTATTGATATAAAAAAATATATCGATTTTTCTATTTTTATTTTGTTGGCCTTTCCTTCTGCAGCGTACTCCTTGTGTTTCACGCATGCGCACTGCCGTTCACTTCATTGTTTACGGCTCCATTAGAATGGCTCATAACTTTAAATCTAGGGAGCTCTCCATGGTTTTGACCAGGAGGGCAATGTTCTGTCTTCACTTCTGACTTCAGGAAGCATCTCGTTTGGAATATATACGCTTCTAGAGAGACTTTAGGTGTACCAGCGTGAGGTAAGAACGGAAGATTATGCGTCCCGGTTTTGGGGGGTAACGGAAGGTGGGCTTTTCAGAGTAAAATCTGCCTCATCTGCTGGCACTATAGTGCCATTATTTTTTGAAGAATTCCCTGGCAAAAATAGTGTTAAGAAGAGGCACCACCCTGGCTTCCTAGGGAATGTGAGAGGAGAGGAGACTCGGGGGGAGGGAGTGATGCTCTGGCTGTGGGCCCTGAGCAGGATAGATGAGAGGCCATAATGGCGCTTAATTGATTCCCTCCTATGGTTGATAGTGTCTGGACAGGTAGGTGTCCTTTGATCAGGCTGAGGTGAAGTGGCAGTCAGGTGGTGTGAAACAGGATCAGGCTGAATCAGAGCAGAGAGGGGACTTTGTCTCAGATCCATCAGACTGGAGTGTGAACTGGCATCGGTCCCATATGCGGAGTCCGACACGCACGCACGCACGCACGCACGCACACAGACACACACACAGACACACACAGACAGACACACACACACACACACACACACACACACACACACACACACGGTTGCAGTCCTGTGCACAGAGAGGTAAGGTATAGATAAAATCTACTCAGGCTGAGTCATTTTTCGGAGAACAGTATACAGTATACTGCACACGCTCAATCTCTCCAAGAGATAGGTAGGTGCTGTCAGGCTCAGTCAGTTGGCACTTGTCTTTGGGTGCGACTCAGGTGATTATGTGCTCATACTGTATGACAGATGGAGGGATCTCTCTCCCTGAGATGACCTCAAGGATTTTCAAGTTGTAGTGCTGCTTTTAAAAGTTAGTTTTTTAAAGATTTGAATAAATGCATTGGCCTGTGCACTACATGCACTTAACTACAGTACTTATTAAGACCTATATACTTTGTTGTATGACAATAGTCAAAATAGCATTTCTACCAGCCCATAGCACATGAGCTTGTGAGCTTCTATTTTTGGAATGTATTTATGTACTGGAAAGCCTTTGCCTATAATGACATGCTCAAAATAGGGAGGCCGAGATTAATGTGGTTTATCAACAAGACGAGAGAAATGATGCTTAATCTTGCCATATGCTTACATTTTCATCACTCCACATCTAACTGCATATTGCATAAGCAAGTGCCTGCCCCCATTATAGTACAGTATGTGTGGGCGTGATCTACAGCATACTGTATGATTGCATATGTTGTAATCTGTGTGTGCATGTACTGTTTATGTGTCTGCATGTGTGTTCCCTGGGTTAAGATGGAGGGAGAGGCCAGCAGAGTGAACTTGGCCCTCCGATTCTTTCCACAACCCATCCATATTACATGTGTAATTACATTCCTCCTCTAATGGGGAACAGAGCCCTACCCCAAGCCTGATACAAGAAAGAGCTACTGTTCCCCTCGCTTGCGTGTATTTATACGCGTGTGTGTGTGTGTGTGTGTGTGTGTGTGTGTGCGTGTGCGTGTGCGTGCGCGTGCGCGTGCGTGTGTGGCCACAACTACCTCTTATCCCAGAGTTTTTCCACCCCTCCTGTCATCTAAGCTGATTCAAAATAGGAAGCTGATTACAGATTGATTGGGCTCAGGTTTCCCTCTAATAAGTTATGCGGCAGCCTGAGGTCCTTTTTTTGGAAGACTGGCGGCGACAGGACCAAAGAACAATGCACATGTTGTCTGGTGTGATGTGCTGCGTGTGCCCTGCCTGCTGTGAGGGCATGGCCGTGCAACATGTATCAGACTGTGGGAACCTGTCAGAATGGTATGGCTGACTATGACAATGAGTATTTGTGGCCTTGTGGGCAGGGTCTTCTCAGAAGCCTCACCTGTCACCTTCACTCCTTTCACTCCTCCTGCGGACTCCATCTCCTCCATGCCAGCCAGGGATATAGAATATTTATTTTAAAGCCTAATTATATATAATATAATTAATATAATTAACAATAACATGCCACATTGGGACAAAATGGCCAAACTATAAAAAGAGTGATTCATTAGATCACTAGAGAATTAGACTATGGCCCGAGGGCCATAGTCTGTGAAGATGTGCTCTCTTCATTAGATTGTGTTGTTTCCTACATAACAAGACAGCGTGCCCGCCTGAAAAAAGGTTCTGTGTCACTCCTGTGGATGCTGCCAGAACATTTCCAAACAATAAAAGCATTATTCTCTGCCCCACCATTGCCTGAACTGTACTGTACTGTACATCCCCTCTTCTCTAGAACAAAGTATTTAGTCATGACTCAGTCAAATAATCATTATGGCTCTTTAAGTACCTGTGTGGAGAGGTGGAACTGAGTTGAAGAATGCACTTCAATAAAGCTGCCTTTGAACGCTTGCTCAGGAAATGTCATAACACCGTGTGAGGGGGGGTTGAGACATGGGGAGACGGGACAGATTAGTTTTGCAGCTGCCAGTGGCACACAGCCATCAGTACACCTGATGGTAGGGTCCTTTCCAGTGCAGGGGAAATGGACCATAGCCTTGTGTTACTGTACAGTGCAGTCCCTTTAGAAAACATTGACATAGTCCATTGTTCACACACAAGACGTCCTCACCTTGCTGAGCTACTGGGACACGGTTAACTTAACAGATCGTATTGTGTTTAAATTCAACATGGTTTGAGAAAGCCATTCGTGTTTGAAGACGCAATGGTGTGGCACCTTATCTCTCCTTCTCTCTGTCTCTGCCTCACCATTCTGTTCTCTCATTGTGTGTAGTGACAGACTGTGGACAGCAGACTGTTGTCTGGCTGTCAGACTGCCATCAGACACCCCAAACCTCATACCACCAGCGACCAGCCCCCTCACCACCACCACACCCCTCACACATTGCCATGCCAGCGAAACCCTTCTAATTACCAGACAGAACAACACACCAACCTAACATCACACACTGCTGCTATAGACATGTATAACATTTCTATAATATACCGCTAACCGTATAGTGATACTGAATTAAAAGCTATTATGATAATATTGAACAGAACGGTAAATGGATTTTACGTTGATGCTTATTTTGTTCTTTCTTTCTTTGTCTCCATTCCTCCCAAGTGACAAACACAACACACAAACACATGTATTGCATTATATGGTGGGAATATCAAGATGTTGGTGGTAAATTATCATTAATGTTATCCCCACTCCAAAAATAGTGAATTAGCCTGTGTGGGAACATTTGGGTTCCCCAAAAAATATGGGGTCATAGTTTCAGGCATTAAGCTGTAGCAGGTCTATAGCTACTCTGTCAAGTACTTTTTTCTTTGTGTAGCACTGTAAAGATACAGTGCATTATGCTCTCCCAAACGCACGCACGCACGCACGCACGCACGCACGCACGCACGCACGCACGCACGCAAGCACTCACTCACTCACTCACTCACTCACTCACTCACTCACTCACTCACTCACTCACTCACACTCATAAACACAAAGGAACGTCTCATGAATATTGGAAGAGTTTGGGGGTTCCAGTTGAGAGAATGCCTCTCCCTGTACTGCGTGTCATTGCTAAATAATTGATCCACCTTATTCCAATCTCCCATTGTCAAAATGAACGGTTGGGTTTCTAACACTGGTAACACTGTTCACCTCTTAGGGAGAAAATGCACTTCTCATGGTTGCTGATACCTTAACATGCTTAGCTTCACTACCAGCACATTTTTGCCAGTGGGACATCTGAATCTGAATTTAACATCTAACATCTGCCTTTTGATGCTGTAGATATACGGACAGATACAGAATCCGGAATCTCATGCTATTGTTTCTCTGTTGGCAGGTATGAGATCAAGTATGATAAGGAGGACTACCTGCTCAGGGTTAAGAAGGCCTCGACCAACGATGAAGGCACGTTCACCTGTGTGGCAGAAAACCGCGTGGGCAAGCTGGAGGCATCCGCCACACTTACTGTCCGAGGTAGGAAATGCCGTCGCCATGCTGTTCTTTCACATTTAGCTCACACAACAGCCAACACAAAGGTGTCATCATGGACCATTCTTTGAGCTCATGGTTGAATACTGTGCGACCCTGACGGACAGTATTAACCTATGAAGCCTCCTGGAATTCCAGTAGTGCTGACTCTCTAAGCTGAGAGAGATGTGGACAGTCAGTCTATGAATACATTTAATTATTTACACTTTCAAGTGCAGCATTGACACACATTGCCTCCACCCCCCACCGCCACCCCCCCTCAGAGCGGTTGGGTAGTCACGCTGTAACCACCCAGTCAGCAGTAAAGCCATTTCACAGTTTACTGGTGCACACCGACAGGCCTGTGCTTGAGGTTTGCAAGGTTAATAAAAACATTCTAACCATAATCTTTTCTCTCTTGCGCTACTCTTCTGCCCATTAGATCAGAGAATTCAAGGTCTCTGTGGAGCGCTTTAATGCCACACAGCCAGCTGAGGGCTGACTTCAATTTTCAGCCCTTTTAAATACTGGGATTTATGTGAAACCTGCTTTTTTTTTTTTAGAACAGAGGCTCAGGTCTTGGCTGAAGAGAGGGGAGACAGATAATCATACAGGGACATGGTCACTACTTGTGCCAACACATTTTAATATGGTGTTGAGTCTCAACTGCAGAATGTATCCTCCCTGCTAGACCACTTTAGTCTTATTATACTCAATACTGGAATATGATATCTAGCACCAGGAATATCTCTCTTATCTCTTTCTCTTTGGCTTTCAGTTGCTCTATGCATCAGTGCTAACAATGAATACACACCTCACCATGCTACTACAAACACACACCACCTGTAGAACTGTAGATTTCATATATGCAGACAGAGAACATCCAATAGCATATTTTTGCATCTGGAGAATAGAGAGCAACTCCCCCCAGAAAGCTATGCTTTATAGTGTGCAAAATATTCGGCCACTGGGGGGCACTAACATTAGGCTTTCTATGGCCATCAGTGTAAGGTAAAGTAAAGCTGAGGCAAAAGCACCAATTGTAGGAAAACCTTGTTCTATTGGATCATCTCTGTCATTGCTTACCCTGTTCTGGAAACGTGTTGCCCCCAACACAACATATCATTCATTCTGACTTATTATTTCTTTTGTCTTACTTTATTATGTTTGTTCTGTTCCCCTTCTTTTTTTTGTGTGTTTGTATGTGTGTTTGTTCTTGATTTGTTTCTGTCGTGTATCCACTCCTCCATTGTTGTGTCTCCAGCTCGCCCTGTAGGTAAGTGGTCATCATCCTTCTGATCTGCTCCCATTCCCATCCTCCTGCATGTGCTCCCCATACACACCTCTGCATCCGATTGCTTGACGACCACTGTTAGCACACTGTAACATGCTGTAGTTGACTAACATGGCTGTTGTAATGTACCGTAATGTTACATCTTGTTAACTCCCCAAAATGTCCAGTGTTTAATGGTTCCATTGTTTTTTTTAGATTTGGTTCTTGCGTGCCTTCTCGAGTTCACTAACCAGGAATATAAAGATTTTTTTTTAAATTATGACAAATTCTCAGCTTTGTAGAATATATACTCTGCCCTTCACTATTTGTGGACAAGGCCAGCAATCTGATGATGTCAGATGTAGACATCTCTCATCTTCCATAGTTATTCCGCTGCTGTACTGGGACCCTGCTTAACAAGCACGTCTTGAGGCCATCTGTGGACTCTTGGCGCGTGGTACACATCGCTCAGATCTGTGTGTCTTGGACGGGCTCATTTCCTCCGAACCCCAAGACAGAGCAGGAGATCTCACTGAGTGTTCCGATAGATGTGAGAAAGACAAGGTCACAGCCATTTGATACACTTCAAACTGTAGAAATGGATAGTGAGGGGGGGACATCTGGAGGAAGGAACACAAGATAGCGGAGAGAGGAGAGGAATGCAGAGAAGACAGATATGGGGTTGGTTAGAGACGGAGGGGTAGGGGCGGAAGTCATCACGGTCTTGACTGGCAGACGGAGCCCAAATGCTGCCACAATGGCACGACCGAGGTTGCCAAAACAGCAGTGGCCATCCCACAATTGTCACGAGCTGTCAGCCTCCGAGAAGATGGAGGAAATTACACATTCAGCCTGCCTGTGGGAAAGAGACAGTAATTGCCGTAGACTTCTGAATAAAATATGATTTTTTTTGTGTGTGTGTGTGTGTGTGGGGGGGGTGGGGGGGGGGTGTCTTATATGAATGTATGTCTATCTGTCCATTTGTTCTCTTCTCCGAGTTTTGTATGCTGTAACTCCCCCCCCCGCCATACCCGGGGCAGATGTGACTTGTCATGAATTAAATATGGGGGCCTGATCATGCGTTTCCTTGGGAGGGGACAGGAAGGAGCCTCTCACATGTCGTTAAGGGTCTCTGAATCAAAACAGGACCCATGTGAGTGAGCTGTGAGCCAAGCTGGGAAACCGACTTCCTGTAAATATCCATGTTTGACAATGTCAATCTTTTTGTTTTAGATGTATATATTTCTTGCTAGTTAGAGTAAGAGATAGGAAGGAAGGTAGACAGTAAACCATAGCATGAATCAGGATTTAACCACTTAAACCCTATGCAGGCCCCCTAAGGTTTTTAGGAGTACATGTATGGTGTTGGGCGCAAAAAGAGAATTGCAGTTTCTACTAGTTGAGTCAATCATTTGAATTATTGACCATGGCACTTGATTAAAAAATGTGGCGCTCCACATTTTTGGTTGGCTACAACAAAACACTGGGGTATGATTTAGCCTAGCTAAGGTCACGGTTACAGATCATAGAAAGAAATAATCATGTGTGTATACAGAAGAAGAAATAATCATGACACGTTTGTTTGTTATGAGGATACCTTGGTTGTGGTGAACATAATCGGTAATCGGGTCCCCAGCTAATAAGTAAACGGTTGTGAATTAGTATGGCCCTTATGACATATCTATACTTTTAATATATATGGTAGGAGTGTGTGTGTGTGTGTGTGTGTGTGTGTGTGTGTGTGTGTGTGTGTGTGTGTGTGTGTGTGTGTGTGTGTGTGTGTGTGTGTGTGTGTGTGTGTGTGTGTGTGTGTGTGTGTGTGTGTGTGTGTGTGTGTGTGTGTGTGTGTGTGTGTGTGTGTGTGTGTGTGTGTGTACTGCATGGTGCCACAAGTGCCTAGGAAACAAGGAGATGAGGAGAGACCGATAAAGATAAGTGTGAGAGATGAGTGTGAGAAAAGACTAATTTGGGACTGTGATAGAAGCCAGTCTGTAACAGGCGTGAGTGGTTAGCGGTGATGCAATGTGTGGGATGGACTGACCAGTGAAAGAGAAAGGAGGAAACGGTCTTTGCCAGACTGTGATTTAGGAGGGCTGTTTCAGGCCCAGAAATGCGAGAGGCGCAAGCTAACTAAGCTGCAGAGGGCCAAATGGGGATGCTGTAAATCTGAAGCCATCTGCCTCATTCCCAACTGTGTGTATCTTTGACAAATACATACTCCCAGAAAGGGATTACATGGAGAAAGCAGCCAAATGGGATGAGTTTTCCCTTACTGGAACCAGCTGGCTTGACAGTTCAAGGACTTAGACAGCAATCAAAAGAAAAATAATGAATGTAAGATGTTCTGCAACAAGTCTTTTATTCTTTTTCAGATTCAGATTTTGGGATGTTCAAAACAAACAAAACTTGCATTGGGACCACTTTGATATCTGATCTGTGATCATAGAATTATCTTTGTCAATAAGAAATAGAAGTTTGATTCATCAAATAATATATTTAATGCCACAAATCTGATCCACTCTGATAAGGATTCAAAGTTTTGAACTCTTGGGCCTAGATGACTATGATTGATGATTTTAAATGTCTGCTGTAGGAGGCAGTTTTTATGCCTGGAACGTGATGGTAATTTGTAATCATGGGCAACATAGTTCATGTCAGCAGGAAGCCTACACACAGTTTGACAAATAAGGAAAGGTCACAGTCAGGGCCATGTAACTACGCTCAAGATTCAGCCATCTGTAGACCTCGACTTTGTTGTGATAATATTCAGTATTTCTCATGAGATAAATATAGTTCAGATTTACTGTTTACTAAAACAAACAGTACCTGTCATTAAAGGAGAATACCGGACCAACACTTTTATTATATATATCCAAGAACCCTGTATAGCCATACATGGAGAAGACTGGATCATCACCTAGATCTGCATATACAGTATGGAGCCGGCCAGCAACTCTATATCTGGCCTCACGGACACCACGTTGATCTGACCTCATCATACCCTTAGATCTCCATATATGGAGCTGTCCTGTTCTGACATTCCATATGTTGATCCTACCCCACCCGTCCTTCCTCTTCGATGTCTCCCTTTTGACTGATACAGTACCTGTCCACAGGGCTCGACGCTTAGCATTTTTCCAAGTAGCACGTGTGCGACTAAGTTGAAAAATCTAGTAGCACACAAATTATTTTAGGAGCACGATGAAAAGTTATCAAATAATGTGTTTTTGAGGGGCGCTAGCCCCTCCTATATACAGCTGTAGTCCCCACACGTCTCAATATCTTGACAATGAAAGGAGAAATTAGGTCAAAATTCCGCTAAATATGACGTAAATTAAACATCAAAACATTAAACGCCATTGACATTGAAAGGACAATGTATGTCATATGTAAACGAGCAAATCAGCTAACCAATCACAGGCAACAGGCATTCTGATTGGCCAATATGAGATGATTCATGATGATGTATGATGATAAGAGCGCCCCTCACTTCACACAGGTGTGATTTTTCTTTAATACAGTGATATGAGGTAGGGGGCGGGCAATATGAAAAATCTTTCAGAAATGATCACAATATTGATATTCATCTGGATTTGTTTGTTTTTATATAATCTATATAATCAATTTGTTTTTATGCTGATAGTCTATTAGTTTTTTATGCAAATAGATAGAGGGATAGATGGATAATCAATTCATTTTATGTTGCTCATGTATGGACAGACAGACTTTCTATCCGTTTTTATCCTGCTGTTCTATCGTGTGAGATTCGGTGCAGGGCGCAGGCTACTCGATGGTACTATTAGTATTGTAACATTCTCCTTGGCTTTGACTGCTTCAGTTCAGACCATCGTACATAGGCTATACACCTCGGCGTGGTGGAAGGAGGTAGTGGGGGGATCTTTGCCTTTTTTCCGTCGCTCGTTATGCAGGCTACTGACTTAATATGTACCCAGCCAAGTCGGTCATTCGTATTATCATTTGCGCTGCGCACACGATTTTGTAAGCGAGGTGCTGAGCGATGGTTGTTTTGGTAGAATCCGTGCACACGTGCACTCTTTGCGTGCACGGCCGCACGCTGTTTCACCCACGTTTGGTTAAAAGTTATAGAGTGATGTTTGAACATTGAACTTTCCAAATAACTTTAGTATTCAACGTGTCGGGGTCCTAGCAACTCCTTCTGTGCTATCATGCTATCCTGCTGCGTTCGCTGCTGACAGGGAAGAGAAGTACTGAACAGCAACACATGGAGGGGCGGGGCGGTGGGAGCAAAAGGGACAGATCTTCAAATGAACGCCGCATTGAGTCTCGACACGTTGTTAGCTTGTAGATCTGCTCTTTTTGGCGAACGACACCGCCGTACTATATAAATATAAATGTAGGTATAGAACCGCGACTATAGACTGTGCACTTGCTGTAGAGCCTTGTCTTTATCACGATTGAACGGTCAAATTCTGTAGTCGCACGGGTGCTACAAAGTGAATTTGACAACTCGCACAGTGATATTTTAACTCGCAAATGCGAGTACCTAGTCGCACTGTCGAGCCCTGCCTGTCCATTCAAACTCTAGACAGGCCCACCCCAAAGTCATTAGTGCAGCCGCGCCCAGCAGTTCTCAACAGGCTCTAAAAGGCCCGGCCCTACATGGGCCCTAACTGGGCTGGCACGAGGCCCTGCCTGGCCTTACTAATTTTCACACATTTTACGACCTACCCGGCCCGAAAACGCCAATTAAAAAAATAAAAGAAAAGGGTCCATATACGTACAGTATGGGCATTCCCAGACCTGTTGTTTTAGCGCGACCACGCCCCCAGGGCGTCTTAGTGGTAAAATCAGATTACGGTAAGAAAGGCACTGGTCCGGAATTCTCCTTTAACACAGCCAAGATATAACAAAACATCTCATCATAGGTCTATGAAAGCTGGACGGTTTATAAAGATAGATTATGTAAAGTTCTCCTCTTTCAGAACAAATTGTTGGCACAAAGTGCACTCTGTACTGTTGCGAGTCATATGTTTCTGAGGTACTCTCTACTATCGTTCAGTTATGCACTCTGATTCATCACAAGTTATGAAAGCTGTTTGCTTGGTGAAGTGGAAATGGAGAGTGAGGTGCTAAGATTGTCCCTGCTACTGGGGAAACCTCAGAGGAACTTCTATACTGTATGTGTAACTCAAATGTATTGAGCTAAGAGTCAAAGAACTGTCTGTTGCCCTGGCTGCTAGATAGAACAGCCTCCCTTTCGTTTGATATAGCAGTGAATATTGGCTGAGACAGTTTAACATGCAATTTCAAAGAAAACCAAGTCCATGGTCTTTGAATGAGAAATATTTGCTTGAGGTGACATGAAAATAGAAAAGATCTTTCTTTCTCTCTAAGACCCCCCCCCCGCTCTCATTCGTTAAAGCACCTTTCTACCTTAAGCCTTGATCTGAAGTACTGAGCTATACTTCTGATCTTTTCTTTTAGTCAGCTGCTCTCTGATGCCCAGTAAATCTTACACAGTAAAATGCGATGGTGATGTCTCTAGACATGCACCTGTGTGTCTGTCTCTATAGATAGAGCTGGATGTCTTCAGGGCATGGCTGTGTGCCTCTGTGTTGTAGTCCAACCTAAAGGGTGCTGTGAGCGAGGCGCTTGTCCCCCTACATGAATGCAGACGTGACCGTCATTCATTCAGCCTCAACCTCACCTGGATGAATGCCCCCCCCCCCCCCCCCCCCACACACACACACCCCCGGTAACCATGGAAATAGCAGTCATGACAGTCCTTAGTGTACATATTTTTTTCCCCTCTTTTTTTCCTCTTCTCTGTTCAGAATGAATAAACGATCAATAATGCTGCATGGAAGCTCTCTACAGCGTTCCCATTGTTGATTTGGCTGTGTGGTACAGTGCTTGTTGTTGCTTGAAGACCCCACCTCCCAACCCTGTTGACCTCAATCCCTGAACCTTTCATTAGAGATTCATTCTCATTGTTTACCATATGGCTGCTGCAACTAACGATTATTTATTCTATCCATTACCTTTGCAATTAATTGAATAATTCAGCAGCAATTATACATCACTATTTTTATTAAAGGTTTTTAAAGAAATGTCATTACCCCCCCCTCCTCCTTTATTTATTTATATATTTATAATTGATTAAACCATTTGAGTTCGGTCGCACCACTATTAGGGATTCATATTTTTTTTAACCTTTTTGATCCCCAGCGGCACCACAGTTTGTTATCCGTCCAAGGGACCAGATCGTGGCCCAGGGTCGAACCGCCACCTTCCCATGCGAGACCAGGGGGAACCCCCAGCCTGCTGTCTTCTGGCAGAAGGAGGGAAGCCAGGTAAGAATGCCAAAAAGAAAATACACATCAAAACACTTTTCTTAGATTTGCAGAGTGTTTATACACTGTAAAATAAATCACACCTGTGTGAACTGAGCGGTGCAACAATACATTTATTTATAGTTACTGTACTGTACTGTGCTCTGTATACTGTATTGTAGTGTACTGTGCTCTCTACTGTACTTAGATTATTTTTGGAAAATAATCTTTGAGAAATGACAGTTACCGTGTGGGGGTCCTCGGAACATCCAGACCCCTAGGAACACGCCCAGGGTGCCGGCCTGGTTCCGGCGAGCTGCCTCATGTCCGAAAAGGTCGAGAAATGACAGAGTTACTGTGTGGGGGTCCCTGGGGGGTCCGTGTGGGGGTCCCGGGAACATCCAGACCCCCAGGAACGCCCAGGGATCGTACTGTAGTGTACTCTGTGCCACTTTACTCTGTGCTTTACTCTACTGGCCACTTTAGGTGTTCCAGCTGTCCGTGCTCGGACACAGAGACAGACACACATACATACACACATACATAGGGACACACAAAAAGCTGCATAGGCATACGCTCAAAAAGCTGCATAGGCATAAGATTTATGTCCTACCCGGAATTCAAACCTGGTTCATACGAGCACCAACATTTCTACTGCTGAGCAAAATGTCAAGCCCGTTTGGCGAGATATTACGCTTTAGATTTCATGCAATACGTACCTCTACCTCTAGTGGGCCAGTGCTCAATTTCTATTAATATACTGGATTGCGGCTTTAATATATATCTGAGAGTGTACACATACAGATAACCAAATGGACCCTTATGGGTCTCTCAGAGTTAAAATTACTCCTGAGTAACTGTGTATAAACGCACGCACGCACGCACGCACGCACGCACGCACGCACGCACGCACGCACGCACGCACGCACGCACGCACGCACGCACGCACGCACGCACGCACACATGCACACAATCTTACAATGTGAGAATTCATTAGCTTCTTATCTGGCAGTAGTCTTTGTTTACTTCATTTTTTCTATTATCAGCACACAGCGCTTAGTTTGTATTCCCTTGGCAGCATCTACATTTCCTCAGTGTGCTGCATGACTGTTAGTTTTCACACTCTTCACTTAGTATCTCTCTCTCTCTCTCTCTCACACACACACACACACACACACACACACACACACACACACACACACATACACACACACACACACACACACACGCACAGTGGCACCTGAAAAAGTACGTTTATCTCCGATCAATATCGGTAGAAGATACACACTGATACACCTCTGTTCAGAGCAACTGCCAAACGGTGGTGTGGCTGGCTGGCAAAGCGCTAATCAGTTCCCTCCCTGTGACCTTACGCTGATAAGAATGATCCTATCCCTCACTTTGTACAGATAAAGCCATTGAAAGGCCTGGGTGTCCTCACAATGCTCCACAACACTGCCAATTAAAGAGCCTGTTGGAACTTGTAGATGAACCAGAGATACCATTCAGCTCTGGCTGAGGTTCAGACATCTGCACGCACGCACGCACGCACGCACGCACGCACGCACGCACGCACGCACGCACGCACACAAACAAACACACGGCCCCAAGGGCCTAGAGTTACACCAAAGTGCTGATCCAAGGAGCAAGATATATACTTACGTGTTCATTCAAATATTTGTTGCGTTAAACACATGCCTACATGTAAGACTCACAGACACAGTGTGACCTGTATGACTCAGCGCTGCATGTTGTGAACATGTTCTACTTACTGTACTAGTGTTACTAGTGTCCTATGCTATCTCTACATGATTCACCGTCTCCTGTGGGTATGGAACTCCTCTTCTACCCCGGACTTGAACCTGTCCTGATATTTTTACCATTGAGCTCATTGAGCCTGCCTGCTTGCTCAGGGGATAAATTTAATCTTGACCATCAGGTCAAAATGTGTGTCAGATGCTGTGTGAGACATGACCTGCTTTGACAATGATCTAAATGCCTCACCAGAAAGCAGAGGGACAAAATACAACCAACCCAATTATTATGTATTATTATTATAAATGTAAAAAGTTCTATTAACATACACAGATTTTTACTGAAAACATATCATCATTAAAGCGGCACTATGTAACCTTTTTATTTGTTTAATGAATAAAATGTCACAAAACTGCTGCTAGTCACATTTCTCTGTGTTTTTGAAACATTTTGAAAATAGGGAGAGAACAAATTAAAGATAATTAAGCCCAGTAATTATGCGAGAGAAAGGCCTTTCTGTCACACTTGGGGATAATGAGGTGGACATATATCATGCACTGGAGGTGGGCAGGGCATCATTAAAAAAAGACATAATTTGCTACATTAAAGTCATTAGGTGTAATTGAATCTGGCTAATGTATTTCTTTTCTGATCCTCAGCTTTGAGGAACAAAGGACAAAAACTAAATGAATGGAACAAAAGAAAAGTGTGGGATGAGGGGAGAGGGGGGTTACTGAAGAACAAAAACGAAAGTTGAAGGTGAAGTTTTAGTCAATGTCAACAGCCTTGCCTCAGGCTGTCACAAGGCTCTGATCACCTCTCATTACCACCCATCACTCCTGCTCGTCTAAAGATAAACCGTATTATATTCACTAGAAGTTTAGCTCAAATGGTGGTGGTCTCTGTGGGCAAACCAAAACTCCCCAAAGCCATTATGGCGCTGAAGCAGAGAGGAAAGTCTAGCGGTACCAGGAGTCAGAAAACTCTGGAGTCTCTGGCTTGGCCCAAGAATAAGTGGCTTCTGTTTTGTCAAACGGAACCCTCAAATCCTTTGCTTGAGCGCTTAATTTGTTAACCCAGTGAAGGATAGACTTGTTTGAAAGTGTGTGTGTGTGTGTGTGTGTGTGTGTGTGTGTGTGTGTGTGTGTGTGTGTGTGTGTGTGTGTGTGTGTGTGTGTGTGTGTGTGTGTGTGTGTGTGTGTGTGTGTGTGTGTGTGTGTGTGTGTGTGTGTGTGTGTGTGTGTGTGTGTGCGCGCACACGTGTGTGTACGTGTGTGTAGTGTGAAGGAAGATTATTATGAGTGTGTTCTACTTGGATATTTTCCTGGTGATAATGGATGCCTTGTTCTCACTAATCGACTGTGTGCTGCTCTTCCTGCAGAATCTGTTGTTTCCCAACCAGCCCCAGCAACCCAACAGCCGCTTCTCAGTGTCGCCTGGCGGAGACCTCACCATCTCGTCTGTGCAGCGGGTAGATTCTGGCTACTACATCTGCCAGGCCCTGACCGTAGCTGGCAGTATCCTCGCCAAAGCTCAACTGGAGGTCACAGATGGTGAGACACATTACCTTCTCCTAATGCCAGCACACTAAAGCCTGAGTTACACATGGGTGTGTGCTCTGTCGCTCGCCCAGAATAGCAGCTCTACAAGCTTGAGCTAGTACAGTAGATGTGCTATTTGCGGTGTACCGGCACGTACACTAAGTACAAAACAACCTTAAAGGACCACTTCACCCATTTTCTAGTCTACATACAGTAGTTTCATGTAAGGGTCCTCACTGATGCTCATTATAAAATGCTAGAACTACTCAGTTCTACTCAGTCTGTGTCTCAGAGTAGGGCATCACCGGTAGCCAGGTTTTCTATTTCGGACTTTATTTCAATAAGGATGAGGCTATAGTTTCTATGTGCCTTTTGGGATACCTGTTCATGATATAACTGTCCTTATGAGACATGAGTGAGTAGACAGACATTGTGCCATCTAATAATGAGCATTAGTGAGGACTAATTATATGAAGATAAAGCTGAAAATGGGTTTAGTACTCCTTTAAGTATGTGCCTATTGCCTACTGACACTGACTGCAGGTGCAAGCATTCACAGAGATACTGAATACTTTACTTCATTGTGGCTTTGGGTATTGTTAGAGGAATCTGTTTTTGATGGGTGCTAGCCCCTCCTGTGCCCAGCTTTGTGTGTTTGTGTGAACCCCATAGCTATGATTTGATTGGCTGAGCACGGTATGTTAGGATAAAACAGAAAAGATAAGACAGAAAAGTGAGGACACCAAAAGTGATTGGCCGGAATGTGATGATGTATGATGATAAGAGCGCTCCTCACTTCACACGGGTGTGATTTTTATTGTGTAGAAATAAATTCTAATTGTACTACTACTTTGTAGTTGAGTTTAACCTTTTTTTCCCCTCTCTTTTCATTTGACCAATAATGACATGCCCAAAATAGGGAATAGTGGTTAAGCATGCATGCATGCATGGATGCATGTGTATGTATATGAGTAAGGGAGAGAGCAAGTGGAGAGCAGTGATTGATTGAGTGAGTGACATGGGTTGTCTGTGGGATGAATTATGAGGTACTGGGAGGTGTGGGGAGTATGTAATCTGTTCTGCTGTTGAGACAGGAAGCTAGACGGCGTAAACGCCCATCCGTATGTCTAGTGCTAACAGAAAAAAGGACCTCAGACACACTTTATTTTTGAGGGGCGCAAGCCCCTCCTACATTCAACTATAGTGTAGATTTTTGTCCTAACACAAACATTAAATGCCATTGACAATGAATAGGGAATTTACGTCATATGTAGACGAGCAAATCATTGATTTTGTCCTAACACATTGACAATGAAAACACAAGATGTATGATGATAACAGCGCCCCTCACTTCACACGTTGTGATGTTTTTAAATCAGGTCTGCCCATACAACATCAAGATTTTACTTAATAGTTAAGTCTTTGACCTCCAATCCCTTGGTTTGGTCATTAAAGTCATGGTTTGTTTATTATTCCTATACGCACGCACGCACGCACGCACGCACGCACGCACGCACACACGCACACACGCACACACACATCCGGAATGTGTGATAGGAAGACAGAGGGTGTTGGGCAGGGCTAAAAGGACAGTAGAGATGAGAGGAAAAGGGCAAGGGTGAGGTCATGGCCACACCTGCTGCAGTCTTCAGGTGATTTACTGTCCCTGGGGGACGTGGGAGGTGGGGTGCTGCTGGCAGCCTGTGGGTTCAAGGAGATCAGTAATGAGAAATTCCTGGTCCAGACACCCAAGGCCTCCGTCAAGCCTCTCCTCCGCTTCCATCACTCCATCATAGCTTCAGTCAGTATACAAGACGCATCTACTCCCTGGACCCCGCAGTCTCGGTGGGCGTGCCTTTAATCAGGACATATCATACCTTACTGTCATATTTCCTGAAGGAAGGAATGCATTGGGAGTCATGAATCCGAGCACAGAGTATCATTAGCAAAAATGAGTCTCCTTTACAGTTCAGACTAGGTTGAAATGAAAAATGTTTCATAATGGCTTTGTGAATCACGCAAGGTGATAGCAATGACAGACAGAGAACTCCCTGGGTGACGGGATGGGATAAGGTAAAATAATTATAGTAAAGCCAGCCCAATAGGGCTGAAAGCTTTGGAAGCTATCTTGGTTTGTGTTATGATTTACCGATAAATGATTCTTCATGATGAATTTGCCCACCATTAGCACTAACAAAAACATACCACAGTGGACTAAATTAGAGTTGAAATATTATCATTGGATTGGACTTGGCTCGCAGTAGTTTATCCAGTGGTCTTAAATCAGTACACTCTGACCTTTCTTTTAAGTCTACCTAAAGAGCAGATAATGAGAAGAATTGCCATTGTTTCCTCCTCTCTGACATACCGTAGCTGTGAGAAGAGAGGGTATGGTGATGTGTTGAAAGGTTACTGAGGTAGACTGGGTAATTAGCCCCCGCAGGTCTGCCGTCATTAATCCATACCTTCTAATTAATGTGGGCCCGGTGATGCCACTGGGGCGCCACATTATTCAACTCTAAATATATAAACTGCCTGTGTGCTACAGCGCTAACTCACCAAGCGAGCACCTCTGACACTTTCCACTATTTCACAGAAGGGCCCCACGGGCATTCCTCGTCACATAAATGAACATAATTCATTCAAGATTTTAACATTAGCATGAATATAGTGCGCAAATGCAAATAAATGTGTTTTCTGTGCTATTGCTTTTGTTTCGATTTTCAGATTCAACGTATCTAGTTGCATTCAGGGTGCCCATCTCAAGGATGGGCACCACACGCTTCCTAAGCTTGTGTTAAGCATGACTACCTTCTGTGAAGAAATGTACCACACTGAACTTGAACTTGAAAAAGCATTTATTTTAACTACTCTGAGTCAGTTGGCCAGAGTCTTACCACTGCACTTTAACCACAGAGTCGGGGTATAAATACTTTATATGAGTATCCAGGCAGTAACTGGAAACTGCATAGCATCCCTCTGCCACATCAATGAGATTGGACCCCCCCCCCCCTCCCCCCATGCTTCCTGGAAATTCTTGATACTAGTCATTGTTCTGTGGTACGATTACAAGACCTACTGAGAACAACAGCCTACTTTATTAGTCAACCACATCCCTCACTCACTTTTTTATAAGAGCACTCAAACGTGTATTTTACAGTCAAGCCCATTATACTGAGGTCTGCGTCTATCTGAAATGGATGTCGGTGTCACTGGATGAATTGCTTTGAGTACTGCTGTCATCTTACTCACCGACCCTTTCTCCTGTGTCCCAGTGCTCACGGACAGGCCGCCGCCCATCATTCGCCAGGGACCGTCCAATCAGACTCTGGGCGTGGACAGCGTGGCCTTGCTCAAATGCCAGGCGTCAGGCGATCCTATTCCTTCAATCAGCTGGCTGAAGGATGGGGTCAGTCTGCTGGGCAAGGACCCACGCATGTCCCTGCAGGAGCTGGGCAGCCTTCAGATCAAGAGCGTCAAGGTGAGGGCCGGCGCTCTTCCCGTCTTAAACGGCAGTAATTCATCAATCAATCAATGCACTGTAAAATCCTGAGTGCTGTTTTAAGAGATTTGTACAATCTCTTAGTTACACATGGATACATTAACACTGAGGATTTTACTGTGTGAATGTTGTTTTGACTTAAACTATAACATTCTGGATTTTTCTGTACAAGCATTCTGTGGGCAGATATTTTACATTGTTGGTGCAACCTCCCCATTTCCTCCATTCTCTCTTGACGTTCTTCTCTGCTACTGAACTTCATTCCTTCTTTACGTTTGTTCTCCACTTACCCAGTATTGTCACCACTGGTGTGTGGTGTGTATATTAAGGTACTGTAGGATGTGTGTTTGTGTGTGTGTGCGTATATAGATTTGTACTTGTGTGAGTTATTTTGTGTAGACATTGCTCAAGTATGTATCACTGTGGGGTGCTAGTTTAGGCAGTCCAATAGGACATGGCTTAAGTGTAACTTAGATGGACACTGAGAATCATAATGCCTAAAGAGATGAATAGAGGGTATTGATCTGTGCAAAATGCTTGATACTATCACTTCAGTGACGTGACAGCTCATACGAGGCTCAGCTGTGCTGGATGGGGTCCAGCTTTGGGTTGGAAACCTACACACACGTCTATAAACGCACACGCACACGCACACACACACACACACACACACACACACACACACACACACACACACACACACACACACACACACACACACACACACACACACACACACACACACACACACACACACACACACACACGTTTAGGGTAGATTGAATTTAAAAAGCTCACATCCTCCTTTCCCCACTCTGAGGTCTCAGTGGAATATCCATTATGCTTGACAAAGCTGCCGACCACTGACATTTTATTTAATAAATCGAAGGAAGGCGCAGGGACGAAAACCAACAAACAACCAAAGATCCTAAGAGGGATGGAGAGACATGCCAGCTGTCATCGGTCCAGGGGGTTCCAGCAGCCCACCCTAAATTAATTAGCTCGCCTTTGTTGTGGTCGGCAGGACAGTGGGGAAATAAGGGGGTGGGGTGGGAGTGATGGAGCGGTGGCGAGTAGAAAATGGATTTCATTAGGAAATTAGCGTCAGCACTTTGAGGCACTCACAAATGACACACAATTTGGCCAGCACCAGAAAGCCCATGAAGAAGTCACCCCTTAGCTTTTCAACCTATCCCTGATTGGAAGATCACTTGTACTCAGTCATTACATCTCCTTTTTGGATGCACAAAATTAAATGTCCCTTTTATTGAAAGTGTTATTAGGGGGAGTAATTTAGCTTAAAGTGTGTGTGTGTGTGTGTGTGTGTGTGTGTGTGTGTGTGTGTGTGTGTGTGTGTGTGTGTGTGTGTGTGTGTGTGTGTGTGTGTGTGTGTGTGTGTGTGTGTGTGTGTGTGTGTGTGTGTGTGTGTGTGTGTGTGTGTGTGTGTGTGTGTGTGTGTGTGTGTGCGCACGCACGTGCGTGTGTGGTGTGTAGCTCACAGACTCTGGGATCTACACATGTGTGGCTGCCAGCTCGAGTGGGGAAACATCATGGAGTGCATTCCTGGAAGTCAAAGGTACAGCAAAGCATATCACAAATGTATGTAACTAAGTAACTGAATACATAAATAAATACTGTATTTCCTTGCTCTTCAGCTCTTCTTGGTCACCACAGAATGTGTCCCTCTTCATTTTAATATGAGTGTATAAATGGTGCCAAATTGACCCAATGGATTTGACTTGAGTACCACCTCTTTCCTTGCAGAATCTGGGGGGTTGGTGGTGATAAAGAGCCGCGATGAGAACGAGCTGCCTGGCCATCCCTCCAAGCCTCAAGTCACTGATGTCACCAAGAACAGCGTGTCCTTGTCCTGGCAGCCAGGGATGGCTGGAGCAACCCCTACCGCCTCCTATGTTATCGAAGCCTTCAGGTTCGCATAACCAATGGCACATGCCATCATTCACTTGTTGTTACCCATGCACACTAATATCAAATAGAAAGATCATTAGATTTGGTTATTAGACTTTTAGATTACAATTGTAATTTGTGTTTTTAGTAGCACTTGTATTTTTAAACATGTGATCAAACTGAAAGCTAAATAAACATACTAAACTTAAAAAAAGAAAAAGATTGCACTCTTTAGTCAAATCAAGCTGTCAAGATATGCCATTGCCACCTGAGATATGAGTGATTATGTAACTTTCCCTGAAATATGACCTTGACCTTTATGACCCAAAAGTTAATCATCTCTTTAGGGCAACATATTGATCGTTCCCAGCTATTTTCATGAAAATCCAGCCACCATTCTCAAATTATTTTACCTGACAAACAAGCAAACATACATTGGCGAATGTATGGGGTTGTAATGTCTAACAGTTATCAACCTTTTGTCTTTCATTGCAGTCAGTCAGTGAGCAACAGCTGGCAAACAGTGGCAGATCATGTCAAAACCACCCAGTTTACAGTCAAAGGGTTGCGGCCCAACACCATCTATCTTTTCATGGTCCGAGCAGTCAACACCCAGGGCCTGAGTGATCCCAGCCCCATGTCTGAGCCTGTCAGAACACAAGGTACACTAACACACATGTCTGTGTTTGTCGAATACGTTTAATTATTCCAAAACACATGATAATCTGTTTTCACTGTCATGATGTACAGTTTGCTGAGTTGGGTAGTATAACGGCACTACTGTTTTATTTGAGTAATTATTATAATTTTGTATCAAAGAAATAATATTTTCTGTTGGTGAAGCTCTCGAAAGCAAAACAAAAACTAAATCACACACACATGGGGCACTACAGCAGTGTTTAAACTTCAAATGGCCATAACTCTGACCATTGCTCTGGTCAGCGGAATTAGCCCTTCGCTAAATCCCACCCCAAAAAACGATCCAAATCCAAAATGGTTTAGCAACTGTTGCTATGCAGGTCAAGCTTCCGCCACCTTATAGCTGTCAATGTTATTTTGCATGGCTGTGTTGTCGGATATTTACCAGGCGTAACGTCGAGAAAGTTACACGACTGACCCACCCAGGTGATGGCAATAATACTAATGACCGTAGTCTTAGGCCTCATTCACACGTACCAAACACCAATCAAGCAATGTTTGGTCGTTTTTTTGGGCCACCACAATGCTTTTCCAATGGGAGTCACATGGTTTGATCAAACATTTGTGTTTGATTGCTGATTGCTTCCCCCTCATCAAACAAAAATGTTTGGTCAAACCATGTGACTCCCATTGAAAATGAATTGGAGCAGCAATCAAACAGCAATCAGACATCGCACATGGACCGAACATTTGTTGTGTAGGTGTGTACGAAGCCTGAGGCCTCATTCACACGTACCAAACACCAATCAAGCAATGTTTGGTCGTTTTTTTTGTTTTTTTGGGCCACCACAATGCTTTTCCAATGGGAGTCACATGGTTTGATCAAACATTTGTGTTTGATTGCTGATTGCTGATTGCTCCCCCCTCATCAAACAAAAATGTTTGGTCAAACCATGTGACTCCCATTGAAAATGAATTGGAGCAGCAATCAAACAGCAATCAGACATCGCACATGGACCGAACATTTGTTGTGTAGGTGTGTACGAAGCCTCAACGTGCAACATGAAAACTCCTGTCGGGCGGTCGTTAAAAGTTGATTTCTCCCTCTGTCTTTTCCTTGTATTTCTAGTTTATTTAAATAATGTGATGCACATTTGCCCAGTGCATAGCCTACTGCAGGCCTGGTTGACTAGATTTAGAAGACATTTTGAAGTTTTGCTTCTGAAATGATCCATTATTTATATGGAGAAATCTCGTCATTAACATGCATCTCAATGGGTGAGAAGGACAGCTTGACCTGTCTCTTGCTAACGTGCCTATTGTATTGGACAAGGATGGGTTGGGGAGGGACTTAGCGAAGGGCTAATTAGGGCTGGATTTGAAGGCTGTATAGGCCGCAGAGACGGCCTAAAATCTTGCATTTTAAAATTGCCCTGCATCCCGCCCTTGTTTTAATCAGTTAGACTAGCAGTCCCGTGCCAAATAATCAGTATGTATTTTACTGTAATACAGTACTGTAGTTATCAGAACCCCTCAGCAGCATTCATTGAGCAGCTACATTGAGATATCACAGAACGTTGCAGGTCAAACTCTCCATCTGAGGCCAGCTCATTAGGGCTACACTTAGGCAATTATGTAAAATAAACGTGTCTACGTTTGGAATGCATAACTCCATTAGCGCAATACCTGCTATGTTAATGATCATGACAGGAGAGAATGACTGTGTCTAAATCCAAAGAAAATTTGATTAAGGTGCCTGACAGACCACAGTCTCCAGATTACATTGATCTGATAAGTCCACTTCCAAAATAGCCCTGCAACCTTTGGCTAAGCGCTGTCATATGCAAGCCAGCAGTCTACTGTTCCTAGAGAGTAGGGAGTCGTTTTTTAATAGCAGCACATCTCTCTCTTGCTCAGCGGGGAATCTCTTGAGATGACACATAGACATGTTTATTGACAGTGGCAGTCAATGAAGATGAATTGATTTTTCATGTCTTCTAAACTGCATTTGGCCTGTCTTGCTCCATTAGTGTGGCCTGTGATTCATGACTATGTTCTGTTGTCTGAGTGAAGCTGTTTTGAAATATCATTTCCTCTTGTGAGCTATTTGCTATACCCTTTTCACTTAGTAAATAACTACAAAATATGTTGCTGGTGTCGTACGCTTGTAGATCTACTAGAAGAAAGTATAAAGCAAGCATCAGTATAACATGCACTGGGGTTTTTATTCCTTTTTAAGTCAAACAAATGCATGTGCAAAATGGGAAATGAGCTGGAAAATAGTGTCATACAGTAGTGTCCATTAATCTTCTCTCGCTGTGTCCTTATGTCTAGGGTTGTGCATTCAGAGTTCATTCATTTATGTGGTTGTTCAGCCAGGACCCAGTAAGTGCAGATCTAAAGGACTTTTTGGGCCAAAGTCTTTTCTTTTCTCCAAAGCAGACAAGAGACATTATACAGAAACGGAATGAGGTCATTCTAATGCAGATGTAGCTGCTTCTTTTCAAAATGAAGTCATGATCACTGGATGTAAGCCTCTTTGTTGAATCTGATTGATTCAGTCATTATTTTAACAATACCACTTTTGATGGACTAAGGCTTATTGTAAGAGTTTCTGTCTGTGAAACTGTGAAAACTGAGTCCCATTCTCTCTCTCTCTCTCTCTCTCTCTCTCTCTCTCTCTCTCTCTCTCTCTCTCTCTCTCTCTCTCCTAGATATAAGTCCTCCAGCTCAGGGTGTGGACCACAGGCATGTACAAAAGGAGCTTGGTGAGGTCATAGTTCGCTTGCACAATCCCGTCGTCCAGAGTCCCACAACCATACAGGTTACATGGACAGTAAGTACAATTGGTATTGACTGACACAAGTGTCTGCATTCAGAGTAGACCTCTGTCTGTACAGCTCAATTCCATATTGAAAATACTTGAATATAGGAAATCAATTATTTTAACTCTCATGCCTTTTATTTTGCAACCTTGGGCTGTTACTCTAAGTCAAAAGTGTTGTTATATTAGGATCCATCTGTGTTCCTTCAGGCTACTATTTGTTTTATGTCAGGAAATTTGAGTCAAGGTATTCTGTAAGGCTGCATAGCTTTGAAATATTGTAATTGCTAACTTGAAAGCACACAAACATCAAACAGCGGAAAATGCCTTCTCTTAGTCTTAGCGGCGGGGAACATCAAAAGATGTGTCAGGGACATCTGCTTTCTCATCAATCTTCCGTACATCTTTAGTTAATTTTCAATTAAGAAAACAGCTTTGCCCAGATACACCTAGATTGAAATTAATGTTTAATAGACACCTTTGCAGATCAGCACTTTGAGTAGAGCAGTGCATGAGACTGCCTCATTCTCCTTCTACCCAAGTGCATACTGCACATACAGTTGGAGGCCATCGATATTGTCCTTTTCTTTTTGCTGAGTTTTGCGTGATCTGCGCAAAAGGACAGTTAACCCATTTTGGGCGGGAACCCCTTTTGGTGTTTTAAACATTGTTATAATTTAGCTATTGAAAAATAGCAGACCTACAAGCTCATAGCGCGCCACCGAGTGGCGCGCTACGAGCTTGTAGGTCTGCTATTTTTGAAAAATCGTGAAAATATTTATTTCAGAAAACTGGAGGATTTAGAAGGATTTTTTAAAATTTTGAGGTCAGGCCTAAATGGGTCAAATGATAAGGGACAATATCGGTGGCACCCAACTGTACTTATAGTACACACATGAATAGCTTGTCCCTCATCACACAAATACAGACAAACTATACCATGTTTGCCTCACCATAAGGACAGGCATTTCATGCGACTGAGATCAGAACCGTGATCTGAACTAAAATGTGTACACGAAGCACTCTGTCTTGCCCATTTATTAAGGGTGACTTGTTTACAGTTTTTTATTTACATAGTCCCAGTTTTTTATGCAGAAGTAAACAACCAAACTAATCAGTCAGTTGCATGTATTTACACACGTAGCATTTAGTGGCATGACACTCTGGCTTTGTTGCATACATTCATTATATTTGGCTTTCATTTTTAAATAAAGCACATTAGCACCATTTAGCAGTTTTAACTGTGACATGTTTATTGACCTCGATAATAATTCTCACCCCAAGAGTTGCTGGCTAATGCAATGCTAAAGCCTTGCTTTATGAGTGTAATGTGTAATCAACACAAAATGCTGTAAACTAATCAATCAGGTCTCATTCAATAAACAGAGCGGCCACTCTCAGAAAGCTTTTATATTCCCAAATCATTCCATTAATTAACCATACACGCAAGTAGGGAATACATTTTGCTGATTTACTTTGGCTACACAGGCAAAACACAGCTGCTTAATATCTAACTTGCAAGCCCCATTCACTACTTTTCCTACTGTTAACAAGCCATTGCAAATAGTTACGTCACCCTCTCCTTCTGCATAAATTCAACTTTCCTTAATTGTCTAGCTAAATGGGCTCAAGTTTCCTGGGGAGGGTCCTTGTTGGTTTGCAGTGGGGTTATCACAGCTCACATTCCTTTTGTCTTCTCTATGGGACATATCTGTCATTACAGATTCCCTGGTGTGTAGTCTCTTCTGCTTACCGGTGTGTGTGTGATTACTGCTGCATGACACTCTGCACTAGGCTTCAATATGTCTTTAGTTGGCATTCATATAACACCTGAGACGTACTATAATGGTAGGCTACATGTCCTTAACGGTTGCACCGCTAAAATGTTTTTATTGGGACATGAAACTCTTATGACGGGCGCTGGGACTGTGAGGCAATGTCAGGGTAGTAATTGAACTGACTGTGTCGAAGCCAATGATAAAATGCCCATTAAAACAGTAACAGCCTTTAAAGGAGCATTCAGTGATTTGGGTGATTTGGAAAACCACCCAGTCCGCCCCGGTAACAAAATGTGCACATGCACGCTCTACAGTGGGGGGAAGTGCAACAGGCCAACAGCATGTGCACCAAGGCCCGCCCCCACTCGATCATGATTGGAGGAAGGCCCCTCTCATCCTGATTGGATGAAGGCTTTGCCACCCGCCACCAAAACTGAAACTAGGGTTTTTTGACCCCAGGGGCTCACTGGGGCCAGGGAGGAACTCCTTATATGGTCAGCACACTCTATAGTAGGGAGGATTATCCAGAAAAAAATAAAAAATAAGTAATATTTGAATTAAGTCAAATCACTGAATATACCTTTAAAGTAGCATGATGCAATCCTAGGAAGAAAATAGGTACATCTGTTATACCTTGTTTTATGCTCTGCCGTGGCTGGATAAACGGGTTTGATCGCTATCTATTCTAGCGCCTACCCTTGTTTCTTACAGTTGGGTGCCACCGATATTGTCCCTTATCATTTGACCCATTTAGGCCTGACCTCAAATTTTTAAAAAATCCTTCTAAATCCTCCAGTTTTCTGAAATAAATATTTTCACGATTTTTCAAAAATAGCAGACCTACAAGCTCGTAGCGCGCCACTCGGTGGCGCGCTATGAGCTTGTAGATCTGCTATTTTTCAATAGCTAAATTATAACATAATGTTTAAAACACCAAAAGGGGTTCCCGCCCAAAATGGGTTAACTGTCCTTTTGCGCAGATCACGCAAACCTCAGCAAAAAGAAAAGGACAATATTGATGGCCTCCAACTGTATGTACTGAACCTCCTTGCCAATCCTGCCTTCATCCCATTCTGTTTCTTCTCAGGTGGATCGTCAGTCGCAGTTCATCCAGGGCTACAGAGTTCTCTACAGGCAGACATCGGGACTACCTTCCCCAGGAACCTGGCAGACCCAGGATGTGAAAGTCCCATCAGAGCGTGGTGTGGTCCTATCCACACTCAAAAAGGGGATTGTCTATGAGATCAAGGTCCGCCCTTATTTCAACGAGTTCCAGGGCATGGACAGTGAATCCAGGACAGCACGCACCACAGAGGAAGGTATGACAAAAGGATTTATAGGGTATACAAATTTATTTTAGGGATGCTGAGTCAAGGTGTGGTGTGTCTTTCCACACACAAGTTTGGCATGACGCTTTGACACACGTCCCTGTAGGCACCCTTCATGGCAAATGCTGCCATGATACAGTAGGATTTTAATGTTCTTTTCCCCATTTCATTTTCTTTGACATTGAAGCGTGTGTGTGTGTGTGTGTGTGTGTGTGTGTGTGTGTGTGTGTGTGTGTGTGTGTGTGTGTGTGTGTGTGCGTGTGTGTGCGTGTGCGTGTGCATCAGTGTTTTTCTGATGTCATGTCCACTCTTGCCAGGTACACTGACCTTTCTGCTGTGCTTTTCTTTGTTTATGATTGGTGGTGTTATCGTCAACTTCCGACTAATACATCACCCTGCAGCCACAGGCCTGCGCTGTGATTAGACGCAGCACTCTCTTGCTTTTCTGCCGTAGGGGATGATGTGTGTCCCGAGCCTGTTTCATAGAGGCTTTGACAGCCACAGAGCGACACGGCACACAAATTACAAAGGCAGACGCACACACACTTTCTGTTTTCTGGGTCCCTCCACCATTGTCGAATTCTGATTTAACTAGGATGATGTCATACAGTATATTGTCCAAAAGCCCCATGTTCAGAAATTCTACCCACTTATCTCTTAGCATTCAGTAACTGAAATACAATTGAGCTGTGAACTGAAGGAAAGAATGTACTGTACATGCTCACAACATTTTGCTAAACCGCAAATACAAACTACAAGCCATTCCTACAGAGGACACAGCCTGTCTCGCTACGTCTTGTACTGGAGACAGTAAACATCCTGCTGAGTTGACAGGCCCATTTATTTCCTCTTTTCTCAGTGGGACCATATCTCTGGTGGTCAGCTTGTGTATGCAATGCTGCACGGGGGATGGGAACTGCCATTACGTTACAGTTGCCCACACGCACTCTAACATGCATACACACAGACACAAACCCACACCAACACGGCTCCTCTCGCTAAGCCCGCCAGCACACCTGCATGTCCCCGCTATTACCAAGGCTGATAAAGCTCCCTGCATCTGCTCCTCAGAGAGCTCAACCTCTTTCTATTTCTGTCACAGCACCGCCACTGTGGCTAGCCAATAGCCTGATATACAGTCAGACACACTGCTCCAGGCTCCTCAGAGACGCTGGGACTACAGAGCAGGGCAGCTAGATGGATTGGGAAGTGTGGTCCAGAGAGTGATTAAAACTCAGGGTGTCCATTAGCTAACACAATTAGATTGTCTCCGGAGCAGGTCCAGGGAGGACGCCGGCTGCTCTCTGGACTCCACTGCTGTCTCCTCCACTTTAAAGCTTTAAAGCCCCTGTTGATTATCTTTCTCTACAAACTGCATAGAGTACGGTTGTCGTTCGAGATTGACCAAGTCAAATCTGGTGAAGGCAGTGTGAAGCAAAGGTGAAACCACCTGTTAATGTTATCCACTACTGCATCTATCAAATCAGCTTTATTGTCACATCACCATTTTACAAGTAAAATAGTGGGTGAAACTTTTGTGCATAGTTCCCATCGTGTCGTTTTCCAAGACAAAACGAAAGGGAAGAAGGGGGGGGGGGGGGGGGGGGGGGGGGCAAGGAGATCAAGGCAGGAAAGAAAGTTTGAGCAAAGCTTTTACCACAAACTGTACAAGTGAAGGGCTTCCCCTGTATGGGTCCCCATGTGCTTTCCCCACATCAGATATTGACAACCTTTGCCTTTGTTTTGTTTTTTTTACCACAAACTGTACAAGCAAAGGTCTTTCCCCTGTATGGGTCTTCGTGTGCTTTCTCAGGAGAGTCTATTTGACAACCAACTAACTAGCCGCACAACTGCCCCTCCAGACAATTGGATTAGTATAATCCTACATTGTTGTCACTTTGTGCTAAACTTCACTTATTTCTTTTAAAATAGACATTGGTGATTCTGGAATTACGGTTGGCACTGGAAATCATGCAACGGCTGCAAAACTAAAAATACTGGATGGAGGTTTTTGTATTAGACATTCTCTCACTTTCCATGTGGAAAGTGAGTCACTCAGAGATGATAAATGGAGTAGTGCTGTGATCTCAATCTTACTGACGGATTGTCTAACTAGAGATTGTCCACTAGAATAGCCCATATATTATACTAAAACAGTGGTTTTCAACCAGTGGTCCGGGGACCACCAGTGGTCCTTGAGGTGGTTCCAGGTGGTCCCCAGTATTTGATGGAGAGTTGGTAACTAAATGGACCTTTTATAGAGCATAAAATGAAACCAAATGGACCCTCCCAGGTGGCTCAAGTGTAGAGCTCAACAGTCTGTAGGATTTGCAAACATTTTGCAAACAAGGCCCACTACTTGTCTCACACCACTCCATGGCTCATATTAATGCTGGGATGTTTAATATGGGTATAATACAGCATGGCACTGTCTATGTGCTGGAAACAGCGGGTCACATTTCTGCCTACCATACATCACTTCACTAATGGCTCTATTAGCTCAGCCCTCAGGGCCCCTAATGAGAAATGTGCGTTGTTTAGCGCAAATATGCATGATAATAAGCTGCTAAATCATTCATAACATTAACTTTGAATGACATTGTCTTCGATGGCTGCCATGCACAGCCATGGCACTTTGTCACCTGCGTCTAATGCGGCGAAGCAGGATTTAGAGCACATTTAGTTGATCTGATGCTCCCCTCGCTAGATTGTTTATAATCTGAGCCAAGGTGTTGCATTCATCACTGGACCCATTCGTCTTCCGCCGTGCCAGGGCCTTTTGGCTCTCCGCGGGTCAGTGTGGCCAATCGTGCTGAGAGATGAGCACAGATTTGTGGGGTGACACATGCCATTTTGGACGGGGGTGAGGTGAGGGGGAGGAAGCCTGGGAGTAATTGACCTGTCAGTATTTGGCTGCCGCACTGCTCTCCTGTCAGCCACTGGTGGAAATGAGAAAACATTATTTCTAAAACGTTACTTCCAGTCTGCCGTTATTTATTTTTTCTACTCATACCCCCTTGTGGGGTCAGAAGATTGCTGCTATCAGAATGACAACTGTGAGGTTAATGAAACCTTTCAATCCACTCTCTCAGGACAGAGCCCACATACATGGTGAAGCCTCTGCCTGATTCTCGCCCACTGGCTTTAGTTCCATCCGGTTGATCGATAGAACCAGTCAATATGTTTACCCAGTCCACGTTTCCTTTGCTCCCAAAATGCATTTCTTCATATTTCTCTCACGTCTGAGGCATGTGCGGGCCTCATCCTATAAGCCTGTTGACCCACATGCCACCCTGGCTGGGTTCAATGCCGGGGAGTCTTAGCGTTGACTGAGAGCGCTTGACATTCTGGAAACCAATAACTGTACTGTCTGAACAAAATCCAGCAGGCTGGAGAATAAAAGGATATTAAATCATACCGGTAGTTGAAATACTAAAGATAGGCTTGATGTGTCAAACTTGTCATGATTTTGAAGCGAATCCCAATCTAATGAGACATTCTGACTGTCTAGAGCCACCTGTGGCTTCCCAGAAGAGGGGGAGAGAGAGAGAGAGAGGGGGAGAGAGAGAGATTGTGTGTGTGTGTGTGTGTGTGTGTGTGTGTGTGTGTGTGTGTGTGTGTGTGTGTGTGTGTGTGTGCGTGTGCGTGTGCGTGCATGACGTGCGTACAGTAGTCTTTTTTTGTTTTGCTTTTCTTCTGCAATCTGACAATGGAATAATACATGTTTTGGTCTTCTTGGTTCTGTGTCCCACCAGCTCCCAGTGCCCCACCTCAGCAGGTCACAGTGCTGACTGTAGGCAACCAGAACAGTACCTCCATTAGCATCTCCTGGGACCCCCCTCCCCCAGACCACCAGAACGGCATCATCCAGGAGTACAAGGTTGGTCAAGGAAAAGCAAGGCTTTCCTGGGGCTCTTCCTTCTATGGAGACCCCATTAGAAACACCACCATGATGGTTCATCTGATCTCTTCCTCTCTTCCTCCACATTTGCTCATTACATTTATCTCAACCCTTGTTTGTCCCCTCTCAGATCTGGTGCCTTGGTAACGAGACACGGTTCCATGTGAATAAGACGGTTGATGCCGCTATCCGCTCAGTGGTGGTTGGGGGCCTGCAAGTGGGGGTTCTGTATCAGGTGGAGGTGGCTGCCAGCACCAGTGCAGGGGTCGGTGTCAAGAGTGAGCCCCAGCCTATTGTCATAGGTAAGGTTTGCTTGGTTGTTATCCTGTTACAACCCATTTTGACCTGAGATCAGATTCTAAAAATGTCTTCTACATTCTGACAGTTTTCTGAAAAAGCTATGTTTCTATGTCAGTCGTTCTTCGATTTTTCAAAAATAGCAGATCTACAAGCTCGTAGTGCGCCACTCGGTGGCGCGCTATGAGCTTGTAGATCTGCTATTTTTCAATAGCTAAAGCACAACATAATGCTAACACCAAAAGGGGTTCCCGCCCAAAATGGGTTAAAGTCATCATTAGTTATTTTGACCTCTGCATTTACAAGATCAGTGTTAATATTTGTGGAATTAATTGCGTGCGAAATTGTGTCCTTTTCATTTTCTTTGATAAAAAAACAAACAAACAATAAATGGCATGTCTTTTTAACAGTTTCCTATGTTGTTGACAGCAATGGCCTAACTGATGATACTGTATTTTTGAAAATGCTACTATTTTGATATGTGGCCTGCATGCCCATACAGTGTATGATTTATGTGGATCTGGGCAGATTGTGTCTGATTTGACCCAGAACTGATGGCTTGGCCTGTAGCATGTTCTTATTTCCCAAATGTCACTCACATAATCCATCTCCAAGAGCTAGCAGCCCTAGGCTTGCAGATATATTATTGTGTGTGTGTGTGTGTGTGCGTGTGTGTGTGTGTGTGTGTGTGTGTGTGTGTGTGTGTGCGTGTGCGTGCGCGCGTGTGAGGGGGGTGGAATCTGTCTATACGCATGTGTGTTTATGTGAAGTTTGTGTAATATCTTTTAATTGTGTGCTTCTATAGAGATGGAGAGAGATGGAGAAATATGCACACACATGCACATACACTGTATACAAGCTATACATGCATGTGCACATAATCACACGAAATAGTGTCAGACAGGCCAGCCAGGGTGAGCTGTGTGATCGGAGATCAATACAGTGAAGGATCCTCTCATCTCATTTCACATGGTATATTTTACTGGACCTGGAGTGAATTACGGTCTGAGCTAAGCAAACAGTCTGTTCACCCAGGGGTTTGTTATAAGCTTTTGGGCTTTGCCTCCCTCCGTCTACACATTAGTTTTCACCACACACCCTCTAGATCTATGTCCAGCTCCCTTCGGTCAATATCTCAGCTGTAATTCATCCGAGTCTAGTTTCTTTGACCCATAGTCCACAAACCTTATCTCATGGTATCTGTTGGTGCGGTGATTTATAAATACAGACCGTACTGAATATTATTAAGCCTTTAACAATAATTTCTCGCCAAGATGGTTCATTCACATTTTGTACCACAGTCGCCCGAGGCATTAAACGATGTGTGACTAAATGTTGTGTCATGTTTCTCTGAGAGCATGCCCTCAGGTTAACACTCGCGGCCCTTCTTTGCACATAGGTAAGGACTTCCGGGACGTGATCATGAGCGGCAACAGAAACAACAGCATCACAGAGCAAATCACTGACGTGGTGAAGCAGCCAGCTTTCATCGCCGGCATCGGAGGGGCCTGCTGGGTCATCCTCATGGGCTTCAGCATCTGGCTCTACTGGAGAAGAAAGAAGCGAAAGGGCCTGAGCAACTATGCAGGTTAGACCGCTCAGGGGCTGCAACATGTAATGCAAATTAAAACACAGACTAGAAGTTTATACACACAGACACTGTATAAACTTATTTCTCACATATTTTTCGTTCTCTATATTAGCGCTTCACATGGGGCTCATTTTACCACCCATGCCAATGACTGTAGGATCTGGAGGATTCAACATGCTCATTTTGAATTAGCATAATTTTGATGAGGTTTTGAAAGCACTGCTAGCAGTAAGGTTCGGAGGAGGGGGTGCTGCATTGATGCTCAGCAGGGAGCCAGATGTCAACATGAATCATATTCAGAGGCCCGCAGTCTTTGACAAGTCCACCCACAGTGTTGTTAATAGCCGAGAGCTGGTGGGGGCTGAGTGGGCAGACTGGACTCTCTACTGGTCACTGTTTGGACCGGAACAAACTGGAAGTGGTCCAGCTCTCCTCCCACACACTGACCCTGACATCTCACTGAGTGACCTCCAGTCAATACTTATAGCAACCAAGTACACATAACATGCCACGGGTACAAGATTTAATTAGAGAGCAGGGCATGCTAATGAATGCACACTAGTAGTACAGCTGGTATAATACCACCATTAATCCAGTGTTAATGCCAAGTAGATTAAGAGGTTTTCCTTCATTTAAATTTCTCCTCTATGTATTATTTCCCCTCTTTATTTTCACATTAAACGCAAAATGTCAAACTGAAGGGTCTTAATTGCAGGCAGCGGGGCTTTGCTCTATGAAGATTATGCTCTTAATTTCTTCTTGTTGCATTGTGTGTGTGTGTGTGTGTGTGTGTGTGTGTGTGTGTGTGTGCGTGTGCGCGCGTGTGTGCGTGTGCGCGCGTGTGTGCGTGTGCGCGCGTGTGTGCGTGTGCGAGCGTGTATTTTCTTTGGTCCGTGCCATCATCTCCACATCTCTGTGGCCTCTGAGCTGGCTGCTTTCCTGGCTGTCTCTCTGCACATTGGGTGATGATGTGGTCTCACAGCCTCATCCCTGGTGTGCAGATGCCCCCAAAGCACCGCTTACCTCTGCAGGCTTTTAACACACAACCTCTCTGTCTTCTTGTTTTGCAGTTCAGTCCTTCACCTTCACCCCTGCAGGTACTGTTCATTTGTCCCGTCTCCTTATTCCATCCTGCCACGGCACCCGCCGAAATATTTTTTTGCTAGGTTTGGCAGACCCGAGGCGATGTCTAATGCAAATCCAAAACCTCCCACCTCCTCTCGAGGTGGACAGACTCACCCACCCAAGCAAAGGGGAGGTTTTCACTCAACTTAAAATTAGAGAGATCTGGATTTGTGATTGGCCACATTACCAGGGTCCTGTAAATACCAACCCATAGCTTTTTGTTTTAAAATACTGTGTTGTATTTGTATGTGTGTTGTGTCTATCTGGTTTTGAATGAATGCTCCATCCTGTCTGGTGTACCTTTCTTTGTGTCAGTCTAGTGGTTCTGGGTGAGAACATCCTCCTCTCCAGATTCTTCCTCCTCAGAACTACTTACCTTTCTGTTTCCCCTCCCAACACAGCTTTGGTTATAATTTACTTGTACCTTTCTCTTCCATAGGTGGTAGTTGGGTATTTGCGAGGTGTATGTTTCATTTTCACCTGTATTTCTATTGCTGTGATTTGCCTCCATTTCTCCATTTCAAGTATTATTTTGTACACGTATCTTTGGCTGATTAGCTAACAGGAGCTAATTTGAGTGTAACTCTGTTAGTTAGTACTGTAAAGTATCTCTGGCCATGGGTCATGACCCTCCTCACTGGCACCATTCTTACACAAGTGTGTCTCTCTCTCTTGAGGTAAGATTCGAAGAGGAGAGAGAGATAATGACAGTGGGATGTGAAGATATAGAAATGAGCCTCTATTTAAAATGTAATGAGCCCATGAGTTGGAGGGTTCCTCTCTTCTAGTGCAATTCTGGTGTAGGAGGGGAGTGTAGTGCAATGAGTCAAGGGACAGCACAGTGCTCCTTCTGAAACCTCTGACACAGTCAAATGAAAATCCTGTGTTCATTTAACTCTAAGAGCATTCTCAGAGTTACGAATGGATATATTAACACTAACCCAACCGTCCGAACTCAACTCGATTGTACAGTATATTTCTTTTTGTGATGTTGAAATCAAATCATTACTGTATAGCCCTTCAGTCCCATAGCATGTATCTTAAAACATGCAAACATGCTATAGATTCACTCTATAGGCAAAAGCCATACAATGAACCATGACATAAGAATTGTCTAAGGTTGGAGGAGATTAGAAATGTTCATGGAAATGGCAGGAATTCCATTTTTGTTGCTCTATACTTCGACTTTCAGTGTGCATAATGGATTGGGGAATGTGTTTTATCAATTGCAAAGTTGTGAATTGTAATGTTTGTGGGCTGAAACACAGGCCTATTGTCGAACTGTGAATTATTGTGCAATTGAAAGGGAAAGGGATGGAGAAAAACATCTGTGCCTGATAGCCTGCGGCTGCGGCAAAGCTTATCAGCTTGTGTAGAGCAAAGCTTGCACTGTTGACAAGGGAACTAAATGAAATAAATGCCCTCATGGATGATAAGGAAAATCTTGAACAAGTACAGCAAATGGTCCTGCTTTTGTGCTTCCAGCACCCCTAATGTTACCTGAAACATTAGGGTGAATATCTATTGCTGAACATTTAGGATATAAAAAGGTTAGGGTATGTGATAGGCCTATACAGATATGCATATCCATGTAGTTGTTTTTTCTATTTTTACCATTATTGTGATTTTGAAATCATTTATATGCAACACCCACCATATTCTTTACCTTTCTTCAGGTGACATTGACGTCTTGCATCACATTGCAACATGTTATGAGCTTGTACAGTAGATGTATTTCCACCATAGCCTTAGCCATTTTCATCAAATGTTCGCCTATTATACCCATAGGGTATAATAGGGCTTTATCATAGCTAAAATGTAACATGGGGCCAGCCCTCGTACGGCTTTAAAAGTAGTCAATAAAATCTTAAAATCAATTCTAAAATGTACTGGCAACCAATGAAGGAGGTGTTCACACCTCCTAGTGTTGGTCAGGAGTCTTGCTGCAGAATCTTGAACTAGTTGCAGGCGGGATATGGCTTTTTTGCTGAGTCCGGAATACAGGGCGTTACATTAGTCTAGGCGTGAAGAAATCTGTAAAAATCTGTAAAGATCTGTAAATGTGAGGAATGGTTTTATTCTGGCAATGTTCAACCTTGGATATTTGGGCATCAAAAGAGAGGTTAGAATCGAACCACACACCCAGATTTCGGTCTAAGTTGTTATGTTAGCGAAACTGATGTATGTGGTGCTTATTGTTTTACTACATGGAGGACAAAATGAGGGCGAAGATGGCGCAGATTGCAGTATCATGGAGCTGGTGTTGTTCAGTATGTGAGCCTGAGTGTGGCTGAAGAGTCTCACAGTATAGCACTTCTCAGCATTGGTGATTAGGTGATGTGCAGAGTGTCTTGTCTCGGCCTCCTAAAGCTGTCAGTGCCGGAGAGGTAAATCACCACACTGTGGAGGCACTCGGCCAGCGGGGAAAGAGATTTGATGGAATTTTTATACTCTGATTATGTCCCCATCCCCCTTAATGCTTATTAAGGGGGATTAATCCGTATTCGTATTGGAGAAAGTGCTTATCTGGAAGAAGGAGGCGAGTGAGGCGCAGCCTCACAGTCACGTCACTGTCTCCAGCAAACATTAAAGTCCCTCCACAGCAGCCAAGAATGTGCCTGAGCACAGATAGGGACTTCAGAGACCTCGCTGCTGCGAAGATGCCTCTCCCCAGATACGCTCTAATGCAAGTTGGTAGGGTTACAAAGGGATGTGGCTGTAGCTATGGGTGGATACAACTGTCAAAGCCCTATATTGCATTCAAATAAACATGCAAAGCAGAATCCAGAGAGAGAGAGAGAGAGAGAGAGAGAGAGAGAGAGAGAGAGAGAGAGAGAGAGAGAGAGAGAGAGAGAGAGAGAGAGAGAGAGAGAGAGAGGAGAGAGAGAGAGAGAGAGAGAGAGAGAGAGAGAGAGAGAGAGAGAGGAGAGAGAGAGAGAGAGAGAGAGAGAGAGAGCGAGAGAGAGAGAGAGAGAGAGAGAGAGAGAGAGAGAGAGAGAGAGAGAGAGAGAGAGAGAGAGAGAGAGAGAGAGCAGTCCAGCGGCCCGGAAGAGAATTTCCCATTCATTTTTTTCCATTTCAGAAAGTATTTATTTAAAAGAGTGCTGTGATTTTTTTCCACCCTAAAACATGATCATCAGGTATTATTATTATACAAGAAGGAAGAATAATTAAAAAAAAAGTGTACAGTATTTCTTAAAATTACGTTTTATGTGGACATGCCCACCAGTTCATTAAGTAGGCTATGTCTGGTTTGCCTGGTAGGTGGTGATGGGTGGTGATCCACCTGAACTGAAGCCGCACCCACATCTGTTGTATGATAAAGGGGGAGGGGTTAAGGGAGGGGATGATATTGTGATGTCACTATATCACAGTTTTTTCATTGGCAGGTTTGACTGTCAAGGTTTCAGCCTCCAGGAAGAAACCCTAAATACAAAGGGAAGACATCATTGCACATAACAACCACACCAAGGGGTCTAATGAAGTACTGTCACCTCATAAACACATGAAAAAATACAAAAATCACGGCACTCCATCTTTAAAGACCTGTAAGCCCGGACAAAGCCAACTCGGATGGTGACAACTCATGCCAATGAATAAAAACAATTGGGCCGAACAAATAATTAGAAAAAAGGACAGGGTACAACACTTTTTGTTGTTTTTATTCTTTCTAATTATTTGTTCGGCCCCAAAAGATTGTCATGAGTTGTCACCATCCGAGTTGGCTTTGTCCAAGGCTTACAGGTCTTTAAATAAATACTTTCTGAAACGTCTATGGGAAGAATGCATGGGAAATTCTCTTCCGGGCGCTTCTTTTGTATATAGGCTTTTTTAGGCATTGGTTTGGTTTGGTTTCCATGGACATGGTTAATTAACTATGCATTGTTCTATCATGCACTGGGACTCACATTCATTGTCCGACAATTTAAAACAGACAGTGATGAGAGTATCTGCTTAATTAAGCTAACAAGAGGTGTTACATCAGCGGCCCCTAGAGACTACACATACTGTATGTCTTTCTTCTCAGCATTCCCACGTCAACCTTGGAAAACCCCTCATCTTCTTCTGCCTGCTGTGTCTCTACCTAATGTGCAGACTGTGTTTGGCTTGTGCCCGGGCTTGTTTTGGAATCAACTTGAATGAGGAGTGGAGGAATGTTCAGACCTCCTTTTCTCTTTAATTTCCATCTGTGGAACAAATGAGACAAATTACTATCAGTTCTCTCTCTCAACCGGTACTTACTCTCATTTTTCCTTGGTATGTGGTGATTTCCAAAGTGCTCTGTCGACCCCCTGTATTTCCTATGAGCCATTGAAGTCGTACATGCTTAGATATTTGATGTCGTCTTGTCATCATGGTCGCTGAACAGAGATGAAATGACTTCTCTACTCACTTTGAGCTTTGGAGTTTTACTAGCCGCTGACAAAGACCGTGTTTGGGGGATTATTATCTATAGATCACTGTAATGGAACAGGCCACATACATGCCTTGTAGGGGAGCCCCTGCTGGCTGAGGGATCAGTAACTCACAGCCTCCACCCCACAGAAATATGGGTTCAACCTGATTAATGAGCGCTCTGCCTTTTCTAATCATTTTTGGCTGAGATTTAATCACAAATCAGATAATACGTCAAGAGCAAAATAAGAGAGATGAAATGAGTTTTTGCTCTCATCAGGCATCCCGTCCTTGGGAGGAACATGATGTCGGATGATGTGTAATGCAAAGCAAGGCAATCTTCAACCCTCATCATTGCATCTTTTGTTTTTAATTTTCGCGCAAGGGTATGGACACAGAGGGCATCTGCATCCCTTAGTGCATCCATCAACCATCTAGCTGCATATAAGAGACAGGACACATGAACAGAGGAGTTGGTAGCTACGCACATACAAGGGCAAACCTGGAATAGCAATATTACTTCTTCTTATGGAAATAAACCCTTGTTCTAATCATAGTGTAATTTGCATCTGAAATCTTCATGTATTGCTTTGTCTTTTTTCTTCCCTTCTCTGCATCTCTCTCTCTCTCTCTCTCTCTCTCTCTCTCTCTCTCTCTCTCTCTCTCTCACGCTTTTTCCATCTCTCTGACCTCAGTGACATTCCAGAGAGTTGATGCGGTCTGATGAGCAATGGAGGTGAGTGTTCCACCAGGAACTCGCTATTTTAAATACAGCATCATTTCACACTCTGCCAAAGCACAACATTAAAGTAATCAGTATTCCTGATGATTCATCAGCATTCTACAGTATTATTCTATTAATACATAACATGACTATTGTCACAGCTTGGTGTAGCTCAACACTGATTGTTTATTGTGCTATCGTTATTTCCTTTTAAGCCTCTAGCCTAAACTTTGCACGTCATAACATACAGTATCTGAACTTGGCCTAAATCATGCCTTCGTTTATGCAGACATGTTCAATTTTATTCTTACGCTGATAAGTGACTGATGGATTGATAGATCACCAATACATGCTTGTGTAGCTTGCATGCAAATCTGTCTACAAACATACATTTCTACCACGTCTCTGTTCATGCATCGACAGATGAACTCATAAATCTCTCCGGCAGAATTAACAGAAACAATTTAAGCAGAGAGGGCTTTTATTTTGTCATTTATCTTCCCCTGCCGGCTACAGTCAGCCCAGAAGCCCCCTGGAGTGATAAATTTGCCTGTCACCTTGCGTGGGCGGCTGGGATCTGAGCACATGTAATAATGTAAAAATAATTACCCAGGGGAGAGGTGTGTGGAGGTACCCCTCTTGCACCCCCGTATAGCCTGCTCCATTTCCTCGCATGTTACGGGAGGAGAAAGTGGCTACAAAGAAAAGGGCACATCTCAATGACACCAGTTACAGAGCCTTTGTGGGTATTCAGGGGTATTCAGGGGGCTCCCTAGAGAATCCAGGGCTTCTGTCTATCTAGTGCTTATCACACCTGACTAGGTAAAGCCTCCAGATCTCAAACACTCCCATAGAGGCCCAGAGAAGTCTGACCCTATGTGCATCCCTGGGCTTTTGGGAATGTGTCTCTTTTCAGCAATTTGGCAGTTGTGTTTTTACAGTATGTGTGTGTTTGTTTGTTTTCTGTTAGTGTGTATGTAGGAATAAATGAATAATGTATTGTGTGTGTGTGTGTGTGTGTGGTCCAACAAGGTCGTCCACTAGTCGACCTTGTTGGTACTAGTTGACTAGTTAATAAGAAAAGAAAGAAAAAAAGCTTATTTTTTATTTTTTTCGTTTTTGTAGGCCTCAAGATCAGCTAGAATGCTAGATTATAGTCACCAATGTACACCGTTTTTAAATGTACAAATATATATAGATTTTTTTTTTTTTTTTTTTTTACATAATAGGTAGTTAAATAACTAGTCGACTAGTAAACTAGGCAACTAGTCAACTAGTAAAAATCACTAGAAGTGAAAGCCCTAATATACGTATATAGGCTATATATAGCGTTTCTTGCTCCTGTTGAGCTGCCAGCTCAGTTCTCAAAGAATTAGCCACGCCACTTGCCATGGCTTTTCTCATCTACTTTCTGCTGTAGTGTTTTTCCTTCAATTTTCCACATAAGCGGTTCTGATTCTCACTCTGCTGAACGGGATTTGAAATGTCTGTATTTGTGGTGCTCTATATTTGTCATATCCTTAGTCAGCAGCAGTGGCTGCTACATTCTCACTGACATTAGAAAAGGTTGCAGTCTGTTTTTCTTAGCACTCTTGAAGTAACTGGTGATATCACCCAGATGCTGCGGTTTCCCCATCTGCCCCCAGAGTGAAAACGAGCAGAGTATCACAGGAAAATGTGTTCATTTGTTACGTGCAATGTTTATTGCATTAATTAGACGATAGCAAATGAAGCCGCGTCTGTTCCCGGTTCCTCATTGGCTCCTGCCAAATTGCCCTGACTGAACAATTACACTTAATCGATCACAAAATAAATGATTCATGGAAGATGAATGGTCTGCAGATTGGTAGACCTGGACGGCTTGGCATTGGCTGCTCAATTGAAATTGATAAAAGCCGATAAGGGCCCATTCCTTATCCCCCTGCCAATAGGGAGATGGTAATTAGGAGGTAGTAATAACTTCCTATCTCGGCACTGATCAATATTTTAGCAAAGCCGATTTTCTCCTATAGAGTAAGAGGTGGGCTGATCTCAGTGCAATGAACAGGTCTCACCAAGACTGTTGCTATGGAGATTATTTTACATTCCAGTACGCGAAGGCTAAGTGACAGAATGCTCTCAGCATCATGTGAATGTAATATGGAAATGTGTGTTCATACAGTACATGTTTACAGTATATTGTAATGTGCTTTTGGTGCAGGCTCCATTCACCAGCAGCCTTACAAACATGCTAGATTTATGAGGTTGTTTTGGGATTAATATCTCTCGGTTGTTTTTTCTTTTCTTTTTTTCAGTGCATAGCCTTGTGTCAGCCATCTTAGACAGTATTTCACATTTTCCTACCTATCACAACAGCCAACTCAAATGTCTGACAGGAAAATGGCTTAAAATCTTATCTGCCAAGGTTGCCATCCATCCCTGGTTGGACAAGGGGGAAAAAAAGTTGGATGCCACCCCCTCACCCAAACACACACACGCAGGCATGCACGCACGCACGCACGCACGCACGCACGCACGCACACGCACGCGCACGCGCACGCGCACAAGCACACACACACAAACAGCAGTCACCCATAAAACAAATCCCCCCAACAGAAATCACTCTTATTCTAATTATCCTTTCCTGGAATACTGCTGTGTGATAAATACAAGGACGATGCAGTCGTTCCCATTGTCGACTCCCTGTCTTCCAAATGGTCTTTCTCCGGTGGGCTGGCTGGCTGGGAGAGAGAGAGAGGGGGGGGGCGGGGGTTTGTGTGTGGGGGTGGGGGAGGGGGGGTGGCGGGGTGGGGGGGGGGGGGTAGTAGCTGGAGCACGTGAGGAAAAGTGAGACTGGTAATGAGACAAAGGCACAGGCTTTTCCTGCAGACTGATGCCTCCATGGTGCAGTCTAGCTGCAGTCGACGAGAGGGACCAACGCCCTGCCTCTCTGTTGCTCTCCTTTGTCAACCGCTTGGAAACTCCAGGCTGACAGATGTTGAGCGCACGACAGGGAGGGAGGAGGCATGAAACGAGGAGGTGTATGTGGAGAAAATAAAGGAAAATAGGGTTAGGGAAAGACTGGTTGGGAGGGAGAGAATGAGGGGGTGGGGGGGGGGGGGGGGGGGTGCACGGCAGCCTGAAACAGACGGGGAGGGGAGGTGGGGGGTGGAGATGTATTACCCCATAAAAGTGCATGTGTCTGATGCACAGCCATCAATTTGAATGACTTGTCTCCCCCGAGGGCCTGTTTTGGCATTCAGAAACCATGGTGAGGGCTCTTACCTTGTCAGGGATGCAGTTCATTTGGACCCCACCCCCCTTCATTCCACAACCCCCACCGCCTCTGTAGAATACTGTAGCTCTTCTCATTAGAACCTGTAGCTGAGGGAGAGACTGACTGCTGCCACACGCCAATAACACGTGCACATGTCCTTGGGGGGCTTGCCTCTTCTACCCCAGTCTCCCCAGTCCCCCTCCGGGCCTGCATGTCACCCTGCTGGATACAAAAGCTCATCAGGCACCCCGGCGCTGCTAAGTGTCGCTCTCCGTGGCTTCCCCGAGATGTATCGCGCACGCGTGCGTGTATCATTGGATCTGTTGCAGACTGTAGGTCACTGATGGCAGGGCGTGACGTGCTCCTGCAGAAAGTCAAAACTATCTGCTTTATCACACGTGTATGCACACTTGTCTGTCTGTAACAGCCTGTGATTTGTCAGGGAGAGGAGGAGGAAGGAACTAGCGGAGACCTTGTGCAGAACAATGAGCCGTTCGGTCCCCCTGTTCTTTTCTTTTACTGTTGATGTGTTGAATCGGAGGGTCCTTTGTCCACCCAAAGACAGTTTATTTTGTTTCCTCTGTGTACTTTTGGTCAGTAAATTAGCCGTGAATTGAGAGTGAGCACATTTCAATCCATCTTGATGGCTAGTCGGTAGAAGCAAGAGGAGTACAGCGTATCAGTGAACTGACACATAAACAAAAGGTATTTAGCTCCCATATCACATTTCCATCTACCTCCATCTGTGTTGCCGGTGGAAACGAGCCTCAGACGTGATTGTACAGTAAAGCGGCCCTAATGGCCTCCCAGCAGTCACCCATGACAGGTTAAAGTCTTAATGGACACTTTTTATGGCCTCCCACCCCCTCAGGAGGGGCACAACACCTGTTAAATGGAGACGTCCTCTCATATGCAGGCATCCCACAAGTGGGCCAAGGGATCTGTGGGAGGGAGGGGGTTGAGGCCAGGAGATAGGGATCTGTGGGAGGGAGGGGGTTGAGGCCAAGAGATAGGGATCTGTGGGAGGGAGGGGTTGAGGCCGGGAGATTTTGACGTCTCATCAAATATGATTTAGACTGTCTGGACATCACTACAAGGGGCTGATGGGAAAACACAGCAGAGTGCATGGGATATTAATGAACGATGTAGCGTATGCATGCGGGTGTATACATGAGCTTGTGCACACGTTGGACTGCATGTGGCTCAGGCAAATGCATGCATTAATGTCTCTACAGTGTGTATTTGCATTAGTGAGAGAATCTGACAAAGGCACAGCAGGGGAACAGGAGAGATAAATAGATGTTTTTGCCTGAATTAATTCTACAGTAACTTGTGGGGTGACAAATGTACCCATATTCCATAATGTTTCTTACATTTGACCACCTTTTTCAGTTAGCACCAGCATAATCTCATGCACGCACGCATGCACGCACACATTTTACACACATGGATGTTTGATTTCATGTCTTTATTTTGATTTCGTACTGATTGCTGTCACATTCTTATTAATTAGTCATCAGCAGAGTGAGGGAACATCTCTGTAATCCAGGAAGCAGAAAGTGTTATGGTGTGATTGCTTTTGATTTGACCAGAAACTCAGGGCTTTTGTTTCATCTAATCGTGCCGGCTTCTGTTTCTCCCCAGTCGCCCTGGCCTGCTGAATGCCGGTGACCCAGGTTACCCCTGGTTAGCTGACTCCTGGCCCGCCACCAGCCTACCAGTTAACGGTGGCTCTGGGGGACCCAACGACCACAGCAACTTTGGCCGCGGAGGTGAGTGAACGTCCACCCTGTGCCCTCCAAGGTACGGAGCAGGGGAGAGGCCATATCAGATAAAGGATGTTGATAGGATCTTCCAGGCTCTCTGTTCTGTCTCAGTACAACAATACAATGGTTTCTACAGTATATATGTCATGTCCCACACAGCCTGCAGAAATAAGTACACGAAAGCATATTGCCTGCATGTGTGACTTGGGATATACATTTCTAGAATATATCACTTCAGAGGACAACCAGAGCGTTAGCAGCAGCAGGGCGTCCACTGTCACCAAGCTGAGTAATGGTAAACTGTCCAGCTTGGTGTCACAGCCCATACCTCAGAGGAACAGAATCTGAAGCGAGAGATGGGCAGAGTGTGTGTGGGGGTGTGTGTGAAAAGATGGTCTTGGGCAGCCAGTCGTGAAGGACATGCGCAGCTTGACTGGCGCAGATGTGGATGCTTCCACCACGGCTGTACATCATCCCCCCTTCACTGGGCATGCAAACCACAGGCTCTCTCTCTCTCCTCTCCCTCTCTCTCCTGGACACGCAAAATAGCTGCATCCCTTATCTATTGAGAACAATAAAAGGGAGGAAAGGGAAGGAAAAGGGGCACCAAGGTTGGAAGTCCGAAGGGTTAGAAAAAATCAATAACTGGGTTAGTTGAATAATGAATATTATGTCAAGAGACAAGCTAACGTCAAAGTGTTGAGCTGCAGCCTGGACTGCCTTGTTCAGAGAACTCCGAGAACTCTCCTGCACCTGTGAGGCTGTGACCCATGGGGTCGCTCTGATCTAATGCCTTGTCTCAGACAGTTCAGTCCTGTCCTTTTAAACTGCCATGAGGTCTAGCCTTGGTTTTGCTCTTATTAAAATCTTCTGTCGATCTTTAATTAGAAGCCAAGAAAGGTTTATTCTTACACTCCACCCTCTCCACTCCTTTCTAGATCTCCCTAGTGGCCAGGGGGACAAATCGGGTACCATGCTATCTGACGGGGCCATCTACAGCAGCATCGACTTCACCACTAAAGCCAACTACAACAGCCCAGGCCAGACATCCCAAGCCACCCCCTATGCCACCTCCCAGATCCTCCACTCCAGCAGCATTCATGAGCTGGCCGTGGACCTGCCCGAGGCCCAGTGGAAGGCCTCTCTCCAGGCCAAGCAGGAGATGGCCAACCTGGGCTACGCTCTACCCGACAAGAACTCCTGCAACAACAGTAAGAAAGAGAGAGAATATCAATGTTTGCAGCAGTGGTGGTGTCTTCATGTGGCTTCATGTTTGTTTCTGTACAGTGTTTACAAGTATGCGACGATCAAGTGCAAACTTATGACACCACTTTCACCACCACGTTAAGTGACGCAACCGAATGACGTCGTACCTTATTCACACCGGTGCATGTGCATTCCAGTTTACTGTGATGAGACACAGTTTTCAGTTTAAGCACACGCCTATTTGTTGTCTGAAATCTTTCGAACCCCAGGTTGTGTCTGAAAGAGTCCTTTTTCCCCGCAGTGGATATACTGTTTTCATAACACAACCGTGCTGCTCCAGGAAAATAACTGATTTAGAGTGTTTACTTTTGGAGGTTGAGTAAACACATTGAGGTTTTGAATATGGCACCATCTGTACCTAAAACATGTGCAAATGTAATCGATTGTAGCATTTGCACACTCAGAGACATAAATGGATAAATTATTTAACACTTGATGGGTACCATAACCAATGCATCTTCATATTGAACAAATGCACCATGCATGGACTCCCTATGAATTGATTACTTCATTTTCCATTTTTTACCTAGAATAGTTAAATTATGAATTTAACTTCTGTATACTTTTATTTCTACGGTACTGTCCATTTTAATTGGACTAATATTTAAGAAAATTATGCAAATTAATTACCAGGGATTTGATTATTTTAAACCTTGTGTAGGTTTTTTATACTTTATATGATTTAATCTAATACATATTTATGATCTAATTCGAACTGAGTGATAGATTAATTAGACTGTAGCTTTAACATAGTCCTTTACCTTTAACATAATGTAATGCATCTGAATAGAAAAGAATCCCTTTCTAATGCTTACTGGCATAATTTGAAGAAGTAAGATAATATACGATTATGTTAACTATACTGACTCAAATACTTTAGAACTGGATGCACAGACCACAATGGAATTGATTGAAATACTTTATTATTTCCTTATTTTATGTCCATCTCGACATTTATATTAACCAAATAATAAAATAAAAGAGAATTGTAGAATTCTCCCATAATACTGACATGCCCAAAATAGGGATGCCAGGGGTAAACACAATAAACATTAAGACATAAACATTAAGACATAAACATTATGAATACATGGCCAAGTTCAATAACTGTATCAATGGGAAAGAGATGAGTCTTAGTGACGACAGGAACCTTACATGATCTACTGCTTGCTTGCTGCTCTAACTGCATGTATGCATGTGCTTGTGCTAACTGCCAGTCACCTGATGCCACTGAAATTTTTGCCCTTTAACCCTCCACTGTAGCACTCCTTTTCATTCCCGACTACCGATTGGCCGAAGGATTATCTAATAGAATCCCACACAACCAATCACAAGATTTCAGCACCACCAGCTCTCACAACAGCTCTGAGCGAAGTGGCAGCCTCTCAGGTTGGTTTACAGCTGCGAAACACTCTGGGGGGCGCTTCGGGGGGCTCTGACGTTTTACTTTATGACCAACTGACTTCTTAATTACTTTATTGATTGGTTATTTGCATGCGCAAACCTGATATATACAGGGGTTTTATATTAACACTCCCTCACCAATATCGCTTTGCTCACGCTGCTCCAACTAGCTACAATGATGTATTGTTCAACAGCAGACTCTACCTGTATGTACTGTAAGTCGGAGTGAATTGTTTGTTTCAAATGTCCAATCCATGGTATGATATGGTGGGTGTGTGAGCCCATTAAAAGAAAGGATTTCACCCGAGTGTCACTGTGATCTGATACATGAAGATGGCTCCAGGCTCTAGTGCTTGGCTTACTGCTGTTACTGCTGGGCCTTGTAAAGGCTTTATCTGTCCATGACCATGAGTGTATGAGCAGACGGGAATGGGGGCAGAGGGACTCCTTCAGACAGGGTGGACTAAACATGCACACACACACACACGCACACGCACACGCACACACACACACACACACACACACACACACACACACACACACACACACACACACACACACACACACACACACACACACACCATCGGAGACGCTTGGCTGGGTATAGTGGGGAAAATACCTCCCATTTCCCCTCTTCTCCTAATGGTGGCCGGCTACACTAAAACCCATGTTCAGAGAATTACAATGTCATTTATAGGACACAGACACAGCTCTCTGCCTTCCTCCCCTCCTCTCTCCTCTTTAATCTAGTTACAACCCACTGCTTTAACTGGTCTCTAATTCAATGCACTGGGACACAGAGGCCTGGAGATGGAATGCCTTGCAGCCTGATTATTTTCATTCGCTCCAGGCAGGTTTGTGAAGGGCCTGACATTGTGGATTCTGGAATCTTATTTCCTCAGACTGAAGGAATTATGATTTCAAAGAAAAGAAAAGAGAGACCTTTCTGGGGTGTAATTTATTGAAAAGAATATATATACTATTAACCATGGGTGACCACAGATGGTAAACAGTTAATGGTTATTTATTTGCATTTTGTGTTGTTTAGCAGAGAAAGGGACACCATTAGCTTACATTTTTATTTCATTTGAATGCCTTGAGATATTTTCACTTGAACTTTGAGGTACTGCCCGGCTGTAGAGCACCGAGTTGGTAACGATGGAAGTTGGAGATCCATGTCCCACCCTATGCAATACCCGTTGTACCTGTGTCAGAGTACCCGTTCCACCCATCTGTCTGGGTCCCTTTTATGTCCATATATGGAGATTTCTGTATCTGTCTCTCTGTGTCCCTTTATTCCTTTATGGAGTTCTGTGTCAGGCATGCCCAAATATATATGGAGTGTTCTGATGTCAGAACAAGCCAGCTCCATATATGGACGGGCAGAGGCCTTTTGTGGCGGTGAGTACAGGCAGTAGAAATAGCAATAATCATAAATGTAATAGTGTAAGATATTATAACCAGTAAGACGCCCTGAGGGCGAGAAGCAAGGTCGCGCTGAAACAACAGGTCTGGGAATGCCCATATATGGATTTGTTTTTTGTTTTAGTTTTTTTATATATTTTGTAAGACGTTTTCGGTCCGGGTACGGCGTAAAATGTGTGCTAATTATTAAGGCCATGGCGGGACCTCGGGCCAACCCAGTTAGGGCCCAGGTAGGGACGGTAAACATAGAGAAAGTAGAAAAACGCTGCATGCACACATAGCCACGATGCTGGAAATGTATTAAAAAGAAGCCAATGTTTCGACGAGGCGTGACTGACTGACATGAAATTAAAGTTTTCATAGTAAACTGCGACCTATGGTCGCAATAATATAATATGGTATAACAATGATGTCAGATAATATATAGGTAGAATGTTAAGATTACAATACATTGTAGTCAGTGGTATAATATGGTATCAGTCCATGGTCGTGTTCTGTGAAGAGGCCTGATCCACGGTCACACTCTTGATAGGCTCTGTGAAGGCTCTGTGAAGAGGCCTTTAGTATTATGAGATATTCTATTTTAATGAGTATGGTTGAAAATGTGCGTAGGTTTATCTACACACAAAAAACTTAATTAATTCAACTAGACCTTACCCGTTCTGAATATATGAACACCAAATTATGTACAGTGTGGGTAATGCAATGTTATAGATCACATTACTGATTGGGAGGGAATTGTCCTGTCTCGCTACAGCCGAACAATACCGACTATGAAAATTCTGCCTGTGGTGTTTTAATCGATAGGTCCAGAGATCATGTGTACCGTTTTTTGTGAGATTTGCACAAAAGCTGTAGGTGGAAGAGCAAAAAGTGTGTTTTGAAGAAAAGTCATAATGGCGGAAAATCTATCGTGACGCAAATGGGCATATAGGGAGATGCGTCATGAGCCAAGGAATCCAGGGAACGTGAAATGTTGATTTTACGACCTACGGTTCAGTAGTTATAAGGTGAAATGTAAAGTGGGCTGTTATAGTGCCACCATGAGGCCGACTGATATAATTGTTTATTGCATTCATTTAAATAATTATTATGAAGCTCCCCTCCAAGTGACGGACTCAAAGTTAAAAAATGAAAAAATGCCAACATGTTTCGACCAACAAGGTCTTCATCAGGGCAAGATGAAGACATTGTTGGTCGAAACATGTTGGCAGTTGCCTTTTTGAGTGTGCAACCACTCCAAGGAATGTCCGTGTTAACCTATGTTTGTGTGTGACTCATGAGTACCAGTAGGGGCGCTGTCGTGCCAGAAACGGCCGATGTAATGTTCCTAAAACCGGCCGAAATCCGCGCGTGCATGGTCGATCACGCACGCTGTGGTTCCTAAATCCACGTGAACATTTAGGTTGCCAGATATAATTATTTTATTAGACTCGAGGACTAAACTTGATAGAAATTATGAGAACTCAGATAAAAGTTGTGTGGAGGCGCCAGTAGGGCGGTACACTGTAACAAATATTAAAGGCTGTATTTATTTCCGATTAAAGATGGAGTGCCACGATTTTCTTCCACCCTAAAACATGATCATTTCATTTCATTGGCCCGTTTGACTGTCAAGGGTTCAGCCTCCAGGAAGAAACCCTAAATACAAAGTTAATACGCCATTCCACATAAAAACGACTCCAGGGTGTCTAATGAAGTACTGTCACCTCATAGACACATGAAAAACTGGAAAAGTACAAACATTGTGGGACTCCATCTTTAAGAACTATAGGCTTTCAAGTGATTTGTAGGTGGGTTTGGCTCTAGGACTGATTGTTAGGCTTGAGTTGAAGATGGCTGCAACTCCACCTCCAGTCTTACCAGGGTGTCTCTGGGAATATGAAGCATTTGTGTGACTTGGTGGGGTGGCTGTATTTAGACTGACATATTCTTGCTCACCCCGCCACGTTTCGGTCAGACATAGTAGATCAAGATAGTTGTCTGATATGATTTCATTTACTAATGTACCTTTTATTTTTATTTTTTAACTTTGTTTTTATTTCAGTTTAGGCAACTTCACAGAATTAAAAGCATACATTTTTCTTACAACTGCTTTTTCTTTTTTTTTTCACAACCTCAGCTGTTCCATAATTTCACAGAATATATATATATATTATACACTCATACACACAAACAACTTCACATACATTTACAAGTATTCACAATAAAACAAGGAAATAAAATACTACAAGTATTCACCATAAAACAAGGAAATAAAATACAAGTAGTGAGACAAAAACAACAGAGCGTCGACAACAATGGGAAGTGAACAATACTGAGGACAGACATGACTGGAGACAGAGGAAAGCGTATGAGCACACCAGAAGGTCTGGGGAGAAGTGTATTTGGAGAGTTGTTACTCGAGATTCCGAAACCTGCTACCTCATTAGTAGAGGCAGTACAGGATAGAGAGAGAGAGAGAGAGAGAGAGAGAGTTCATATTTATTGGTATCACAAAGTAAATTAAACATTTACTGCCAAAGATGACTTTTGGGTTTTTTATTGATTCGGTTTGAGATCACTGATTGCCACCATCCGTTTAGCTCTTCGTTGCCAGGCAAAGCTTGGCTATAGGCTAGGCGGTAAAATGCTTCCCCCTTGTCCACTGCCATGCTAACTGAAATCTCTGATTCTTTTCCTGAAAAACGGCGATGTTCACGGCTTACTAAAGCATCGCAGCGTCACGGTTATAATATTAGCGTTTCGGGTGACTTATAAAGAGATCTCGGCTAACATTAGCCCCGCCGATTTTGCTTCCGGTCATGAATATTGGGGTCTTCAAAATAAGATATATCCAGAAGGGACTACAGATTGAAACAATTCTGGCAGTAAATAATCTCTCAAGAACAAATTCTGAGCAGAGGGTGCTTATTCCTTTTTTGCCGATGGGTTCCCAGATTGGGCACTTGCAAAATCCTCATGGCCCAGTGCTTTATGGTATGAGGAAGAGGCACATGAGTAGAGGGCATTTGAATCACCATAAACTGAGCTTTAATTCTGACTCCAGCTAGCTCGGTGTTCTGAAGAGAGAACATCCAGTGTATTGTGTTCTCCCCCCCCCCCCCCCCCCCCCTCTCTCTCTCTCTGTGTGTCTCTCTCTCCCTCTCTCTCTCTCTGTCTCTCTCTCTCTCTCTCTCTCTCTCTCTGTCTGTATCTCTCTCTGTCTCTTTCTCTCCCACACATCTCTAAGGAGATGGAGGGAATAATGAATGTCAGGTCTGGGGGAAAGGAGAGAAGGATGAAAAGGAACAGAAATAGAGCAGCTTTCATGACAGCATGGATCTCCACTGGGGATGTGTTGCTCATTAAAATGTATCTTAGGAGAGGAGACGAATTTTGGAACTAAGAATACACCCCTCTTCCCAGCCTCTGTACACACTTTGGCCCTCTAACAAGCTGCATGGTCCATGGTTCTTTAAGTTGATAAACAATGCAGGTTGTCATCTTACTGCACCTGCCAACTACTCGTCATTTAAAATATTCTTAATATAAAGCACAAAACTAAACGGCATGGGTGACAGTTGACAGTAACCTACTGTATAATCCACACCCATGTATACACTAATTTCATAATCTTAACTATTATGAGAAATTCCTTTTGGTCAGCAAATTGGACACCCTATTTGCAATTATTCTCCCACTGCTAAAGCTATATCTGGCTGAGTCCTTCTGGAGTCTCCATTCTGTGGGTTCCGCTCTTCAGCACTGACGCACCCAATAAAAACAAAGCTCGAGGCCGTGCGGCCCTGCAGTTATAGGTTGGGAGCGCCCAGACCTGAGGTACAGTATATAAATACCCAGCTCTACGTCTATATTTAGTATTAGCTCCCCTTTGAAAAGAGGCCTGGTTTTGTCCGAGGAGATGGGTTTGCTGTGTAATTCCCGTGTAGCTCCTAGCCACAGTTTTCCCCTCTGTACTTTTCATATTTGGGGTGAGCTGCAGTCATTCCAGTGCCAAACCATCTTTCCCTGGAAGAGACTCATTTTCAATATTGATGGCTGTTCTAGTGTGGAGGGACTTGGGGGTACGGGAGGGGATTGAACAGCTCACCAGTTATTGGTAAAAGTCGAGCGTCGCCCAGAGGTGCGATTAGGAAACCCAATTACTTTCAGACTATAGTTACACTGTGATGTCTCTTGCCTTGGGCTTACAGTTGTTTATTTTATTACTTCCATTCTTTATCAATCTTAATCTGACACCTTTATCAGCTCCTCGCGTTCATGCACGAGTATTGTGATGCAGTCAGTATTGGAGATTTTCTTTTCATTGTCCAAAAAGTAAATTTTTAATAGATTGGTGGAGAGGTACACATTTGAATGTGTATTTCAGAATTAATATTACACATTACCTCTTCATTGGCTGCTATCAGTGATATGGAGTTAATTTATAGCCACGGTAAGGTCGAGTCAGTTTAGTGGATTACATGATGTTACTGTACATAGCACAGGGTTATTTGATCTGGGCATTTTTCTGTGGAGAAATGATTAGAGGCCCTTGGCAGTAAGGGTTGACCAAACGATGACAGATACAAATGTACATAATGTAACAGAGGCTCCTAACGAAAGCTGTCACTGGTCTCTGTGGCCGCCGGGTGACGTTGAATTACTGTATTTTCTGGGTTGATATATAAGGTGTTTTCTAGGGAAGGAACTGCAGCTTACCACAAAAGGAATTCATAAAAAGGAGTTCGCTCTGACCGTGTACAGCAGGGGTCCCCAAACCTTCCCATGCCAAGGACCCCCAAATAGCCATAGCCTCTATCGCGAAATGGGTAAATAAGATTTTTGGACAATAATGACATGCTCAATATAGGGACGGAGGGGGGTTGTGAGGTTGAGGGGGCTTTCTGATGTAATAATATAAATGAAAGTGTAATAGACTATCAGTGAATTCTATTAGGGCCACAGTGACATTACACAAGCCATTCATGAGGATGCTGTGGTGTGAAGTCAAGTGAGATATTTCATTGTGAAAGCCAACGTGTGGAAAGGGGACACTAAGGGATGGGTGGAGCATAAAGGTCTGTTATAGTGCCATTTTCTCCCGTTTCTATGGAGATTTGAAGCTTTTTAGCCAATCAATCAATCACTGTTCATGCTTTTCATCCGGTGGCCTTGAGGTTCTCTGTGACAGGCGGGAGCCCATTGAAATGTTGTGTATGAAATTGTCTCTGACTTTCTATGGGCACGCAGAATTGCACATAACATGGATGCGTTTTGGCTTCATACTCACATTAAATATATTTTGAGTTTGGAATTTCTAACGTAATTTGGAGATGGTTTATATTTCACAAAGGGCTCTCTGGTTATATATTCAGATTCAGAACAGATTTTATGTTTTACAATAAAAATGTCATCGACTCATTCTGTCTAAACCTTCATCTTCCTATTCATTTTCCCTCTAAGGTGGAAAGGGGGGGAAGAAGAAGAAGACCAAGGCTAGTGCCAAACCTACCAAGGCCAATGGCTCCAACTGGGCAAACGTTCCCCTGCCCCCTCCACCTATTCACCCTCTCCCTGGCACTGAGATGGACCACTACCCCATCGACCACCATGAAGGAGGGTACGTAAGCAAACCTCACCACTAATATCGCATGACGGCATCACTCATCGTAAATGACGACAAACGAGCAAAGACCATATGTTTTTTGCTTTGAAAATAAGTTGTTTTTGGCAAGCAGCATATTTTGATTCTAGGTCAGGTGTATTTTGTCTTACAGTGAGTATAGTACTAGGGAAGCTAATTGCGATGATAGCTGTCAATTACCACACATTCCCACAAGCCTGTACTTTGCAGTTTTTTCTGTAGTTTTCTCTGTGGATACATCTGGAGAAAACTATAAATGTTAGATGGATTACATGAATTGCTTCAGATTCATGTAATTTCCCACCCTGGAAAAACGTGATTATTAACAGTAATACTTATATTATTCTGAACAGAGACAAAGGCCACAAACAATGGGCAGTTTATCCACAAGGATCACCAACTGGGACAAAGTTAAACTGTGTTTTACGTCACCGCTTCTCAACGTCAGGTCCACATGGGGCCCACCAGGGGGTCCAAATGGACCCTTATTGTTCTGCAACTCAGAGTAAAATTTACACTGAGAGTGTTACAGTGTAGATTTGGGTCACTGAGTTACAGACAATAAGCGGTCCATTTGGACCCCTGGTGGTCCCCGGACCAGACTTTGAGAAACAGTGTTCTAAAGTGTGTCTCTCTGGGCTAGTAGTAGGTGTGTGTCTCTGGACTAGTATTGTAGGTATGATAGTGTCTCTGGACTAGTATTGTAGGTATGATAGTGTGTGTCTCTGGACTAGTATTGTAGGTATGATAGTGTGTCTCTGGACTAGTATTGTAGGTATGATAGTGTGTGTCTCTGGACTAGTATTGTAGGTATGATAGTGTGTCTCTGGACTAGTATTGTAGGTATGATAGTGTGTCTCTGGACTAGTATTGTAGGTATGATAGTGTCTGTCTCTGGACTGGTATTGTAGGTATGATAGTGTGTGTCTCTGGACTAGTATTGTAGGTATGATAGTGTCTGTCTCTGGACTAGTATTGTAGGTATGATAGTGTCTGTCTCTGGACTAGTATTGTAGGTATGATAGTGTGTGTCTCTGGACTAGTATTGTAGGTATGATAGTGTCTGTCTCTGGACTAGTATTGTAGGTATGATAGTGTGTGTCTCTGGACTAGTATTGTAGGTATGATAGTGTGTGTCTCTGGACTAGTATTGTAGGTATGATGGTGTCTGTCTCTGGACTAGTATTGTAGGTATGATAGTGTCTGTCTCTGGACTAGTATTGTAGGTATGATAGTGTCTGTCTCTGAACTAGTATTGTAGGTATGATAGTGTGTGTCTCTGGACTGGTATTGTAGGTATGATAGTGTGTGTCTCTGGACTAGTATTGTAGGTATGATAGTGTGTGTCTCTGGACTAGTATTGTAGGTATGATAGTGTGTGTCTCTGGACTAGTATTGTAGGTATGATAGTGTGTGTCTCTGGACTAGTATTGTAGGTATGATAGTGTCTGTCTCTGGACTAGTATTGTAGGTATGATAGTGTCTGTCTCTGGACTAGTATTGTAGGTATGATAGTGTGTGTCTCTGGACTGGTATTGTACAGTAGGTATGATAGTGTCTGTCTCTGGACTAGTATTGTAGGTATGATAGTGTCTGTCTCTGGACTAGTATTGTAGGTATGATAGTGTGTGTCTCTGGACTGGTATTGTAGGTATGATAGTGTCTGTCTCTGGACTAGTATTGTAGGTATGATAGTGTGTGTCTCTGGACTGGTATTGTACAGTAGGTATGATAGTGTGTGTCTCTGGGCTTGTACTGTAGGTAGGTGTTGCTCTCAGTCAGAATTCCAATCTGGGAGGGTCATCTGCTTTAATGGTCTATCTATCGGGGAAATGAGGAGTCCACCACACTGTAAATCTAAGACTGCTTTTAATGGCAGCAGTTATCCGGCAACAGTTATATCCTATGGAGTGTGCACTGACAAATTCCTTTTAATGAACATTCGTTTTTATTAGCAGTATTATTTCAGGATGTATAAGCACACAGTTATGGGGAATTAAAGCCAGAGCAGCTCCACAATTCCCCTCTGCACCGTAAAAAAATACATTCTTTAAATTAAGGTTTGACAAGGTCACAGTCACAGAGCTACATGGTTCACGGTTGGTTTAGCATGTATGATTTCCACTTAGACATCCTCTTATCTTTGGTGTCATAGGGCATGCAAACGTATCCCTTCATCATATATTTTCCTACAGTAGATATGTTGTGTCCAGATGTTTGATTGATGGATGGATTGATTGAATACTTTATTAACAAATTACAAAAAGTATAATTACACAAGCAATGCTATAATCAATCCATAATCAGGAGATACAAGATAATTCAATACAAATCATCGTCAATACCAGGATCAATAAAAGGTATATTTGACAGAAAACAGCACGGGTAATTGTTGTAGTAACCTCTCCACATCCTACCCTAGGTATGAAAGTGACGGCTGGGGCCCTCCCATGCCTGTGCAAACGTACCTTCACCAGGGGATGGAGGATGAGTTGGAGGAGGAAGAGGAGAGGGTTCCCACTCCACCCATTCGCGGGGTGGCCTCTTCACCAGCAACAGTGTCCTTTGGCCAGCAGTCCACAGCCACCCTCACCCCCTCGCCCCGTGATGAGATGCAGCCCATGCTCCAGTCACATTTGGATGAGCTGACCAGAGCATACCAGCTGGACATGGCAAAGCAGACATGGTAGAGTAACACCCGCTGAATTTTATTTAGCTTAACCACAAAATTGTTCTGAATTATTTCAAAAGTAGCCGATATACAAGCTCACAACACATCTCACTGCGATGCCTTGAGAGCTTGTAGATCTGCTATTTAAAAAAAACATTTCATTCATTGTTACTTTTGCCTAAAATTGGGATGCCATGCATGGTTAATCTATCCATTAATTTACCGGTCGCTCGCAGCTGCTCGCTTCTTGCGCCTCTTCACAACGCCACGACGCACGGACAGCCTCACGGAACCTAGCGCCGCGCAGCCCTGTCCTCCACCCTCAATCTGCCCCGCATTACACACGCCAAACATTCTAACAAGCATCTTAATTAAATGAATTAGCGTCAAAAACAACTCATCTCCCCGCAAATCACGTGTCACCAGTGAAATGCATGTTGGGCCAGATACAGATTAATACTGGGACACTGCGCAACATTCCCCTTGCATTCTCCAACGCACCTCCCCTTTTTCACACCGCCCCCAGGCAGGCAAAACAACTCGGACCCATACCTTAGAGCAGTGGTTCCCAAACTGTGCTGCGTGCACCCCTTGTGGTGCATGAGCGCCTTCTAGGTGGTGCGCGACATGAAAGTAATGGTGGTGCTATGGTTTTATTTTAAATATATTAACATATTATGCCAATATATGGCAAGTAATGCAGAATATAGCCTATGCTGCATATATTATGCCATATTCAGGTTCACATATGTGCATATATGTGGATAAAAAGGAAATATATGTCTATATAGCTTATGCAATTTATATTTCCATGTGGGGGGGTGCATCAGCTTGGTCGATAGGTAAGGGTGCATGGCCAAAAAGGTTTGGGAACCGCTGCCTTAGAGTATATCTAAGACCCATACAGCTACTCTTGCGTCAGTCGACATAACTTCTTCTTTGGGGAAGCATCGCGGCCAACGCAGGGGTTGCGTGGCACAGGCACCTGAAAGCCAGCTCTGACAGTTGGACGGGGGCATGTTAACGTGAACACACACACTGTGTCCGCCCCCTCCTCAACCACCTCCTTCGCCGTGCCGTACACATGGGCTACATGCACGCTGAAAGCCTGGACACTGACAACGACAGGTTACAGCCCTGCCCGCACCCAGCGTGGCTGCGTGACACACTGAACATCACGATCACAACGGAATGCTTATCTGTCGGGGACTCGGGGTGGCCAAATGGAGACGTTTTCTTAACCGCCTACCGTTAGCACGCAACAACAACAGGGTTTAAGTCCGCCCGGACGGGGAATTGCCTTGGCAACAAAATACATACAGACAGATGCAATGATCAACGCTGGCTCAATAGCTCAGGAACGACACATTCCTAAATCACACAAAACATCTCATTCTTAACCTGATTATATAAAGAACAAACTACAACTGGCTTTGAAGCCCAAAAAGCCAACCTCCGCGTTCACCGTTTCATAGCTTATATCTCCATGGGCAGCAGACGGTGAGCGGTTAGGGACCGTCTACAAAGTACAACACCGAACGTGAAAGTATTCAATAACTTCCATTTATAGGCAGAATATCACCACCAAATTTACATCACACATCAATTGTGTACTTATGATTGTACTACAGCATTTACTTGCACAAGAAACGTTTAATTAGCCTACTTTTGTGCCCAACCCAACTTCCCAAGACCATCTGTAAACAATTCCCCCCTATCAGTAATGTGATCTATTACATCGCATTACCCACACTGAACATCATTTGCTGTTCATATATTCTTTCACTCAATAGGAACTGCTCCTGTCGCAAATTGATGATGTCCATATGGTCTAGCCCTATGGAATGTATGGAATGCATATGCTAATAAAAAAAACATTAATCTCTTGACATCTATGGACCCATGCAACCACTTGAATGGCTGCTGTATTTTGCTCAAGAGAGACACACTTTCATTGCCGTCCATGTTTATGACACACCACCCACCTGACACACACACACACGCACACGCGCACACACACACACACACACACACACACACACACACACACACACACACACACACACACACACAACCTCACACAACCTCGTGTGGCACATTCCGTTGTTGTGGTGCTCATGTAAGTCAGATGGAGGCCATGCTTCAATCTGTCAGCAATGCAGAGACTGGCATCCATTCATGCTGGAAGGCTAAAGGACAGTGTTGTAAGTAAGGACTTACCCAGTAATGACTATGTTGGTTAGAGAGCATCTCTGGCAACAGAGAGACACGGTAATTACAACCAAATTATGTTGCAGACCACGTCAATGACACGGCACTACTCAAACAAACACGCTGTCAGTGGTATGGGCTGTCTATGAGCCTGACGGCCTCGTGTCGACAGGCTCAGAGAGCATGTCTTTGTACTGTGTACAGCTGCAATTAGTGGGTCATTGTGTTAACATGCAAGCCACAGCACCATAGAATGAGTGGAATTGTCCAAATGTATTCAGAGCATAAGGCTGTGAAAGCATTGAGCTGTAAAGTTAACTTTGATGGTTCCACCTCCATCTCGGATCTGCCTCTTTATGTCATCCTGTCTTTTATCAAATGTCATATTTTTTTCCAACACTTTACATTGCTGCATTTTCAGTATGTGCTGTCTCTATCTCTTTCTCACCAGGCACTTGCAGGTGGGCTCCCTCCCTCCCCAGGCCCCAGACCCTCCCGTGGGGTATGTGTCTAGCACACTGGTGTCTGACCTGGAGACTGATCTCGCTGATGAGGATGAGGAGGAGGAAGAAGAGGAGGAGGAGGAGGAGGATGAAGGCTACGGGGCCAGGCATCCCCGTGGTATCGAGCACACACCAGGCTCCAGCATGGACAACCTGGACAGCTCTTTAACAGGTGAGCTGGCCCATGCAGTCGCATGCTTGCAACTGTCACGTCTAGCCACCAATCTGTGTCGCAGTGCGATCCGAGTGAGACACACACACACTTTATCTTTGCCCACTGACCCTGTGTTTTCCGTGCTGGGCAGGTTCTGTTGTTGTTGTTCCGTGCTCTTGTTGTGTCTCCGTGAATGTTGTGTGGCTGCTGTCCGCATATATTCTCAGACCATCGCATCACGGAAAGGGAAACCACAGTGCTGGGTTGAAAACGCAGGGGTAGGGTCGGTGACGTATCGGTATCGCAGCCGTGGAGGACTGGTGCTTCCACATGCCCGGCCATGGTCTATGACTCATCGAACTGAACTGTGCACGAAATGTTCGCTCACAACTTGTTACCAGCTCAAATGTATATAATGATATCACTTAGACGTTTCCAATTGTTCACATTAGTACATGTGTAGTACAGCAAAAAGTATTTGTCACACACCGTAATGAGTGCTGAGATATGGTGAAATGCTATGAGTTGAACTGTGTGCTGAAATGTATCCTTATCCATTTGTAATGTCTTGTAAACAACTGTTCCTCACAACATGTGCTTTATGAGCCTATTGTATGCAAATTGTAAACGAATATGCTACTGAATTTACTTCAATCGTGTACTTTTGGCTCGCTCTGGCAAATTATAATTAAAATCATTCCTAAAAAGAGATAAGAAAGTCCATGAATTTTAAACAGGAGAGTAAGAGGGAAATTAAGAGGAAGGAGAGAGATGGGGAGGTACAGGCAATAGAGTGACTGTGATTTAACTCCACACCAGTGCCACCCATATCTTCCCTGGGAGATTTGAAATAAATTTAACGTCCAGCATATCCCATTCCAGACTGGAGGCACCATTTCCATTTTTACAACTCACTGAAAGCTTTTACAGCCGTCTGTCGGGAGGGACACATGAAGGGCATGACATTGGAACAGGAGAGACAGCACGGGCTAGGTCTTAAAGGGCCATACCGGTGGTCTGACATGTTTAGCCCATACAACTTGCCATATACTTTACATTACTGTTGGCCCTTTGGAAAATCCAATACATGCCTCCATTTCTTAGATTTGGAAATAATGACCAGGTTTTGCTATTTTCTGAATTGAAATGTTCTGCAGAGACTATTTTCATCTAGCGTTTTGAAACAATCTTTCCCTTTAACAACTCATTCACTGCCAGAGTTTCTAGAACAGTCTACCCACAATGCCAGCGATTTTGAGCATTTTTTGCTAATCTTTCAAGATCCACAGAATAATTTGTACTATGAAGATGTAAACACCAAATATCTCAAAACAAAGACCAGAGTCTCTACTTACATTGGGGAATAAAAGTGTGTCACCGCAATGTTATTGTCAATTAAATATAGATTATTTCCCCCAAAAATACACTAAAAAACTAAAAACAATAGTCATATTGTCATATGGTCATATTTTAACACAATCCATGCTAGCCCTCTAGGGGAAAAGTGTGCAGTGCCAGAGAAATGCGTGAAAAACCAAAGAAGAAGGGCGTAGGAGGAGCAGCATCGTCCGGCGGCAGCATCAGCATTAGTTTAGCTTGTTTTCATGTTTTATAAGGTCCTAAACCTCCTAGTTTGAGCAGAAAAAGGACAAATAATATATTATATATATTTACTGGATTAAATGAAAGAAAAATGAGGTCCCGCGTTCTTGGCAAAGATTGTGTTCACACCTGTGATGCTAAAAACATGTATACATGTCTTCTCTAATCAAACCGGGATGTGCCCTGGACGTGTATACATGTCTTTTAGTCTTTTTTAATTACCGTATATCACTGTAATTTTTTGACAGCTCTCGTTGCTAGGCACCGCCTTGTGCAGCGCTCATGGACATGCTATGCGCTGCATGCGCACAGCCGTTCACTTGCTTGTTTACGGGGCGACAAATGTTGCTCATATCTCTAAATCTACGGTGCTCTCCATGGTTTTGATCAGAACGCAGATGTTCTGTCCTAATTTCTGACTTAACCAAGCATCTTGTTTGGAATATTAACGCTTCTGGAGAGAGAGATCAAACTTGACAGCGTGAGGTAGTAATGGAACATTACACCTCCCTGTTTTGGGGAGAAATAGAAATGGCTTTTCAGAGTAAAATCTGCCCATCTACTTGGCACTCTAGCGCCTTTATCTGAAGAACTCTGGCAGCAAGTGTTAATAATAATTAATATTAATATTAATATTAATATTAATATTAATATTAATATTAATATTAATATTAATATTAATATACAAGTGCATCGAAAGTAGCTTGGCAGCTGGTTAATGTCTCGTGCTGTTTCCATTTCTGACTAATAATAAAGTATTCAATCAATCAATCAATCAATCAGTAAACCAATCAAACATTTGATGCGTGTGCACTATGAACCTGTGACATCTTATACTGTATCTGCTTTAGCACTCTCAGTAAAGCCGGTGGATACATTTCTTTAAATGCTACTTTTCAAGTCTTCAAAGAAAGAAATGGTGGTCAGGAAGAAGAGAGCAAAGGCAAAGGAGATGAAAGAGAGGGGGTGAGAGGGGATGGGGTTGATATGGTTGACACGACTGTTTGCTTGGCCTACCCTGTCGGTGGCAGCACTAACATGTAGTTTTCTGTGGGATGATGGAACAGTGGCTGCAATAGTGGTGACACATGCAGCCGCTGATATATTTTGAGGAATATAAAGCAGCAACTGGGCCCTAATCTGCTGCATCTCGTCTCCACTGTATTACTCTGAAGACAGCACTATTTCTTCTTATCTCTGCAAGTCTCCTGGCCTCGCTCCCCATCCTTTGACAGCATAGGTCCCAGCTCCAGGGTTGGGTGGCGGAGCGGTGGGGGAGTCTGGGAGGAAAGTGCAGAGATTTATCGTGACCACCATTTTGAGGTTGTACAGAAATGTGTGTGTGTGTGGGGGGACGCTTGTCGAGCCACACTTGATAGATTTGTCATTGTTTTAATAATATGGAAATAGGTCTGTTTCCTTAATGTTACACCAAAGGCCAGTAAATCAAACATCCTCACTCTTGGCCTAGAAAAAAAGGAAAAGCCAACTCTCTCCTCCTGGGGCCCATTTTTCACCAGCAGGTTGTCTGTTGGGCTTCCCCATGTGTTATTTTATGTGCTGAGATAATACAGCATATTTTTCAGCAGATAAATGTAAAGCCTGCTGTTCCACCGGGTATTAGATGGCCATGTTTAGGCTAAGTCTGCATGATGAAGTGAACAAGCAGGTGTTATCAAGCGGTGTGTGCAGAGGTGGAGGTATATAGTAGGTGGTATAATGCTGAGCTGTAGATAGCTGTAAAGGCTGCTGTGTCCATAGTGAGCGGAGAGCCCGGCTGTTCTGGGCGATTACTTTCCCATAAAGCCTTGCCATGTTAGGGAGGAGCGGGGTCATGTCTCTTGGCGGCAGGTAGAGACGCCTTCTCGTCAGGGGGAATGATTTCCCCCGATTAACGATATGCAGATGAGGGTCTCCGTCAGTATAAATCAGTTTTAGTGGCAGCAGGGACCTAGGCATGGGTTTACTGCCCCCAGCAAGCTCCAGTTTACTGGCCTTGCTCTATTAGTGCATGGAGCATGGGAGGTGACAGCAAGTGGTTTTTAGAGTACATGGTTTGGCCCATTGCTCTGATGCGAGACATGATAAAAAGACATTCCCATAGTAGAAAGGATCGGCCCTTAACTGTGGACCAAAGAAGAAAACACAATTCCAGAACAGAAAGAGAAAACCAGATTGAATTTTTATCAAATTATTTTGCGATGATTACAGTTTGATTGGAGTGCAGTTCTAGAGAATTAAAGTGCTCCAAAGGTAAAGCAGTAGAACGAGGCAGCCAGTGTAACTGAAAAGTCATTTTCTGATGTGATTTGCTGAGGCAGTGTTCCTTAGCTGAGGTGGAGGAGCAGGAAGCTTCAGCGCTTCAGCTGGCATTGCCTATACTTCATTATCTGCTCTATTCTTTGTGGGAGGATTGGACCCAAGGAATTGACATTTTTCTTTCTTTCTTTCTTTCTTTCTTTCTTTCTCAGAGAAAACACTCAGAAAAGGACATTTTCAAAGAAAATTGCTTGTCAAGATTGGACAGAATGTAGTTACTCGTCTGTAATTTGTAGTCTGTGCTGTATGGTGGGACTGTGAGAGGAGTTTCTTGTTCTTCAAAATGTCCATGAATGTGGGAGTCATTTGTTGCAACAGGGATACAAAATGTTTTGAAATGCCAAATGACAATTGCAGGTATTTTTAGTGGCACAATAACCACCTCAACGTCATGTGTTTGAAAATGTTGAAGTTCATACTGTAGGTGAGGAAATCCATTTTAGAGAGATTTCCTAATGTCTTACAATCCAGAATCATAATGCAGTACGTTTTCATGCCCACTTCTCTTTTTTATTTATTTATCACAAATTATTTATTTTTTCTCTTCAATTCAGTCATTATGCCAATTCCTGTGTATATCCCTGTCACTGCCAACCCCTACTGTGGGTCCGGGGAGGTTGTAAACAACCACATTGTCTCCGTTGATACACATGAAGTCGCCAGCCCCTTCCTTTCACCGGGAGGGCGTAACGTGCACAGAAGAACACGCTATCCCTCCCAGTTCCAATCCCATGCTGAACAGTGTCAGGTGCCTCAACCAACCGGAGTCACTTGCATAGTGACATAGAACACCCTCCCTGGCTTACCACCCATGAACATGGCCAATAATTGTGTTCATTGGAGCGCCCAGCCAAGTCGGAGGCAACGCAGAGGATTCAAACCCCAGTCTCCACGGTGGTGGGCAGGTACTTTAGCGGTGCCCCCAACCGGACGCCCTTGTGACCGCTGCAAATAATGTTGCATTGTGTTGAATGAGGACTGCCATTACCAAAGAGGCACTAGCTGAGATGCGTTTGAACTGGACGTCTGGAAGACTGGAACACTGAACTGGCCGTCTGCATGGCCGTGTTGAACTGCCGGCCTGCTTTTACCACCAGAATTACCACCTTTTTTTGAGGGGCGCTATCCCCTCCTATGTCCAGCTTTTAGTGTGTAACAAACTTCCTAATTGGCCTGAATGGCCAGTTTTACGTCATTGTCCTAACATTAAATTACATTGATAATGAATGGCCAGTTTTGAGTGTTTGTGTAAACACAAACATTGAAGACGAAGGTGAGGATAATTGGCCAATTCAAATTGGCCGGAATGAGATGATGTATGATGATAAGAGCGCCCCTCACTTCACACAGGTGTGATTTAAAAAAAAAACTAATCCCCACTCTTCGTGACCTTTACCATCTTTTGTGCCTAATTAGATATCTGAAATTCTGAACCCCCATTCATCTGTGTGTGTGTGTGTGTGTGTGTATGCGTGTGTGTGTGTGTGTGTGTGTGTGTATGCGTGTGCGTGTGCGTGTGCGTGCGCGCGTGCGCGCGTGCATGCGTGTGTGTGCGTGCGTGTGCGTGCAGTTGAGCACTTGCCACATTAGCAATGGCTGCCAAGTAAGTCCCACGGAAAGCTGTCATATTAGCCGACTCTGTACTGTGCTCTCGCTAGCCAAAGTGGCATATTTTTATTGGCAAACTGATTCTTTTATATTTAAAGTGCTGGCTTGGCTCTTCATATGCGGGGAAAACAATTGGAGAACATAAGGACATACTTACAGTAGCACTGATTCACAAGCAGAAAGCCACAAGAAGTTGTGCATATACTATGTGAGTCTTACGGGAACTGCCTCAATCTGGTCAGGTTTTCCATTATATTTTGGTACTTCTGGGATGCTAAATTATTGATTAATTCTCCCTTATGACATTATCCCCATGTCCTTTAATCCATTGAGACCTGGAACACATCCATGTCACGTTAGCGTTTAACCACATTAACCATTAACCCATTTTGGGGCGGGAACCCCTTTTGGTGTTTTAAACATTGTTATAATTTAGCTATTGAAAAATAGCAGATCTACAAGCTCATAGCGCGCCACCGAGTGGCGCGCTATGAACTTGTAGGTCTGCTATTTTTGAAAAATCGTTAAAATGTGCCTCAAATCTTTCCGAAAATTGTCATGATTTAGAAAACTTTTTTTTTTTAATTTCGACGTCAGGCCTGAATGGGTTAATCCTCCCGAAAGAGATATATGGGGTTACATATTTCCAGTGTCCTTGTTTACTCACCTACTGTATAACTGAGCTACATTGATTTTGTATTCAAACAATATCTCTACTTAGAGTCATATCACTTTAGAGTAGACCACTGGTTCTCAACATGGGGTTTGGGTACCCCCAAGGTGTCATTGGTGGGGTTCCAGGGGTCCACAGCTAAATTGATAGTTTTTATCCAAATGGTCCAGTCTGGGTCAAATGGACCTCCAATGGTCCATTCAGATTCATTTGTACATCAGAGTTAAATTAACACTAAGGATGTATTCTGTACAGTAGATCCCAGCGAAAAATAAAATAAAATAGGGGGTCCTACTGCATATAAAACTGGGGGTCCTTGGCGTAAAAAACGGTTGAGAATCCCTGCTTTAGATAGTGGAGCTACAGTATTCTTGAGGGGTGCAAGCCCCTCCTATATTCAGCTATAGTGTAGATTTTTGTCCTAAACATTAAATGCCATTGACAATGAATGGAGAATTTACGTCATATGTAGAGTCTTGTAGACGAGCAAATCTGTATTTTTGTTAAATTCCCATTGACAATGAATGGAGATTTTATGTGTCTGAGCAAATGGACATGTTACGTCAACATGATGATGTACGATGATAAGAGCGCCCCTCACTTCACACGGGTGCTTTATGCAGTACATGATTTTGTGAGCAGGCTCATTTGTTTCACTTGAGGCAATGCTGTTCTTGGTTGTGCTCTGCTCTGTTGTTGTATGGAAACGGAAGGAATGATTTGTGTGTGCGTGCGTGCGTGTCTGTGCGTGGGCGTGTGTTTTACAGTATGTGTGTGTGAGTCCATTGAAAGGCGCCAGGTCAAAACAGAAGTGCTTCATTCCTGCAATAGCGAAGCCCTGCAGCAAACAGAACAACTTTTGACTAAAATGTTGTATGTCGTCGTAAGATTACAGTGCTGCTTCTTCCATCCACATGTCCTCAAAGCAGTGCAGATGTTCATATTGATGTGCAGTCCATGGCATTGGATCCAACAGTTCAAATAATGAGACATTGACATTGACATTTTAAAATAAGAAACATGCACACATGTGCATGCATGTACAGACACATTTTAATGATTTTATTTGGATCTGCACAAAAGGCGCAATTCATAATAATACTCATCAAAAGAAGGTTATAATACCGTCAAACCAGATACAACTGATGTACATGCTTATAATAATAATAATAATAATAATAATATCTCGCACTTTTCTGAGTACCCAAAGACGCTTTACATTGGGTGCAAAAGGAAGCAACCAATAAAAAACACTTTATTGGGAAAAAAACACTAAAGGCTAAGTAATAAAAACAATAAAATCAGTGACAAGAGTTAGCTAGGGAAAGCAATATCTTTCTTTTGCAATTCTCCCAATTGCAGGCCACGAAGCACATGTTTGTGAACGTGGCCCAGACTTTCAAATACAAGGACAATAGTTGACAGTTATATATATCCCAAGGCCATAAATATGCTACACCAAAGGCTGATATTTCATAGGTTTGGAAGTAAAACACGTGTCCATATACAAATCAAATGTGCAGCCACACACACACACACACACACACACACACTGAGACACGCACGCACACACACACAGAGAGAGAGAAGCTTAGACTATAATAGGTTTACACGCAGAGGCTGGCTGAAATTGTAGCTGTGGTGTTCCACAGGATCCATGGTGAACGGCTGGGGCTCGGCCTCAGAGGACGAGCGTAATTTCTCCAGCCACAGGTCCAGTTTGGGCAGTTCCTCCGATGGCTCCATCTTCACACACTGCAGCTTTGCCCAGGCCCTGGTGGCAGCTGCAGATAAGGCTGGTTACCGCCTGGAGGGGACTAGCCTCAGCAAGAGAGGTTTGTGACGTGTGTGTGTGTGTGTGTGTGTGTGTGTGTGTGTGTGTGTGTGTGTGCGTGTGCGTGTGCGTGCGCGCGCAGAGAGCCTAGCAAGCCAAAACCTGCCGCTCTGGAACTTCTGCCTCTGGAAGATGAAGATCTCCTCTGTTCTGCTCTGATAGTCGATCCTCTGTTGTCTTTTGGCTGATGTTTTCCTGCATAAAGTTGGCTGGTGATTTCCCCTCTGTGTTGCTGCTGTGGTTTGATGCTGCGCCCAGGTTGTGCATGGCACGAGATGTACTGTACATGGCTGGACAGTGGATCCCTCCTCTCTCTCTCTGTCTCTCTCTCTCTCTCTCTCTCTCCTTTACTTTGGCTTAGCGTTTCTATCATCTACCCTGGCTTTGCACTCTGACCTGTTGGGATTTAAGGGAATAATTATACCTGGCAATACCTCGCACTGGTGCGTGTTCTCTTTCCTACGAGGCTCTAACTTTTATTCTGATCCAGGTTTTCTTCTTTTTGATTATTTTACTGCACCTTTCTCAGACTCCTGTGAGTTTGGTTCCAAGACTCCGCTCGTATCATCTTTCATTCATAATTCACTTGCTCCTTCCCGCTGCTATTCTCATTCTAAGCTACTCACACTGAATGTCACTGTCTCTCTCTCCCTGCAGGTAAAGGCCTGTCCCACAGACCCCGACCCAGCAGTCCCTTCTCAACAGATGGCAGCACAATGGGCACACACAGCCTGGGCCACCAGAGGGCTGCTAGGCCCACCCGCAAACCCAGAGGCCAGGGTCCTGCAGCACCGAACCGGAGAGATCCTAGTGCTGATGGTGAGACCTCTACTCATGATACTGCTTTATATAGTACAGAGATTTCCATATATCCTTTTTTATTCAAATAACTCTCTCTCTCTCTCTCTCTCTCTCTCTCTCTCTCTCTTACATTTACTACCACAATTTGTTTTGTACACTGATAATCAGATTATTAGCTTTTTATATTTACTTGTTTTAAGAGCCCATTCATTAATAGAGAAAACATTTCCGTTGTTTTAATGACTTTGAAGAACTACACCACCCATACAATTGCTGCATTTGCAACGTTTTTTTTTTCTTGCATTCTACTAAGTACATGCATATGCATATTATTATGTTTTTCTTCCTTACCACAGAACTACCGCCGCCACCTGAGCCCCCACCTTGCCAGGGGCAGGGCCGTATCCAGGGAGCCCGGAGTGTAGGCAGCATGGGGCCCCCTGATGACAGGACGGCATCCTCCCTGGAGCGCCAGCCAATGCCAGGGCCCTTATCAGGGCTGGAGGAGATGAAGAGCTCCATTGACAGACAGACACGCACATCTCTGGAGCACCACCGCCAGGCTCAAGACAGGCTGGGCTCCATGGACCGAGGGGACGAGGGGCGCCGGGGACAGAAAACAGGTATGAGGAAATAGAATGTGATGAAGCTAAACACGGCATTTCAGACTACACTGCCCATGTCTTTACACAGATGATAACGTACAGTTGGGTGCCACCGATATTGTCCCTTATCATTTGACCCATTTAGGCCTGACCTCAAAATTTTAAAAAATCCTTCTAAATCCTCCAGTTTTCTGAAATAAATATTTTCACGATTTTTCAAAAATAGCAGATCTACAAGCTCGTAGCGCGCCACTCGGTGGCGCGCTATGAGCTTGTAGATCTGCTATTTTTCAATAGCTAAATTATAACATAATGTTTAAAACACCAAAAGGGGTTCCCGCCCAAAATGGGTTAACTGTCCTTTTGCGCAGATCACGCAAACCTCAGCAAAAAGAAAAGGACAATATCGATGGCCTCCAACTGTATCGTAGATGCTCTGTATCATATATGCTATAGGCTATAGTTTGTAACATATCTGGGGTATAAAGCAACAATAACCTAAATTATGAGGCCGTTGATAGCAGGATAGCATAATGTGGAGAAATACAGTATACTGTATAATTGAATATTATTGCTACATGGCAATGTACAATTTGTACTATTTATGATATTACTATACTGATTTCTGTGCATGTGGTAATGTCTTGATGTCCAAACCTTGCATGATTATCATAACATAAACTGCATCTGTTTATCATCTTTTAGTTTGTTAAATGAAATGTAAATGAAATTTGTATTCTACAATTCATCATGAGGCCATAATAGCAAGCTCTCATGCCAGAATAATTCAATAATAATGATTCTTATCATTCATAAGTCATTCGAGTAGACAACCTATTGGCTCTCTAGCAGCACATTTGCAGTTGTCATTTTGCGTTGAAGAGAGAATTCATAATATACTGCTGCTGTACTTTAGCAGTGGCAGATTTTTACTAAGCTCTTTGTGCTCAGTTAGCTTTCATGCTGAGTTTAGACTGTGCTTCCATGAACAGATTGCACTGTCTGCCACTTGCTCTGGCTTCGCGAGTGCCACTCCCTCAGCCTCCCTGCTCCCCCTATTCCTGTGGCCAATATTGGCCTCCTCTCATCCAGCCTAGGCAGGAGGCCCTAGCAGCCGAGATGCAGTCTAATCGCCCCAGATTTCCTTTCTCAAACACAGGAGCCACACACATAATCTTTTGTGTGTGTGTGTGTGTGTGTGTGTGTGTGTGTGTGTGTGTGTGTGTGTGTGTGTGTGTGCGTGTGTGTGTGCGTGTGCGTGTGTGCGTGCGTGCGTGCGTGCGCGCGCGTGCGTGTGTGTGCGTGTGCGCGCGTGTGTGTGTGTGTGTGTGCACGCACTCACATTTATCTATCTGTGTGTGTGATCATTAGAGCCTTGCCCTCGTAGTGCCAGGACTTCTTTCAAAGACAGTATGTCTAACAGACAGGGAGCCTATGAGAAACAGACAGGTGCCATAATCATCAGCATCTCTGAAGAAACAATCAGAAATGGGGTTCCCATATGGCTTCCAGAGATGGCTGATGCACAGTAGAATCCACAGAGGTCAGGACAGACTCTATTACAGTCATTAGTGGAGCAGTGGGGAGTGGTATGATGAGATTTGTTGCTATGGAGGAGACCGCTGAGAGACAACGTTATACTGCCCTGAAGCAGGGGGTACCACACCAGCCAGACGCCCCCCCTCTGTTATTGTGTTTACCCCCCTCATACGGCTCGTGGCTGCAGGGCCCATGTGTGAGGCTGTGAGTCCTCACTGTGCCATGGCCTGGCACTGCCCGCTGGCAACAGCACACTGCAGATGTCAGACGTGGGTGGAGAGGGGGGGTGCGATTGCAGGGTCTTTGTCTCCATGTGGCTTAGCACACTGTAGCAACCAACTCATCTCAATGACACTTGCATTATGCAGTAGCTGAGCAAACATGCATTTTTGTGTTGTTCCTATGCCATGATAAAATTAGAACCGTTTGTCATGCTCATTTTCAAACCTCATGAATGTATGGATGTTTTCTATGTGTTTCTCAGAGGAGGGTTGCTTACCCTACTGTAAACCTTCCTTCCCCTCCCCTGGGGGCCACAGTTCCTCTGGTACGGCCTCCTCCAAGGGCTCCACGGGACCACGCAAGGCAGATGGCCCCCGGCAGCCACAACAGTGGACAGCAACAGAGCACGCTGAATTCTTGGGGACCAATGGACAAGGACAGTACTCGGGGGAGTTATGTACGTACTTCAGCATTTCCAGAGTGACTAACAAAGTGCATGATCTGAGTAAATGGGTCAATGGTCAAGTAAATAAAGTGCAAAGAAAACAATTTAGTGCCACGTCAGTGCTATAATTACCACAGCACACCACTGTGTACTATTGTATTTTTATTTGGTGCTTGACAACTTTCAGCAAGCCCTACATACTTTGCCGTACAACAAATAGAGAAACTAGCTGATCTACAGTATAAGCACATGTGGCATGTTTGAGCATTGTGACTTACACAAAATTGCTATTTTGACAATAGGTCATTGTAATAGAGCGTCGCAGTCCCGCCCCCTCGAGAGACCCGGAAAAGAAATCCCCGTTCATTTTCCTCATAGACTTTTCAGAAAGTATTTATTTAGACGTTTACGCCGCAGACAAAGCCAACTCTTGTCGTGACAAATCATGACAACAAACAATTTTTTGGGCTGAACAAATAATTAGAAAGAAGAAGAAAACACACAGCATGATCTTTTCAATAATTTTTTACCGAAAATCTAATTTTAGGAGATGGCCAGCATCATGAAGAGATCATTTAAGCTCTTAACACGGAGTCCGCCAGAAACGAGGAACACGAGGGTGTAAATTAGTACCCTAGCCCGCCAAACACGAGACTCTCGTGAACCAGGGTTTACATTCTTTAATCCAAGTTTTAATTCGGAGCGTATCGTAGCTAATGTTGCTATCGCGTAAACATAGAGTGAGACACTGGCCGTGGCCATTTTGAAGATGCGCGCGCATCCACTTGCATTGTAAGCCCTGTCTTCAAAGGCCTGTATCTCAGAAACGACATTGAGGGGCAGTTTCTGGCCCAGACAAGCGTTTTCAACGGCCTGTAGCAGGCGCTGTGATACTCGCGGTCGGCTTTATCCACCATCGACCGAGAGAACAACAACCGGTGAAGACAACACACACAGCAGTTTGTCACAGGAACATGCGATTACGGATATTTGGCTCTTCAAAGTAAGTGTTACGCACGATAAAACCTTGGCAATACGCTATCGAGGGATTAATTAATGCTGGCGGGAAATGGTTTAAAACATTTAAGCTAAACTTTCCTAAAAAAATGACATAGGCCATTATTTTGGGGGTGTATTTTCTTTTCTTCCTTTTTTGTACAGATCAGATTTTTTATTTTATTGAGTTTTTGTTTTCTTTCCCATTTCATTTTCTTCTCACAGAGTGACCTGCCTGAGAAGTGGAGAAAGCCTGATAGGTCCCCAACAGAATGATGCCTCACTGGTTGGAGCAATGGACTTTATCCTTCCTTGTGTGCTCTCAGAGGAAAGGAGTCAAGCGGGGGTCACTAGGAAAGGAGTCAAGCGGGGGTCACTAGTGAAAAGCAGTGTGAGAGAACTGTAAATGTGATGTATAGACACAGATATACTGTACATCTCACAAGGTTTTCGTCCTCAAGAAAATATTTTCCACCTCCTACCTTACTGTATTTTATTTTCTTTCCCCCCCCCCCCCCCCCCCCCCCTCTTTTTTATTTTATTTTGGTTAGAAAAAAGCCAGTAAAACAAAAATAAAGAAAACATCTATATGAGGACAACAGATTTCAAAGCAACTTCCCTTGAGGGGGAAAAAAAAGGGAAATTTTGTTTCCTGTAAATATATTCTTTACTTTGTTGTTGCATTGCTATGCAAGCCTAATTCAGTTTGAGCTTTTTATTTCCATATACAGGTAGTTGATTTTATCTGGTTATTTGTATTATATGTGAATTGAGTGGCTGTCGTGCCATAAAATAATTGTTTTATAATCCATCGTTTGTTAATAGTTACCATTGATTAATTATTATCATTATTATTATTATTATTATTAATTATTGTTTTTGCACTGCAATTTTGGTGATAAGCACAAATACACAGCTCCTGCTGACATGAAGAACCGGAAGAATATGTGAAGAGGAGTTTCTGTACTGTAAAGTAGAGAGAAGAATATATACTAATGTACAGAGAGATATTAAAGAGTAGGCTTTGCTCATGGACAGCAACAGATAAGATGCCTGTTCCCACAGTCCAGACTAATTAAGTGGCAGACTTAAGAATCCCGAGGGGGCTTTGGTTGAGTCTAGAGGAATTGTGCATGGATGGTACCGTATTGGGTGAAGTAGTCGAGTATTTAAATTGTGCTAAGACGTTTGATGTCAGAAACATACAGCCCTTACAGTTATGGGGGTCTCCAGGCATTGTCTTGTTTTCAGAAACGGGGAGTGGCGGTTGGAAGGTTGTGTGTGTATAAGTGTGTGTGTGTGTGTGTGTGTGTGTGTGTGTGTGTGTGTGTGTGTGTGTGTGTGTGTGTGTGTGTGTGTGTGTGTGTGTGTGTGTGTGTGTGTGTGTGTGTGTGTGTGTGTGTGTGTGTGTGTGTGGAAGGTATTTAGTTCACTTACGTTTGTATGAGTGTCTGCAAGCATTTTCATTTTCTTTTCATGTTTGTTTTACTGCCTAAATATATTATTACTTGCTGCACACAAGTTCTGCAAACAGCACTGCAGCAGACACAAAGTGTGTGTGTGTGTGTGTGTGTGTGTGTGTGTGTGTGTGTGTGTGTGTGTGTGTGTGTGTGTGTGTGTGTGTGTGTGTGTGTGTGTGTGTGTGTGTGTGTGTGTGTGTGTGTGTGTGTGTGCGTGCGCGGGACGTGCAACGTGCGTCGGATAGAGGTGGGGTAGAGCAGAGAGATGAGAAAAATCTATCCACATGATTCAGTCTCAGCACTTACAATAGATACATGGATCTTCAAGTAGCCTTAATAAGTCATCTGACAGTCAAAGACAGAGGAGTATGTATCTCTTATGATCATTCCACAATTAAACATGTGCATTAAATGTCAGATATTACAGTAGAAATTTTAAACTTCAATCTGTTACTGTGCTTTGAAAATCCTAACGGTGGTGGAGCTACAGTTTTTGGTTTACATTAGGGTTTTCTTTAGTTTGTCTTGTGTGTATGTTTGTTCTGTTTTTTGTTTTGTTTTTCTTCAATATTCTTTGCTTATTTTAAAGCACTTACTAACATGTTTTTCATAATACCCATTAAAGAAAACAAAGCAATGACCTGCTTGGACCATTTGAAGTGCTGTATATTATCTGAACTGAAGCTTGGCTCCTCGGTTGCCAGAATACCACGTCAATGACCTTCAGCGTGGCGTGGCGTGGCATGGCGTAGGGGGGAGGGGTGGGGTGGGGGGAGAAACACGGCAGAGTGTTTAGTGCACAGTTAGTGGGCCCCGGAGCCAAAATAAAAAGTGAACTGATTGTGGAGAAGAACCTTGTACGTTTTAACAAGCAGGTCCCACTGCCTCTGTCTCTACAGTCACTGACAGTATACAGTAGAGCAGACCACTTTCTATCTGTTTGACCACTATAGCACGCACACTTCCCAATATGCAGTGGAAAGCCTAATTTATGCTTCCCCAAACTTTTTTTTTTTTTTTGCAAAGCATAAATTAGCCTTTTAACTTTCTCAGTCTATGTGATTCCTTCATAAACAATGTTATTATTGGTTGGGGTTTTTTTAATGAAAGAAAGAACATTTCTTTGTATGCCTTTTATGGACTCAAAAACGCTGCTTATAACAATGTTTTTTTCAATATAATGTTCAGGAGTTTTCTGGTTCAGTGTTTTTTGTTTTGTTTTTTGTACCGCTAATGTTGATAAAGGAGAGGTCGTCAGAAGCTGTCGTACTGTTTTTGCCATTGTCATTTCATATCATTTGCCCAGTGGCCAGTGTTCTGGAAATGAGGTGCACAGAGTATCTCAGGTTAATTTACATTCTTGTGGTGTTCATGTGTGTGTGTATATATGTGTATATATCCATATGCATCTCCACTTGACTATGCCATTCCAGTTTCATTGCTGAAAAATATCCCCTTTCATGTCCAATGCTGTCGTCCTCATTTCTTTTTTCAGCTGTGGATTTTGATTCAGATTTTCAATGTGCTGGTCCATCCACCTTAAGACAAGATGTCAGTAAAAGAACATACCAAATTAATATTGATATTTCCAATGTCTAATGCGTTTTAGTGTCTCTTTAATACTCATTGTTTTATTTTAAATCACAGTGTTGTTGTTTTTGTATTTATTAAAATGATAATAAAAGTATATTGTGAAATATGCATAAAGATTTGTGGAATATAAAATGTCTTTTTTGGAGGGTGGGGGGGGGGGGGTGTTCCTTGTAAAGTTAGCTGTCGGAGCAGAGAAGTAAGGCCATAAGGACTTGATAGGCTCACAGCAAGGTGAAGAAACACCAAGTGAGAAGTCTGTCAGAATTACCAGTCACTCTTTGTCCTGCATGTTCACCACACTGCTTCTCTCGTGTCAAAACTAAAGAAGTAAGAACAATAACCTCTTTGAACACAAGGAGAAAAACCGTTCATGATCTGCTCATCAAAAAGCTGGGGAAAAAAATCTTTTTGGAAGGATGAAAAGTACTTTGGCTTTCCCTCTCTTTTGTTCCTTTTCTCAATATTGTTGGTTCTTTGTACCCTGTGTGTGTTACCTTTTTGCTATAAAATGGGATTAAAAAACAAACAAAAATAGAATGTTTTGGGTGAAGTCTTTCTGTACAGTATGGGGCAAGGTGACACCCCACTCCAATTCCATTTCTACATTCTGCTATTTCCTTTCTGTAAACATCCTTCTGTATTCACTTGCATGTCCTTGTCCAAGAAGAAGAAAAAAAAAGTGGATCAAAATAAATAAACTTTTACAGTCTCATTCTCATGTTCTGTAAAATAATCCATGTTCTTTTCTTTCCTTGTACCTGGATCACTATCAAATAAAATATTTTTGAAAAATGAAACGCCTTAAACTCTGATTGAGAAATTTAAATGGCTCTCAAGATTTAGCACAAAAACAAAATTACATTTTAATGTATTCTCAGATAACCAGATAGCTTACTGTCTACAGGCGGTCAGTCGCGTGCACGCATCTGCCTCGTTGACGGCAGACTGCTGGGCGAGCGCTTTGGCATGGGGGGTCAGATCAACATGGAATGAATTCTATACTGGCCATAGAAGGAGCAGGTCTTGAGTGTACAGGGTTTGATGAAGTCAGATCAGCATATGGAAATGTCAGAACAGGTCAGCTCCATACAGTATAAGACCCAACGATGCTTCTCGGTAACATTTTTATTTTAATTAATTACTTAATTAATATATATTTTTTCTGTTCTTTTTTCACCTAAACATCATCATTGATGTTCATTGTTTAGTCTTGCAATGCCATTGGCCCCCAAAGAGGCACAAATTTACTCAGAATCTCTGGACATAGTGCAATTTTTTATCAAAATTGACCTATGACCTTTAACATTTAACCCTGATAAAAGTAACTAAAATGCATGTATGGAAGGATCAACATATGGAAAGTCAGAACAGGTTCTGACATACAGTATATTCATATGGATATCTAAGGGTTTGAGGTTTGCGGTCAGATGTAGAGTTGCTGGTCAATATTGATGACATCAGAGATCTCCATATATGGGCTTAACTGTGATAGCAGGTCGCATTTACTATGACATCAGGGTCTCTACATCTCCATCCCTGATGATGTCACATGATGTCACGCGACCTGGGCACCATATATGGTGCCCGACCAACTCACTGACGGGAAATGCACGATTCCATAGTTAACTGCGACCTTCGGTCGAAATAATTTAAATAAATAACTATTCGTGACATCTGCCACTTGAATTTAGGTGACTTCACTTGATTAACAAAAAGGACAAACCCACAATGAAATACTTTGTTTTCAAGAGTGTTTCGCACAAACGTCAGTATTACAAAGTTATTAAAAAACCTACCAATTCCATTTTCTCCATTTCCCATTCCAAATGTGTTTGCCTAATATGTAACTATTTTCAGCAATGGGATAATATATAATTAGAGGTAGGTGGTTTCTTCCCGACAGCAGATATTTTTGGGTGGGTACTACTGGGTAGATCTGGCTGAGCTGGGCATTTTGAAAGTAGCTCTCAAGTCTAAAAAGTGTGGGCACCCCTGGTCTACAAGCTGAATAAAGATATCATACAGTATGCCATAAAATCTTTGCCAATTTCATGCTCACATTTGCCTTTGTTGTGCCATTATTTACAGTACATGTGTTTTGTGGAATTGGCGAAGTAATTAGTTTGATAGATTTGGGTGTGAATTGAATTGACCTGGCCACCAATCAATCAACAAAAGGATACAATTTACAATTTACAATTTAGGCATTTAGCAGACGCTCTTAATCCAGAGCGACTTACATTAAGCAATAACAAAAGCATGGCATACATCACATATATAAAAAGTAGTTATCATGAATCATAAACTAAGAACGTAACAGTGGAGTATCTATGTTAACTATACATACTATAATATATAATATATTATACATGTGTACTATAAAGTGCTATGACTACATAAAGTGCAATTCTAGAGCTGTCTACGTAACAAGCTATAGGTCTGTTTAAAATACTATCTAAGTCTACATAATGTGCTATCTAAGGGGCTAGGCTAGGGCAAGTGCTACGGGCCATGGTGGAGTCTGAAGAGGTGGGTTTTCAGACTACGGCGGAAGATTGGGAGTGAGGCTGCAGTTCTGACTGTGATGGGAAGTGCATTCCATAGTTTTGGAGCCAGAAGGGAGAAGAGTTTGGGACGTGTGGAGCGCTGTCCCGGCGTTTTTAGTGAAGGTACCTCCAGCTTCCCTGCGTTGGCTGATCTGAGCGCGCGGGAGGGTTTGTAGGGTACGATCATACTTGTGAGATATGGGGGGGCCATGCCTTTGGTTGCTTTGAATGCCAGCATCAGAGTTTTGTATTCTGTGCGGGCAGCGACCGGGAGCCAATGGAGGGAGCGGAGAAGGGGGGTGACGTGTGAGAATTTTGGCTGGTTGAAGACCAAGCGGGCTGCGGCATTTTGGATCAGTTGGAGGGGCTTAAGTGCACATGCCGGTAGGCCAGTAAGGAGGGAGTTACAATAGTCAAGTTTTGACAAGACTGTTGTCTGGATTAGGAGCTGGGCTGACTCCTGGGTGAGGAATGGTCTAATTCGTCGTATGTTGTAGAGTGTAAACCTACAGGATCTAGTGACAGCTGTGATGTGTGTTTTGAACGAGAGCTGACTGTCCAGGACAACACCAAGGTTCCTGGCTGTCGGGACAGACTTTACCAGGGCGTTGTCTACGGAGATAGTTAGCTCCCGCATAGGGCAGGACTTAGCTGGGAAGAACAGAAGCTCAGTCTTGTCTGGGTTCAGCTTGAGGTGGTTGGAAGACATCCACTGTGAGATGTCAGCCAGGCATGCAGTGATGCGCTCTTCTACCTGGGTGGCAGAGGGGGGGAAGGATAGAAACAGTTGTGTGTCATCGGCATAGCAGGATATGCTCGGCTAATTTACAGCGACCCCCGTGGAGTGGACTCATGCATTTCACTTGGCAATTATGTCTACTGTACTACAGTAGGGAATAATTGGTTGCACAAACTTGGTATTTGTGCCTTTGAACATCTCTGTACACTAAACCCTGATTTATACTATTTAGTGCTGCATGGAAATATCAGATTCACAACGAGTTATATTTATTTATTTATTTTCACATAATGACATGCCCAAAATAGTGATGCCAGGGTTAAAGTGGTTAAGCACTAATTGACAGACTAATTCTATTATCTTTGCTATTTGTCACATTCGGTTCCTTCCCATAAAATCAAGCATGTATTAATGTAAATTTTTGCTGTATTTCTTTCACTTCTTGTTTCCTTTTGCCTCTCATGATCTGACAGAGGAAAGTGGGGGGTGGGGATGTTGTTGCACCTCCGTTTGTGATTAGTGTGCTGTGTGCTCACCGCATTCACAGAGGGTCTTTTGAGGTGATATAAGACATGTTTCTTAGGCATTGGTTGGGAAATATTTGTATTCATATGAATGTTAAGGGTTCACCAATCTATCGTGACCTTTTAAACAAACCCATCAGCCGAGGCTCGGCAGGGACTGTTCCTATTTCACACCTCTGCCTCTACTCTTGCCTGGGGGGCAGATCGAGAGCAATGACTCCTCTGCTCTTTGCAAACTAAGCAACTTTTCCTCATCCGCTCCCATCTTTTATTTCCAACGGTTTGCCATGTGTGTTATTCCACTTGTCTCATTTCTCACCTCCTCCACAGCCAAAGGAAGGCAGTTCCATGGTGATAGGTCTTTGCCTCTGTCGAACCCCAGAAGCCAGTGTGTTCATGTATCTGTGTGTGTGTGTGTGTGTGTGTGTGTGTGTGTGTGTGTGTGTGTGTGTGTGTGTGTGTGTGTGTGTGTGTGGGCACGTGTGTGTGTGGGAAGGTGTGTGTGTGGGCACGTGTGTGTGTGTGTGTGTGTGTGTGTGTGTGTGTGTGTGTGTGTGTGTGTGTGTGTGTGTGTGTGTGTGTGTGTGTGTGTGTGTGTGTGTGTGTGTGTGTGTGTGTGTGTGTGTGTGTGTGTGTGTGTGTGTGTGTGTGGGCATGTGTTTGTGTGTGACTGTGTGTGTACGTGCCTGGTGGTGTGGGGGTGTTGATTAAAGGAAACATCTACTGTTGCTGTTGGAGGATTTCTCTTCTTGCTTTTCTCTTCCTCTTTGCCTTTGGACGGGTGACAATGAGCGGAGGTGAGAGGGCAACAGTACCAATGCAACACCATTCATCACACATGTCACACATGCAATGCAGTCTAGGCCAGCTGCTGGGGACAAGCAGGGAAAATTGGCATTTCAGCCCTGCCCCTTCCTCTGCCTCACTCCCTCCCTCCTTCCCTCCCTCCCTCTCTCTCTCTCTCTCTCTCTCTCTCTCTCTCTCGCTCCACCCCCGCCCCTCCCTCTTTCTTTCACTGTCTCATCTTCTATGTACCTTTATGGCCCACATTTGATAAATGACCTGGGGAGCCAAACAATATTTCCATCCATGCGGGTGACAACATGATGTTAGTGACCAGGGAATATACATACACCATCATCCACACATTTTTCATATATTGAGCCTGCATGGCATCAAGCAGCAGAGTAGTTGATTCAATGCAGTCCTCCCCTGATAACATACTATATGGTACCACTGAGTACCCTGGGAGGATCAATGGGCCTTAATGATAGACTATGGGAATGATAATGGCTATGCAATTGGGGAATGTGGAGAGTGATGCATTTATCATGTGCTACTAGGGAATATAACAACACAACTGAATTCCCAATACACTATTACACACCACTGTGGAACACCAACCATAGGCTACTGTAAAACTTGGATTTGTGTCAAACTTAAAGGACCACTTCACCACTTTTCAACCTATCTTCATATAATAGGTCCTCACTAATAATCATGTCTCATAGGAGGGCAGTTCAGAAACCGTCTTCCAGTGACATCGTCGATGGGGAATACAAGCTAATAAAAACTGCAGGCTTTCTATTCCTGAAAAGTTGCAATGCGAAAATGGAAGCCATCGTTCTCACGATAATGAAAATCTAAAAAAAAAATCTCTTGTTTAAAACAAAATCACACCCGTGTGAACTGAGTGGTGTAATATAGCCTGTCTGACGTAATGAAATCATGTCTGACGTAATGAAATCACACCCGGGTGAACAGGGTGAACATAGCAACCATGCTCATTTTTTCTGCACAAACAAAGCCAGTTGTAGGAGTGGTTTACAAAACTCAGAAAATCTGCCTAATGATGATGTCACTGGAAGACGGTTTCTAAACTGCCCACAGCAGTCCTATGAGACACAGACTGAGTAGAACAAAATCGCGCCATTTTTTCATGATTATTAGTGAGGACCTATTATATGAAGATAGGTTGAAAAGTGGTGAAGTGGTCCTTTAACTTAAATGTAGTGTAAGTATTTTTTTGTTTAAAACAAAATGTTTTTTGTTCAAAGGTTAAATCACTATTTTGTGATAGTAATCATTGCTATAGAGTGTTTGTTCAGTAACATGAGTCTCCCTGTCTCTCCAGCTCTTTAATAAACAGAAAAAACATTTTCAGGTTTAGGTGACAAAATTGATCGCAAAATTGCTGATCTCCAACAGAGAGACGGACTGTTGGAATAGTTGTCTGGCTACGCAAGACTATCAACACTGTCTCTCTCTACGGTAAAAATTAAAAAGATATTTCATGCTGAAGTTACTAGAGAACATTTGTGTATATAATTAGTGTTTAGACATACTGTGCAATGAATTTGTACTGTATTTCCAGGATGACCAACTGAAGCCAAGTTGTATTACACAAAGTCTTTGCCATGCTCCAACTCCAAGTACTCATGATGCTAATTTACAGCCCTAATTTACAGTAGACCCTGCAAATAATGTTGCAAGTGTTGTTGACTTTATACTGACAGGCTTCCATGCAACCTTGAATAAGCCATCCAATTAACGAGCCATCTGTGCCAACAAACTGCCACCAGGGCAACTTCTCTTAGCCAAGCCATACAGTTGGGTGCCACCGATATTGTCCCTCATTTGACCCATTTAGGCCTGACCTCAAAATTTTAAAAAATCCTTCTAAATCCTTCTAAATCCTCAAAAATAGCAGACCTACAAGCTCGTAGCGCGCCACTCGGTGGCGCGCTATGAGCTTGCAGATCTGCTATTTTTCAATAGCTAAATTATAACATAATGTTTAAAACACCAAAAGGGGTTCCCGCCCAAAATGGGTTAACTGTCCTTTTGCGCAGATCACGCAAACCTCAGCAAAAAGAAAAGGACAATATCGATGGCCTCCAACTGTATGCATCACACAGTACAATTTGTACTGTTCTTTTCAAGTTTCCCCCACCCCTGTGTGTAGTGCAGTAATACAACAGACCAACATACAAAGGAGTAGAATGGAATTATAGACAGACAGACCAACATATTTTGATTGCCCACGAATATAACCTTTAAACCTCTTTTTAATTATTTTCTTTCACATTGTTATGACCATTAGAGCAATAACCCACGTTTCTCCCAGACTCCCTCCCCAGTCAGAGTTCAGAGTTTTAATGAAAGTGGAATTAGTCCCAGATGTAATTTACATACAAATGTGATGGACTTCATTTATTTGACTACTTTTTTTTTTTAAATAGTTTATTTTAAACCAAAAATCATGTGTGAGAGTGGGTGGTGGTGTAAACATAACACCTCCACCCACCACTGCAGACATGTAGGTTTGATTACCAGCTCTGGTGCCTCCATCATGTACAGGCACTCTATAAGTAGAGGTGTTCACAGGTGGGAAGTTGTTGGCGGTGGCTTGTGTCATTGCCTCTGCACTAGCAAGTGCAACTGGATGTCATTTAGGAAAGTGGAATAATGGACCTTTGTCAACAAACCGGGGACGCCATCAAGTGAATTGAGAGAGAACTAAGAACATTTGTGCAATAGGATAGCATGTACATCTCTTAGCATAATGTGATGTCTAAATATAAAACTGTAACATACTATAGGAACTGTGTATATAGAAAAAGTGCCCTTCTGGGCACAGGGCTGTGTGAGATGTTTGGCAAAATGTTTAGGAGTAATATAAACATGTTTGCCTTTGATGGAAATTGGATGATTTGAGGCATTTTGTTCAAAAAAATTGTTTTGCAAAAATCAACCTGTTGGTGGCGCTATAACAGGCCAATGTGAAAAGGGTGGGATATATTCCTCAGCCTAGTAAGAAAATGTGTGAAAGATTTCACGTAAATTGCATGCTGCGTTCATGATTTGAGGCTTTTGTTCAAAACGGGGCAATCTTGCAAACTGTGAAAGCCAATTATAGCCAATTAGGATGGAATATGAAATATTGGACAGATCCGACTTGAGCACATGACCATAGAGATACTGTGTAACGATTTGTGAGATTTTTGGACAGAATCTGGAGGAGTAATATCAAAAAAATTGTTTTACAAAATTCGGCCTCCTGGTGGCGCTATAAAAGGCAGATGCGGAAAATGCAGGTCAAAGGTTTGTCCTTGGCCTCTAGGGAGTGTGCATGCAACGTTTCACGCAGATCGGTGCAGTTTTAGGTAACAAATGTGAAAAGCTGCCTCATGGTGGCGCTATAACAGGCCGTTCTGGAAAATGCGGGGCAGAGGTTCATCGTTGGCATCCAGGGAGTGTGTGTGCAAAGTTTGGCATCGACCGGGTTAACGGTGCCGGAGATTAGCTGGTGACGGACGGACGGAAGGACGGACGGACGGACGGACACACACACACACACACACACACACACACACACACGGACGGAGTGCAAAACATACTCTCTCCCCATGCCTTCGGCCTGGTGGAGACAATAATCAGTGGAGAGGGGATCTGGGGAGGATAGCATGAAACTCTCCTAGGCTGCGTACACACCTAAAGAACAAATGTTTGGTCCGTGTGCGATGCCTGATTGCTATTTGATTGCTGCTCCAATTCATTTTCAATGGGAGTCACGTCGTTTGATCGGACAAACCTGTCCGATGTGGGGGCGGCGGGCACAACAAACACATCGGACACCTTGTAGTCAAAACAGCCAACGAACAGGGTGGGACTTCAGATCGGACAGAAGGGTGGTTTTTAACCGCCAACTAATAGGAGAGAACTTCCGTTCTTGACAGCACTGGGTGGGGTTTAGGCTGTAGTTTTCTGAGTTACGTGACACAGACTATTATATCGCTTGTTTGTATGTCTTCTTTTGGCTACGGCCGTGCGTAACTTGGAGAGTCCAAGTTGCGCACGGCTCTCTCCAGTGAGTGAGTCCAGTCTGGTACTAAGTTCTATTCTATATACAGAAATACAGGACGATAGCCAAAATAGCCGTCGGGCCTCGGCAGTTGTGAGGCTGCATTAATAATTAGTTCTAAAAGCATGTCTTTTTTACGGGGATCACTATTGATTTTAATAGTAGACGCATATATGTCTATGAGTAGCCTAGAGTAGAAATGTAATGGCAGCGTATGAGGTTCACATGCGCAAATATAACAGATGTACAAGTTATCGACACGAATGGTACTTACGGTCTGGTACACGATGTAAGCTTGTAGATCTGTTTATTTTAAGCATGCGCCACCGCCACCACGCAAAGTTATGACGCGCGCACATGTGGGGGGAGAGACCCGATATATTTTATAGCTCTATGGGAGAGACGCAGACAGAGAAATATTTAAAATCATCCTGTCTCGCTCTAGCGCACGGCCGCACGCATAAAGAGCCAATGGAGCAAATGTTAAATAAGCTACACAGGTGGTCCTAAATGATTAATTGATTACATCACTATAGCAAAAGACGTGATATAGTCAACTCCAACTGCAGCGGAGCTGTTCTGACTTGAAGCTTAACTGACCAGTACGGCTTCAAGTTTAAACCATAAGATGACATGGAAATGCCCGTCGATTTGATGCGCAGAAATAACATAGGCCTATATCGAATCAGGTTAAGGTGCACATGGAAGAAAAGTCCTTTTTATCGGGATTCGGGGATACTTTGTTGTAGGCTATACGTCTCCGGTGAATTGTATGCACCAGCAGCAAGCACATTATTGTTCAAACACCTGCTCCTCTGTTCATCTGTTGTCTTATTTGGCTAATAAAATACTTATTAAGAATTCATGCAATTTCAAGTTGTTGCTGCAATCATGATTCGTGTTGCTGTTCTCTTCTCTCTGTGTGACTGAAGTTTGCGCCCAAAAATTGTACAGTGATTTCCCGCACCCACTCATGTTATTTTTCCCTCCGTAGCAAAATGACCTCTTTTCTTTTTTTCACTATTTGGTTCGCTTAACATGTCCACGTGTCATTTGTTTACATATTTGGTACGCTTTACAAAGTCCAGTGTGAACACCAAACGGACCAAAATCAAAATGCAAATATTTGGTCCTTGGTCCTTGATCCGGACCTTCTAAGTGAACTTTGAGTGTGAAAAACGGCCTCGACAAACTACTGCTAGCTGCTGCTGCAGTCAAGAAAACTACACTGAACATATGTGCATCTATTTCCGCGTGTCGTAGCACCGCCCAAATCGCGCAAAGCATTGTGGGACATGGAGGCATCAAATCATAAAAATGTAATCAGTGGTCGGTCGGACAGATCTGTGTGTCCGAAAGGTGTGTACGAAGCCCTAGGCCTCATTCACACGTACCAAACACCAATCAAGCAAATGTTTGGTCGTTTTTTTGGGCCACCACAATGCTTTTCCAATGGGAGTCACATGGTTTGATCAAACATTTGTGTTTGATTGCTGGTGGTGTTCTGCCCCTCCCCCCTCATCAAACAAAAATGTTTGGTCAAACCATGTGACTCCCATTGGAAAAGCATTGTGGTGGCACAAAAAAACTACCAAACATTTGCTTGATTGGTGTTTGGTACGTGTGAATGAGGCCCTAGTGAAACTCCTCACTGTCAGGTGGAAAGAAATGGTTGGGTCCATCTGAAGACATATGGTAGTCTACAGTGTCTACATGCTGCCCAGACCACCAGTGGGGGTTGGCAGCAACAGGGAACACAGAACACAGGCAGATAAATTAGGTTGGGGGCAGTGTGCGTGCGTGCGTGCGTGCGTGCGTGCGTGCGTGCGTGCATGACGTGCGTGTGTGTGTGTGTGTGAGCTGCAAGATCCCTGCCCCTCTATAAATGCAAGTGCACACATTGTTTAATAACCTGCTCGTCTTCCTGTGTACAGTCCTGTGTGTATCAGGCCAACTGTTCTCTTAGCTTTCACAAGCCATTGTCTTCCAAACGGGGATTACTTGATGAACAATCTCTTAATCAAGGCCTAATTGTTTAGCATGATCCTGGGTGACCTGCTTAATGGAAGCCCCCTGATTAATGATGTGTGTTAACGAACACAGTGGGATACGCCCCAAAACCTTCACTGGGTCTCGTTAATTAAGGACTGGACTGGATTATGCAGTACGAGGAGCAAATGAGAATATGTATGAATGAATTTAGGAACTATTTTATGTCATCAGTTGTCCTTAGCTCAAGGCTGGTAATACTGTAGATGGAAAACAAGTAGTTTATTTATTATGTTCTCCTAAAAAATGATTGGGAAAGGTGATCGATGAATCATGAGTCATTGTCCAGCAACATGACAAATACAGTCATAGAGTATGTGCAAAAGTAAACAATGTTTTCTGTGTGTGTGTGTGTGTGTGTGTGTGTGTGTGTGTGTGTGTGTGTGTGTGTGTGTGTGTGTGTGTGTGTGTGTGTGTGTGTGTGTGTGTGTGTGTGCGCGCGTGCGTGCGACCGTGCGTGCGTGTGTGTGTGTGTGTGTTCGTGTGTGTGTGTCTGTGTGTGTGTGTGCATCTTCTCCAAGCCATTTCTATACCCACAGCCCTCCCTGTGTTTGAAAAATGTCATGGAAATGGAAGCTGTGCTTTTCAAGGCCAGCTTTGCTCTTAAGGCAGTAGAGTGAAAACTATGATAGAATCAGTCATAACCACATTCTCGCTTTTTGTCACTCTCGCACCCACGCATGCACGCACGCACGCACGCACGCACGCACGCAGGCACGCAGGCACGCACACACACAGGGAAGACAGGAGAAAGGATAAAGGAACCTTGATAGTATATCCAGTCACACAATAACTGTCACACCAAGGACGTTGTCAAGGGGTGACCAGCGACATTCTGCATTCACTGCTGATAATCTTCGGTCCATTTTGTTTTCAGTTTCTTACCAAACAATTTCACAACCTATAATGTTATCATGTAGTTTAGTCTTTCTGTGATTAGTAGGCTATATTCATATTTTTTTTACACATTCTATACCCTTATTCACTTTATACTTTCGAGAGATTTGTTATACATAATATGCATACATACGTAATGCATTCTTCATTATGAAGTGGTATCACATGATTTTGTCTCATCTAGCTGTCTCTCTGTTAATGAATCCTAGCACATATACATTTCGGCCATTTTAAAATAGCCGATCTACAAGCTCACAATGCGTTGCGAGCTTGTAGATCTGCTATTTGTTAAGTGGCCTACATTGTGAAGCCAATACTTTTGTACTTTTACTTGTAACAGGGTATTTCTATATTGCAGTATTGATACTTTTACTTACTAAACTTTACTATACTAAACTTGAGTAGGCTTACTTTTTCCACCACTGCTCCCGTCATGTCTCATACTGCATGTCTGCCTTCTCTCTGACATCGGTATCTGTCTTTCTTCAATAAATTCAGGAATTTGCCACAAAAATGGGTCTTTTTTAACTATTTAAACAGAGCCTTGCACACAGCACCGAACATACCTCAAGTGTGCTAGCCTAGGACCAACACACTTATTATTGCTGATAATGTCTGAGGAACCAGAACAAAATTATGTAACTTGTATCTATGCAGTATACTATTTTATATGTAAAAATAGAAATCTTGGCATCTTAAATTGTGAATCTTGAATTTTGACTCCTAAATCCTATTATACTTTGTTGTGAGTCAAATAGTAAAAATAGCTAAGCAAAAATAATAGATCTGCTATATATCTTCGCTGAATATTCACCTATTGTTGCCAATTGTTCAGCTATTATGACCAGAATAGGGACACTAGGTTCATGAGGTTTAAAAAATAATAATGAAGGAAACATGCTTAGTGCTGATGAAGCTGATGAAGCAAACAAAACAAAAGAAAACACACTTCCCGGCTCTGAGATCTTCCATTGTGAGGAGGACAATCGCTGGCCTCCAAGCATGGCCGTCACCACTGTCTCTGAGGCATAGCCAGTAATCAGTCTATGGTGAACAAGGTTACCAAAACCACATGTTCCAGCACTTTTCTGTTCCAGCTCAAGCCTCACAAGACAGGAAATAATTGAAAGAAGAAAGAAATGGGTTTAGATATGTGAAAACTAGGAAACCTTAATACAACAAACTTCGAAGCAGTCCCTATTAGCACTTCATTCCATTAGCTTCCATGTCTCTTGCTGGTGTGTTCCTGCATTGATGAGTACAAATAGTCACACCGTAGCTGGCCTCTCACAATTCCACTTCAGATCATTCTTTTCCCTTTTGTCCTCTTATTTCTTTGGCCACATTATAGCAGATGGTGCATCTGCCAGTTTTAATTGCCTTTATTACCAAGCATCTGTTTTTTGCTTTTTGAGGGGCTCTAGCCCCTCCTATACAGCTATAGTGTAGATTCTGTCCTAACACAAACATTAAATGCTATTGACAATGAATGGAGAATTTACGTCATAGGCCTATGTGTCTGAGCAAATTGGCTATTTTGTAACAAAACACAAACATTAAATCCCATTGACAATGAATGGAGAATTTACGTCATCTGAGGACGAGCTAATTGGCTATTTTGTCCTAATATAAATAATTAAATGCCATTGACAATGAAGCAATAGACAATTAGAGCAAATAGACATGATGACAAAAGTCTCTGACACAAACACTGATATGTTGTGTATATATTGGATCTCTTTTTTCATGGTGATCAAGTGGCGTTACAGAAGACGCTGTGTAGTCGGAAAAACGACAAGCAGGGAGGACAAGCAGAGAGAAACAAGCAGAGTGAAGTGAAGATTCAGTAGGTTTTTAAACCTTGCACAATGGTTGAAAAATAATGAGGTTTATAGTAATAATGTTAATGTATTGATATTTATTTTCGTATTTTTGTTTTATTGGATGATGTGTGATGATAGCGCCCCTCACTTCACACGGGTGTGATTAAAAGAAAATCCAGAACACTGCAGCATGCTTTGGTCATCCAAGGCCATTTTCAGAGGTTGCAAAGTAAACGTATTCAAATGAATGATTACCGTGCCCTTTATTGAAAGCGGTTTGCAGCTATTCCCCTCTGTGCTGCATCTTTCTTTCTAGGCAGAGGCTTGTTGGGCTCTACATGATCCAAGTATATCATGCAAACTCAGAACTTATTATTGTTGTGCACATAAGCCCTATATACCTCATTGTATGACGATTATCTATGATCTCACAACGTGGCAATCAGGAAACAAGAAAGGGGGGGGGGGGGGGGGGGGGGCGCTATAACTGCCTCTGTGTCAGTTTCAGCGCTCCTACCTAAACAGGTAGGAACCAAAATTCTCTAAGGCGGAACTATTGTGTTCTGAGTCGTTTGTTTCCGCCCGGACATATTTGTGGTGCCCACATACGTCAGCCAATGAGAAAACCAGCTGGACTAGAGGACTATCGATTATAGGCTCAGCTTGCTGTTGCATAGCAGCTGGTAAAAAGTATTTCATGACCAAAAATCCTGCACACTTCTCTTGCTCAGCAGCATAATATAGCTGCCAAACATACAGGTAAGGTTGCCGTGCACGTTGAAAGTGGTTAAGTACAGACAGACATATAGACGGACGGACGGACGGACGGACGGACGGACGGACGGACGGACGGACTGACGGACGGACGGACAGACAGACAGACAGATTGATTTATTGATCCGTGGGGGGATTTCAGGTGCCAGAGTCAGTGCAGAGAGAGAGAATACTTTTCATAAACACGAATTTTGTATTTCCATATATTATATCTGATACGTTATTTTTAATACTAGGGGCTTTATGTAATTTATGTAATATTATAATATTAACCTTCGAAATAATAAGAACTGTATAACCATAGGCAGAACGCCCCAAATGTAGTAAGTAATTAAGTAGGATTCTCTAAGACCCTTTCGGCGTAAAAAGCCATAAACCATTGAGATAACCTCTGAATTAGGAGAACATGAATCTAGCCGGGACTCCGGAGGATCCCGTTGTGAAAATGTAATAGAGTAAAAGTACTCAAGTCAAAATGTAAAACCTTTTAAACCAATTAATATTAACCTTATAAAAATGTAATACTATATTAATAAACCTTTTAAGGATAAATACTTTAGAGGGAAAAACTACAATACTAAAAATGAGAGAATAGGAATACCCATCAATATCATATGGAAATCTCTACTATATAAGCAGTATCATTAGTGGAGGTCTCAACATCAGCACTAGGATCTCTTTGTGCCCTCACCACTACAAAGCAATGCAGTACATGCTGGTTCTCCAAGAGATGAGAGAGCTCGGGACATGGCAGGCATTCATCTAAGGAGCAGCGGGAGATGGTGGAGTTGGCGGTGAGCGAGTTGCAATCATGTTGCAACTAAGGAAACAGGGCTTTAGAAATGCATCATTGTCACCATTATGCTTAATAACTTGAGTGACATCTCTGCACATGACTCAGAGGCACTTGCATGAGGGCTGGGGCAGGGTTATTAGAAATGACTCCCCCAATGATGCGTGTCACTGAAGCAGCAAATTAACACAAGGAGATGGAGGCACGTTACGTAAAAGGATCAAAGACAGGGAGGGAACGTGTGAGATGGAGGAAAAAGGGGGAAAGATATGGAGTGGGGATAGATGTCGAGGGAGGTTTTTGCACAACTTTGTTGGTGGAGAAGCTATGATGCCATGCTGGTGGTAGCACCACCTGCAATGTTAATGTCTTGAATGCCCTGAACACTACTGTGCTCCTGGTGTGATTAATGATGCTCAGCTGTACCTTACTAGAATTTCGCGGGCCTTCGGCCCGCTCATCCCAGAGTTGCGTTGCCCCGCGTTGCGATACAGAAGTCCACAGGTACAGAAGTCCACAGTGACACGCGTTGTATGCAGCTGTTTTGTGTTGCAGCGCGTGCGCGCGTGTGCGTGTAGTGTTGTTGGTGTTGTTGTGATCCATATATGCGCCTTGGTTTGTCCCGTTTGTTCCACGCCAGGTGTAGATTTTTTCTGTGCTTGTTTTCATAGACGTGGCAACAAATTAACAACATAGCCAATGGGAAAAAAGGATGCAGTGTTGCCAGGTGCGCGAGTTTTAAGCGTGTTGTAGTGTGTGTGAGCAGGGCTCGACGCTTAGCATTTTTCCAAGTAGCACGCAAATTATTTTAGGAGCACGATGAAAAGTTATGAAATCATGTGTGTGAGGGCCCTCCTATCCTATATACAGCTTTAGTCCCCACATGTGTCAATATTTGCCATTGACAATGAACAGAGAAAGTAGGTGAAAATGCCGCAAAATATGACGTAAATTCAAATATATTATTATATATATATGTTTTGGAATTTAATTTGTTTTGTTTTGAATACTTTACTTATAAAAAAACGCATTGTAAACAGAGACAGGAGCCGTGTGTGTGTCACACCAAGAGTGGTGACCTATAGAATCCTGTACATATAAGCATCACGCAATCGTCACCCCTACACAGCAGTCATTAATTAATGGTCTTGACTTGATTGCCTATGCGTTGAAGTTATATAGGGTGAAAAGCGTGAAATGCACAGGCTCATGTTACATCGCTGCTGGCTGCCACTGCCACTCTCTCTCTCTCGCTCTCTTCTCTCTCCTCCCTCGCTGGGGGGGGGGGGGGGGGATTAGTTGCGCTGCCTTCGACAGTGCTATACTTCTCCAGCAGCGGTGCAGAACCGAGAGAGTGACACATTCTTTTGGATGTAAACTGCGCAACGTTTAGCTTTAAAGATCGGATTGTGTAGTCGCACCGGTGCTACAAAGTGAATTGTACAACTTGCACGGTGATATGTGAAGTCGCAAATGCGAGTACGTAGTCGCACTGTCGAGCCCTGTGTAGTGTAGTGCAATTTGCGCTGCATCGCGCGGCGATCCAAATCCCCCCCCCCCCCGCGCGCGCGCGCGCACACACACACACACACACACACACACTGTACGTAGCTTTTTGTTGTTGCAGCGCGCGCGTGTGCGTGTGGTGTTGCTGTTGTTGTTCGTATCCATATATGCGCCTCGGGTGTGGGGATCGCCATGTGAGGGGGCTAGCCAATAAGGGCCCTGTGTTGCATGTGGAGAATTGTGTAGGTTAGTGTGTGTGGTGTAGCCGAACGGGGTGGTGAGAACATGAGGGGGATGTAGCACAGCAATCGGTGACCCCTACATTAAGCTGTGTTGCTCCCAAGATGCAGTGCAAATGCGTGTTGTAGCAACCGTAGCCAATGGGAAAACAGGATGCAGTGTTGCCAGGTCCGCGAATTGTAAGCGAGTTGTAAGTAGCGTGTTGAATGGCATTTTTTCTGGGCTTGTTTTCATAGACGTGGCAACAAATTAGGCGGGGGTGTCGGTGCTTGTGGCGTGTTTGTGTTTATTATTTATATTGATATTGTTTGCGAGTGTGGACGGGAGCCGGCTTTAGTGGCAGTGCGATGACAATTTTTACGCGGGTGGTGTGGAGTGTGGCCGAGCGGCGCGACATTAGGAGATAGGGAACGAACGACGCGGAGGGTAAGTGTGTGACGTGTTAGTGTGTTGTTGCAGTGTGTGTTGCAGCGTGTTGCAGCGTGTCAGTGACGTAGTAGCTGGTGACTTTCTTTTCGTGGTTCGGGCTTTGGGGACACCTTCTCAAATGTATAATAGATATACAACAGGGGTTCCCAAACTTTTCCATGCCAAAGATCCCCCAGCGCAGCCCCCCCCCCCCCCCTCCCATTGCAAAATGGCTTCAAAATGAAAATAGACGATGTAGAAGCTCAACATGTCACACATTGAGATATAATGCCTATTTACACTAAATATTTTTGAACATTTCCCAAAAATGTTTACAATAAAATAGCATGCTCAAAATATGGACGCCAGGTTCAAAGTGGTTAAATTGGTACAATACTTTTGTGAATTGAAATTCATTGTATTTATACTAGGTTGACCGCCTGTTGGGAACGATTCTCATTGGGAATGCTTGCCCCACCGGTTATGCAATGCCCGTTCCAATTGGCTTACAGTAGAAGAGGCACAGTAGAAGAGGCATAGCCCTGACCCTCATGAAATTGTTCCACCACCCCTCTTCCACAAACAACACAATAAGTGCTGGGTTGTGCTATAGGGGTTGTTTGTTATCCCACCCACCCACCCACCACCACAGAGAGCTGACGGCTATTTTCGCTCCCAGTTTACCATGTGACTCTTATGGGAGCTGACAGTTCCCCGGAAGACTTACTGCAGGAACTGTCTGCTTCTTGACTGGCCAGTTACTTGCCCCTCACTTTGCCCACCCCATTCTGTCTGTCTTTCCCATGCCTGCATGCCTCCCTTTATTCACTGTTCTGCTTTATTTTCGTTGCTTTGTCTGTCTCTTCATCATTCCTTTGTTTCTCTCTCATCCGTCTTTGACAGGAGACAAGGCCTGATGCATGTGCAGTAATTTATGCTGTCAGGGGTTTTCCTGTTTGCACGCCCCGCTTTCCATGTGTGCAGAACGGTATCTTGGGGTGTTGACATGTTCCTCCATGTTCAGCATGAAACAAACTGCAGCAGGTAATTGATGGGGGTTTACTGCCACTGTAAAAGTAAGAGGATTCAGCCAGGACTGCTGGCCAGGATTCTGCTGAAATGATAACTGATGTGAACTAGTACTGTATATTCAATCTCAGACCTTCTGCCATGGTCACACACTATTATGGTTGGGTGGCTTACCTAACAACATGCAGCACTGAACCTCAAAATCTCATTACTAACTGATGTTACCCTCTAATGAATTTGTCTCTAATCATGCTTATTGTATTAGTATTTTATCCACATGACATTAGGTCTTGCCTCCCAACGGGAAATAAGTTTATTTCAGAACTATTTACATGTAATAGGACGTTAATAGGCAGTTAAGTCTCAGTACAAAACACATTCCAACCAGATAATGGCAAGCTGCAAGTAATAGCTCCCACTAAGAGGTTGATTACTAGACCTGTTAAGCATTTGATTGATTACTAGACCTGTTAAGCATTTGATCACAAACTTTACATGTATGTAATAAAACTACAAATATGCAATAGCAGCATTGTTCTAATCGCTTTGCAAATATTGCCTCAGAGGAATAAAAATGGCATTGCGTTTAGATCCAATTTGTGCTATACACATTACTTTCATGGTCTACTACTCACCTAATACAGAAAGGCCAGATTATCTGGTGGATGTCTGGGTGTTGCACAAACTAATTACAAATACAAATCTGAAAAATGCAACTTGTGACATAAAAGCAGCATGCATGAGATTTGTCGCCCTTTCAGAAAAATATTTACACTAATTCACTTTGACTCCATGTCCTGTTCTCCCAGTTATTTCATATATCTATTGCTCTTGTAATCAGATAAAGTTGTTGCATGAACATATCATATATATTAATTGAATTGAACTAGAGTTAATCTAGTAGCAAAACCAGGTGATTCATTATAATGAGCAATTAGGATAAATATACAAAAGGTGTCAACATTAGATTAGCAACTACAGTGTAGTGTAGTATTAACCTGACTCCGCCAGATGGGGCAGCAGAGAGTACACTGGGTTCCCCCCCTCCTGCTCCCATCTGGGAAGTCTCAGGCAGACTTGATGCTCCGGCCACCAAACGGCCTGGCCAATCAGCGGCAGCTAGAGACGGGATCAAGGCATACACAGTGCTGCCTTGATCCCTGCCTTGATGATACTGTCATGATACTGGCATGATACTGACATGATACTGGCATGATAATGGCATGATACTGACATGATACTGGCATGATACTGACATGATACTGGCATGATACTGGCATGATACTGACATGATACTGGCATGATACTTACATGATACTGGCATGATACTGACATGATACTGGCATGATACTGACATGATACTGGCCACAATACTGGATACTGACCATAATTAACCATGACACTGATACTGTGACATATTACTGACATGATACTGACATGATACTGGAGGGACGGCGAAATGTGCCTCCGACTCCCAACCGGGTCGCCGTCCCCTATACGTCGGCGACGTGTCTCCTATGTTGGCGACCTCCACTGTGCAGTGTGCATGGTTTAGTGTGTTTCACATGGTCTGGTGTGACACTGACGACCATAATACTGACATGATCCTGATATGATACTGACCTAGAAAGGCCATGGCTTTCGGGGGCTGGGTGAGGCAACCCGGCCTTCTGCAGCCTCACAGTTGTGGCACAATAATGGTAATTTTAGAATGCCAATCTGGTCAAAATCATTTGTTCTATTTAATTGTATTTCGGTCATAGAGTGTGAGCTTCAGAGCAGGGGTCTTAATTTTCACAGCTCCTGTTGCTGTAATTGTAACAACTTTTCCAAAGTCTATTTATTTCAACTACACTGTTCTCTTTATGCTGATCCAGCAATAGTGGGTATGCGCGTGACATCATCCTCAAACCCGGAAGTTATGCAGGAATGCCTACTGAGTGGCAAAAAACGACTTTCTGGCCCTGACAGCCCATGCATTCAAACAGAAAAGTCCTATCTGATTGCATTAAACAACATACAATGTTAAACTCACTTTGCCTATTGCTTTGCCACTCAATGTGCCATTCACTTTAAGCATGCGCATACCCTCTATAGGCCTACCATTGACAAGCTTGTACGTCTTAGTGTGAGTGTGACCAGTCAGCATTACTGTAGCCTACTGTCACTTAGTTTGCACATAACCTTCTATAGAATAGCATATTGGGAAATAAAGGGGTGTTAAAGACACCCAGGAGGCCTTGAACCCAGGGGGCGATTTGGCTCCTATGAGGGCATGGGGAGAGGACTGGTCTAGCTAGCGAAGCCAGTCTTTTCTGTTTTCAAAACACCATTTTTGAGGGCGCTAGCCCCTTCTATGCCCAGCTTTGTCTGTTTGTGTGAACACAAACACAATGATTTGATTGGCTGATCACCCCATAGCGATGATTTGATTGGCTGAGCAAAGTACATTATGGATAAAAGTGAGGGCAGAAAAGTGAAGACGCCAAAAAGTGACTGGCCGGAATGACATTTGTGATGATTTGATTGGCTGAGCATGGAATGTGATGTATGATTATGTATGATGGTGTATGATGATGAAGAGCCCCCCTCACTTCACATGAGTGTGATTTTTGAGTGGTGCAACCACTCCCTTACGGAGCTATGTGTGTGGGTGGGTGGGTGGCTGGCTGGCTGGCTGGGTGTGTGTGTCTGAGCACGAAAACAGCATGGTTGTTTTTCACCACCTGGAGATGTTCCTCCATCTGATCCCAAAATTGCAGTTCAGAACCTGCTTCCTTATCCTGCTCCCAAGCCCCTCTTATCCTCCCGCTCTTGTGGTTTCAAATGCAAATTCTGCCAAATCCGCTTGAAAAAGACCTTCATAGCTGCTCCACCTTACATTGCAGCTCAGTCCGAACACTCAGTGGATGAGCTAGTAAAGTATTTTAACAGTAACAGTTTGCTTATTTTGGACAAAATTGCACTGCACTGGTTAAACGACCACACAAGTGTCGTAGAGCCGAATGGAGATGGAGACTAGCCACATCCCACATCATGCTTAACAAGCCATGTGGTTGTATATCAGACCGCAGTCAAAGTAGCGAGAAATTTGTATTTATACGTACACAAGGTCACAACCCTGTACTTTTTCCAGACCATTGACTCAGCAATCAGCCCACCCCATCACCCCACAGCCAACCAACCTCTTGAAGCATCACCAGAGTTCCTCATCTATTTTACCAGTAGGATTTTAGCCATTAGACACCATATTACACCTGCACAGAGTTGTCCAGAGAAACTAAAGATTATTCTGATTCTGAAATAATATTTTTAGTACAGTTTCCACTTCCCAACAATATGAGATGTTAGATCTACAGGTACAATGCTGGGAGATCATCTAGTATAGACAGGACATAGATTGACATCTGTGTAATTGTCCGAATCTTCAACCTGGAGGCAGGAAGTGATCACATGGTAGTGGAAGCAGGTCTCACGTTTGGCCTCTATCATAGCAACCTCTGCTATTGACACATTGCAGTAATGGCCCACCTAAGGGCTGGTAGCTTCACACAGAGTAATGATGACCCCCACTCGCCTGCAAGCCACTGCTTTTATTCTCATCGATGCAATTACTGCACTGAGCCATGGTTGGACAAAATCCCCCATAGCTAGACAGAAGATCACAATCCTTAGCTGTCCCTCTCACCATTAGACCCGAGGCAGAACACTGCCTTTCACAACAATACCTTACATGCACTGTTAGCTTTTGCATAAAATGTGAAGGTAATTGTCTAATGCGTACCATCGAAATGGATATGGGGGATGTTCATGAGCACATGAGGTAAAGCATTAATTACTGTTGATGCCCAGTAACAGTGAGTAGCTGTGTGCGCATGTTGAGCCCCCACCAGTGAAAAATGAGATGACAAAAGAGGTAATTTCCTCTTTCTCTCGTGCTGGTGTGTAATTGTGTGTGGTACAGAGGGGGGGGGGGGGGGATTGGCGGGGGAGGGTCTGTGGAAATGTCCCCCCTTCCTCGTTCTTGTGACAATTAAAGCCTTTAATTCACTTTAATTGTACAGATGGATTGAAATATACAGCAAGACAGGGCATCACTCCAATTAAGCAGAGTTGATTAAAACTTGGACACAATTCCATGGCACTGCAGGAGTCAATCACTTGTGACTTCAGTTAAGACATAAGGGCTCCATTTTCGTCACCGCTAAACCCCTTATCCCTAAACTTCTTTCCCTTTTTTTACTATTTTGAAAAACATTTTTGAATAGTTCAACTAGCCAATCTACATTGAAACGTTGTGAGCATTTTAACTATTAAAAAATGTTTAGCAAAATAGTAAAAAAAGGAAAAGAAGTTTAGGGATAAGGGGTTTAGCGGTGATGAAAATGGAGCCCTTAGACCACATATGTCTTATCACTTAAGATATGTACCATAAAGAACCAAGTCTAGACTCAAGCAGAAAGCAAATGTCTTATGGTTTTTATTACTGTCAATGAGAGTGCAGACAGTAGCAATATAGTACAGCTTGATGCTCTGGTGCGTAAGGATGCATTTCTGTTCTTGACAGAAGGCAAACTCTTGCTGTTGAATCTTGTCATCTCCCAATGAAGATGGATCAATGCTGTTCATTTACTGACACCAAATCACAATGAATCATCTCCCATGTTGTGTCGCAGCATACAGCAAGAGAATTTAGTGTGCAGAAGTAGAGATAAGTCCCTTGTGCAGAGCGAGACCATATAGTCAGTGAAGCAGAACCTGGAACAGACAAAGGGAAAACAATGGAGAAAGGCGAGACAGCAAGTAGAGTTGCAGGCGAACACAGAAGCAGAGAGGGCACGGATCATGTGTGTGTGTGTGTGTGTGTGTGTGTGTGTGTGTGTGTGTGTGTGTGTGTGTGTGTGTGTGTGTGTGGTGTGTGGTGTGTGTGTGGTGTGTGTGTGTGTGTGTGTGTGTGTGTGTGTGTGTGTGTGTGTGTGTGCGCGCGCGCGTGTGTGCGTGCGTGCGTGCATACGTGTGTGTGTGTGTGTGTGTGTGTGTGTGTGTGTGTGTGTGTGTGTGTGTGTGTGTGTGTGTGTGTGTGTGTGTGTGTGTGTGTGTGTGTGAGAGAGAGAGAGAGAGAGACAGAGAGAGAGACAGAGAGAGAGACAGAGACGGAGACAGAGAGATCACAAACGGGGAGGTAGAGTGAAAAGGGCAAGGCATTTGTCACCCTCTTCTGCAAAACCATAGGAAGAAAGAACAATATCATTAATCTCCTGACATTTCAATATGGTATTAACCTTTCTAGTGGAATTCCTGCTGGTCATTAGTCTTTTCTGGGAGGAGAAAAATAATAATCAATATAACAAGTTCTGGACATGATGTGGGAATACACTGCAGTCCAATAACACACAGAGCCATTGATATGGTGTTGTCTTGCCCACTGCACGTAACGTTACCCTTCACTATTGAAAAGAAAATGCAAAACACATAAAATTAAAGGAGAATTATGAAGGAATACATTAAGCTGCTTGTAAAGTGAAGTAGGTCACTGCCATACGAGAAAAATGTTCTGTTAAGCAACAGCAGAAATGACAACATTAGCACAACAGCAATCTAGGCTATATGAAGGGAAAACAGCCCAAGGCCACATACAAAGCATCATGCCTCATCTTCCCCTCATGCCTAATTTATCCTCTGTCGTATTTATGCACCAAAAATAGCAGATATACATAGATTGGCTATTTTCATCGCGCCGCACCAGTGTATGACAAAGTATAAATCAGGCTTCAGTTCATCAGCAGACATAACAGACATAAAGGAAAGCGGGAGAGATAGAGAGAAAGAGAGAGAGATAGAAAAGGAGAGAAACATTTTAAGGATGGGGTGAAAGCAGAAGCAGCACAATGGTTAGTGCTTGCACCATCCAAGATCAAGACCAAGTCTCTTCTGCACTAGCCTGAAAGGCCTCTATAATACATCAACTATAACGCTTTTCTCAGTACCTAAAGTTGCTTTAAAAAACAAATAAAAAAAGTTAAAAGGCAAGAAACTCGCTCTATCACTAACTCACCCATGACCTCACCTTCCATCATCAATCAGTGCTGTAGGAAAAACACCTGCCATTCAAATCACTGTTGCTCCTCAGGTCATTTTCACTAAGAAAACATTCTAATTTAGTCCCATTATGACCACCGGCAGGCTTTTATCTCCCATCATTATGATGAGCCGCTGCGATTGGTTGTGTCAAGGTCTTATTGAATATGTTCGCCAGTGTTGGTCTAGAAACATGCTGCGTTCAACAGTCTGATTATATGTTTGCATTGGACATTCCTGACCTTGAGGACAAGATGCATGAGGCCAAGGGTCATTTAATTTCTGTCATCATGGGTGTACCCAACACCCTGGTTAAACTGAATGGCATTTTCAGATTTGTTTGCTTTAGCTGGAAGATTCGTACATGTCTGCTTATGGGATTTTCACTCCCAAGTGGGTTGTTCAAAAAACTATATTATAAATGCCCAAATCTCTTCTTACATCCCAAACCACCTACTAACATAGGCTACTACACAATACACAGTAAGCTATTTTCAGCCTACTATTCAGTACTACTAAGTAGTATTACTAAGTATTTTGGACGCAGCAAATGGTCAGTCCTGCTGTCAGTATCCTGCTGTCCGTATCCTTGTGTCAGTATCATGGTGTCAGTAGCCTGTCAGTGTCCTGCTGTCAGTATCCTGCTGTCAGTATCCTGGTGTCAGTATCCTGGTGTCAGTATAGCCTGGTGTCAGTATCCTGTTGTCAGTATCCTGGTGTCAGTATCCTGGTGTCAGTATCCTGGTGTCAGTATTCTGGTGTCAGTATCCTGGTGTCAGTATCCTGGTGTCAATATCCTGGTGTCAATATTCTGGTTATATAGGCTTATATAGGCTACTACACAGTAGGCTATTTTCAGCCTACTATTCAGTACTACTAAGTAGTATTACTAAGTATTTCGGACGCAGCAAATGGTCAGTCCTGTCAGTATCCTGCTGTCCGTATCCTTGTGTCAGTATCCTGGTGTCAGTAGCCTGTCAGTATCCTGCTGTCAGTATCCTGCTGTCAGTATCCTGCTGTCAGTATCCTGGTGTCAGTAGCCTGGTGTCAGTATCCTGGTGTCAGTATCCTGGTGTCAGTATCCTGGTGTCAATATCCTGGTGTCAGTATCCTGGTGTCAGTATCCTGGTGTCAATATCCTGGTGTCAGTATCCTGGTGTCAGTATTCTGGTGTCAGTATCCTGGTGTCAGTATCCTGGTGTCAATATCCTGGTGTCAATATTCTGGTGTCAGTATCCTGGTGTCAGTATCCTGGTGTCAGTATCCTGGTGTCAGTGCTGGTGTCAATATCCTGGTGTCAATATTCTGGTGTCAGTATCCTGGTGTCAGTATCCTGGTGTCAATATCCTGGGGTGTGCTGCCATTTTCTTTTAGATCCATTTTTGACTGTTTATGTTTAGTTAGGGAGCCTAGATTGTAATTTTTGTTTGGACGGCGGTAGCTTAACTATTTTTCCTTTTCAGGTAGGGTGGAGAGTTTTGTTTGTCGTTTTGGCTTTGGCTACCCTGATGCTATAGGCTTTCCTTACTTATATTTTGATACTGTTTCTGTAACCAACTTGTGAGTAATAATAAATGTAAAACTATTTTTTGGTTACCCGTCTGTTACTCCTTAAGCCCTAGACTCCATATAAGGTCGTAACATATTTGGGGGCTCGTCCGGGATCAGCAACTGTGTTTTGGTGTTCGGATGGTAATTTGGCACTTAGGAGGAAATTGTGGGTGATCCAACTTTAGGCAGACAAGTGTAGGACGGCAGGCTTGTGCTTCATTGCTGAACACTCTCAGGCATCGTGTTGTCTTGCTGAAGCTGAGTGCTAAAGGACTGGTGGTTAAAGGTGTCATCGTGTTGTCACCTGAACATGGACCTGCTCAGCCTGAACCTGACCTTGAAGACACACCTCCCAGTGAATGTCACCCCAAGCCTCAGGTGGAGGCTGTGTGGTGAGTGGGCTGCCCAAAGTGTGGAAGAGTCACCCCAGCCCTCAGTGGTTCCTCTTGGGATCAAAATCCCACAATGAAGAAAGACTCTGGCCATGATGTTGCACTGCAAACCTTCATGTCTACGTGGGCTCCAGTCCGTATCTCCAGTGACCATCTACACAGACCACAACGCTGGTGTTTCTGGCTCGGATGTTCAACCATCAACCAATGATGGATGTGCTGGGCCCTGCCGGCAAAGGGCTACAACCTGGACAAGACACCTGGAGTGTGCTGACAATGTGGTGGACGACTCTTTGGTCCATGAGTGTGGGTGAGATCCAATAGAACCAATGGTGGGTTCATATAAAATGCATTTACTGTATTTATTGTGTATGTTGCTGTAAATGCTATGGTGACAGTTACACTTATTGGCACAAGTAATCAGTTGGTAACTACTTTGAAAATGTGTCATCTCCTTGTTCTGTATGGACAGTCTGGTGTGGCTGTATGTCCAGAACTTGCTATTGTGTGGAGTGGACACAGGTTAACCTTGAATTACTTTGTGTTATTCATTGTTGCCAACTGTTCTGATCTGTGTGATTTGTGTGATATTGAAGTGTTCCTGTTTTTGTAAACCTAGGGGTTTATTTTTATGGGAGGAGGTGTTACGGCCCTATGTGGCCTCATATTGTGTTAACCCTCCTGAGTGATTTTTGTGATTTCTGTGCCCTACATGGTGTTTGGAGGGTGGAGTCGAGTGGAGATTGGAGGAGTGACACCTGGGCCTCATCTCATCAGCCAGCCATTATAAAAGCCTGAGATGAACACCACTTCAGCTCATTTGCCATCCGTCACCTCCATGTGCTGAACCCTGTTTGTAGCTACTAGCTAATGTGTTGTAGGCTGTGTGCCTTGCCATATTCTGCTGTGCTTAATAAGGTAACTTTATTTACTGAGTGTTTAAAGTCCAGACTATAGCGAAGCTATTTCGTAGTTGTATTTCAAACAGTGTAAATCCAAATCAATAGGGAATTGGTAGGAGTGTGCTGCCATTTTCTTTTAGATCTATTTTTGACTGTTTATATTTAGTTAGGGAGCCTAGATTGTAATTTGTTTGGACGGCAGTAGCTTAACTCTTTTTCCTTTTCAGGTAGGGTGGAGAGTTTTGTTTGTCGTTTTGGCTTTGGCTACCCTGATGCTATAGGCTTTCCCTACTTATATTTTGATACTGTTTCTGTAACCTCAACTTGTGAGTAATAATAAATGTAAAACTATTTTTGGTTACCTGTATGTGTTACTCCTTAAGCCCTAGACTCCATATAAGGTCGTAACAGGGTACAACTGGGACAGCGGGTACAACGGGTAAAGCACATAATGTACCCAACAGGGATCACGACGACATACTATAGTATGATTTTCGACAATATAAAAAGTGTGCATGAGGCCTAAGCTGTGTGCACCTGCAATGTTTGACTCTTCCCAGGCTCGATCCCTGGCATTCTGGGGCCTCATACACACTTATCAAATGCATGTTCTGTGTTCTGTCTGTGTTTGATGGCCGCCTCAATGCTTTTCCAATGGAAGTCACATGGTTTGACCAAACGTTTGTTTGATTGGCAGAACACAGCCATCAAACAAAAATATTTGGTCAAACCATCAGGCTGCCATCAAACACAGACAGAACACAACATGTGTTCTGTACGTGTGTATGGGGCCTGGCAGAGCCATGGTCACAGGAACATAGACGGGCAGATATAGTTGTCAGTATACACAGCTGTTCTCTTAATTACTTCCTAGTTTAGGGCAAGGAAAATTAGAGAAGGAAGTGACATGGTCACGTGACACTTTCATGGGAGCCAAATCTCGCACCGGAAGTGACATGTATACAAAGCAGTGAATGGAGCAAGCTGGACCAGCTCATAACAAACCTTATTTAATCGTTTCAGGCACATGAAAGAAGACATATCACAGTTTGCTTTCTAATCACTTGCTTTTCGATGTGCACAGAGTGCACAGTACATTTTATTTGGGGATTTAAGGTATCGTTTCTGTTCCGGGGTCTCACGAGATTTGGCTGCCAGACAGGAAACGGTGGGCAGTCTTGCGATACTTGGCACGTTCAGAAACGTACTTTTTAGATACCTCTATAAAATTACACAGTGTACACATCGAAAAGCAACACAGCAGACTAATGTGTTGTCTTCTGTTATTTGCCAGAAGTGATTACAAAAGATCTCAGTCATTCATAAATAATGTTTGTTCATGAGCTGGTCACTGAGCTCTCATTGACTCCAGTGCATTCTGCCGAACTTCCGGATGCAGTTTGGCTCCAATGGTGCGACGAATCTGCCGTCTGGAATTGCGTGATAGCGAAAATGACGTTGGTGACCTTACCTCCATTTAATATACCTTGGTTTAGGGTAGGCAAGGAATGACTCAAAATGTATTAGGCAGTGAAATAACATTGCTTAAGCCTGTCATTTTTAACATGCTGTAGTACATGTATTTAACCTGAACTGGAAAACAAACTAGAGTGGCTAAAGTTACCCAAACCCAACATAATCCAATTCAAATTGTCCAGGACATTCCAGTGCATCCTTGAGCAGACAGGTACAGTATCTTTTTTGGACCAGACTGGTACTGAAGCCCATTCAGCCTCATTTCCACGCCCTGCACATTCATGCCATTATGGGGTGAACAACCCCGACAGCCGGTGTATATCCGTCTAATATACCTAATCACCTGCATCTCATTGTAAATCCTGGACACACCTCTGCTCATTAAAATGATGGATAGAGGCAGGGGAGATGCTCTCGCCTGCCTCCATCCAGGGAGATGCTCTCCCCTTGTTCAAATTTGTTCTTGTTTAGAGAGGTGCTTATTAGAGAACACCTGGGGGCATGGGTAGGGGGAGGAGAGCTCCAAAGACAGAGTGAGGGAGAGAAGGGAGATGGGAGAAGATAAGAAGTGAGGGAATTCATGCAGTCTGTCATACTTTTGTACTTTAAATATACATGACATGTGGCTATACATATAGGCTATAAGCCTCAATGTCTCAATGCCTTTTCATATAAACAGACATTTTCATCATAAAATTATGAGTTTTGTCTTGCTCTTTATCAAACACGTGTGTGACCATGATACAAAGAAGTGGGGGTCTACTATTAATATCTGTAAATTGCAAAAACAAAATTGCCATAAATCGGCCCCCGGGGATAACAGTGGAATCTTTCATCCCTCAAACAGTCTCTTGAGACGTTGACATCTGAGTTGGGCAGCACTAGTCATTAGCTTGTGAAAACAGGACTTTCATTCCACTTCTTTGAGGCCCAGTAGGGAGTAGCTACAAAGGGCCAGGGCCAGCTCACTTTCTCAATCATTGGTGTGTGAATAAGCCAGGCAGTGTTCGACATTAAAAACTTCCATAGCTTAGGTTATTGTCTTTGCGAGAGCAAGCAATATATGGCACGTCAAAAAGTCACTTTCACCTAGAAACTCCATTCACACTTTTTATAATTCAGCTTACTGTGGGCACACATGCTGGAACTTTTTACTTTGAAATGTTTTGTAGTTTCTGAGTTATTTAACTTAAACGCCCAATGCATTCTCAATGGCAATAGCACAAACTTTGGCTTGCTATTAGTCCTACAGACTTACACCTAGAAACCCCATTCCAACCTATTTAGGTTCATCTTACGGTGGACATGTTTGCCTGAAAAGGAATCTTTGAAATGTTTCATCGTTTTAGAAATATAGTGCTTTCAAATTTGAGACATTTACAATGGGGCTCAATGGCAGATATTGGCACATCAAAAAAGCACTTTCACCTAGAAACTCCATTCACACTTTTTATAATTCAGCTTTCTGTGGAGACACATGCTGGAACTTTTTACTTTGAAATGTTTTGTAGTTTCTGAGTTATTTAAGTTAAACGCCCAATGCATTGCAATGGCAATAGCACAAACTTTGGCATGCTACTAGTCCTACATACTTACACCTAGAAACCCCATTCAAACCTATTTAGGTTCATCTTACGGTGGACATGTTTGCCTGAAAAGGAATCTTTGAAATGTTTCATCGTTTTAGAAATATAGTGCTTTCAAATTTGAGACATTTACAATGGGGCTCAATGGCAGATATTGGCACGTCAAAAAAGCACTTTCACCTAGAAACTCCATTCACACTTTTTATAATTCAGCTTTCTGTGGAGACACATGCTGGAACTTTTTACTTTGAAATGTTTTGTAGTTTCTGAGTTATTTAAGTTAAACGCCCAATGCATTCCCAATGGCAATAGCACAAACTTTGGCATGCTACTAGTCCTACATACTTACACCTAGAAACCCCATTCAAACCTATTTAGGTTCATCTTATGGTGGACATGTTTGCCTGAAAAGGAATCTTTGAAATGTTTTATCGTTTTAGAAATATAGTGCTTTCAAATTTGAGACATTTACAATGGGGCTCAATGGCAGATATTGGCACGTCAAAAAAGCACTTTCACCTAGAAACTCCATTCACACTTTTTATAATTCAGCTTTCTGTGGAGACACATGCTGGAACTTTTTACTTTGAAATGTTTTGTAGTTTCTGAGTTATTTAAGTTAAACGCCCAATGCATTCCCAATGGCAATAGCACAAACTTTGGCATGCTACTAGTCCTACATACTTACACCTAGAAACCCCATTCCAACCTATTTAGGTTCATCTTACGGTGGACATGTTTGCCTGAAAAGGAATCTTTGAAATGTTTCATCGTTTTAGAAATATAGTGCTTTCAAATTTGAGACATTTACAATGGGGCTCAATGGCAGATATTGGCACGTCAAAAAAGCACTTTCACCTAGAAACTCCATTCACACGTTTTATAATTCAGCTTACTGTGGAGACACATGCTGGAACTTTTTACTTTGAAATGTTTTGTAGTTTCTGAGTTATTTAAGTTAAACGCCCAATGCATTCCCAATGGCAATAGCACAAACTTTGGCATGCTACTAGTCCTACATACTTACACCTAGAAACCCCATTCAAACCTATTTAGGTTCATCTTACGGTGGACATGTTTGCCTGAAAAGGAATCTTTGAAATGTTTCATCGTTTTAGAAATATAGTGCTTTCAAATTTGAGACATTTACAATGGGGCTCAATGGCAGATATTGGCACGTCAAAAAAGCACTTTCACCTAGAAACTCCATTCACACTTTTTATAATTCAGCTTTCTGTGGAGACACATGCTGGAACTTTTTACTTTGAAATGTTTTGTAGTTTCTGAGTTATTTAAGTTAAACGCCCAATGCATTCCCAATGCAATCGCACAAACTTTGGCATGCTACTTCAGAATGGGGGTCAATGGCAGATTTTGGCAAGTAATGATTTGAGTGGGGTTTGAACCCACAATCTCCAGGTCATGCAGCCAGTGTGCTAAGTTACTGATCTACTTGCTACCTGCCACAACACAGTTTGCTGTTCCCTTTGAGTACAACATTGATACAAAAATAAAATACAAAAAATAAAATAACAGGAGATTTGTCTATTGTTTCTTTTGCTGTTGTTTATCTCTAGACGTTCGAATGTTTATGAACCACAATGGAAACAAGTCTCTGGCTCTTCTGTCATTATCTATTCTGCCTTTTAAGAACAGCATGCACAGTGGCTCACTGGGTACAGAGCCTGCCTGGGAATCAGGAGGCTGCAGGTTCAAGTCCTGCCTCTGACTTAGTGTCCCAAAATCTTGAAAATATGACAAACCATGGACTATAGTATGTCGATTTTTCATGATTTTCATCTTTTTTTCAAATCCTCCAAAATCATTAAAAACGACATGCTATAGTATCCCGTCCGAAACCATGAACTATAGTATGTCGTTTTTTCATGATTTTCATCTTTTTTTCAAATAGTCCAAAATCACGAAAAACGACATGCTATAGTATGCCGTCCGAAAAAAAAATATAACTTTGGCATGCTACTAGTCCTACATACTTACACCTAGAATCCCCATTCAAACCTATTTAGGTTCATCTTACGGTGGACATGTTTGCCTGAAAAGGAATCTTTGAAATGTTTCATAGTTTTAGAAATATAGTGCTTTAAATGTGAGAAATGTATAATGGCAGATAGTGGCACGTCAAAATCACTTTCACCTAGAAACTCCATTCACACGTTTTATAATTCAGCTTTCTGTGGAGACACATGCTGGAACTTTTTACTTTGAAATGTTTTGTAGTTTCTGAGTTATTTAAGTTAAACGCCCAATGCATTCCCAATGGCAATAGCACAAACTTTGGCATGCTACTAGTCCTACATACTTACACCTAGAAACCCCATTCCAACCTATTTAGGTTCATCTTACGGTGGACATGTTTGCCTGAAAAGGAATCTTTGAAATGTTTCATCGTTTTAGAAATATAGTGCTTTCAAATTTGAGACATTTACAATGGGGCTCAATGGCAGATATTGGCACGTCAAAAAAGCACTTTCACCTAGAAACTCCATTCACACGTTTTATAATTCAGCTTACTGTGGAGACACATGCTGGAACTTTTTACTTTAAAATGTTTTGTAGTTTCTGAGTTATTTAAGTTAAACGCCCAATGCATTCCCAATGGCAATAGCACAAACTTTGGCATGCTACTAGTCCTACATACTTACACCTAGAAACCCCATTCAAACCTATTTAGGTTCATCTTACGGTGGACATGTTTGCCTGAAAAGGAATCTTTGAAATGTTTCATCGTTTTAGAAATATAGTGCTTTCAAATTTGAGACATTTACAATGGGGCTCAATGGCAGATATTGGCACGTCAAAAAAGCACTTTCACCTAGAAACTCCATTCACACTTTTTATAATTCAGCTTTCTGTGGAGACACATGCTGGAACTTTTTACTTTGAAATGTTTTGTAGTTTCTGAGTTATTTAAGTTAAACGCCCAATGCATTCCCAATGGCAATCGCACAAACTTTGGCATGCTACATCAGCATGGGGGTCAATGGCAGATTTTGGCAAGTAATGATTTGAGTGGGGTTTGAACCCACAATCTCCAGGTCATGCAGCCAGTGTGCTAAGTTACTGATCTACTTGCTACCTGCCACAACACAGTTTGCTGTTCCCTTTGAGTACAACATTGATACAAAAATAAAATACAAAAAATAAAATAACAGGAGATTTGTCTATTGTTTCTTTTGCTGTTGTTTATCTCTAGACGTTCGAATGTTTATGAACCACAATGGAAACAAGTCTCTGGCTCTTCTGTCATTATCTATTCTGCCTTTTAAGAACAGCATGCACAGTGGCTCACTGGGTACAGAGCCTGCCTGGGAATCAGGAGGCTGCAGGTTCAAGTCCTGCCTCTGACTTAGTGTCCCAAAATCTTGAAAATATGACAAACCATGGACTATAGTATGTCGATTTTTCATGATTTTCATCTTTTTTTCAAATCCTCCAAAATCATTAAAAACGACATGCTATAGTATGCCGTCCGAAACCATGAACTATAGTATGTCGTTTTTTCATGATTTTCATCTTTTTTTCAAATAGTCCAAAATCACGAAAAACGACATGCTATAGTATGCCGTCCGAAAAAAAATATAACTTTGGCATGCTACTAGTCCTACATACTTACACCTAGAATCCCCATTCAAACCTATTTAGGTTCATCTTACGGTGGACATGTTTGCCTGAAAAGGAATCTTTGAAATGTTTCATAGTTTTAGAAATATAGTGCTTTAAATGTGAGAAATGTATAATGGCAGATAGTGGCACGTCAAAATCACTTTCACCTAGAAACTCCATTCACACGTTTTATAATTCAGCTTACTGTGGAGACAAATGCTGGAACTTTTTACTTTGAGATGTTTTGTAGTTTCTGAGTTATTTAAGTTAAACGCCCAATGCATTCCCAATGGCAATAGCACAAACTTTGGCATGCTACTAGTCCTACATACTTACACCTAGAAACCCCATTCAAACCTATTTAGGTTCATCTTACGGTGGACATGTTTGCCTGAAAAGGAATCTTTGAAATGTTTCATCGTTTTAGAAATATAGTGCTTTCAAATTTGAGACATTTACAATGGGGCTCAATGGCAGATATTGGCACGTCAAAAAAGCACTTTCACCTAGAAACTCCATTCACACTTTTTATAATTCAGCTTTCTGTGGAGACAAATGCTGGAACTTTTTACTTTGAAATGTTTTGTAATTTCTGAGTTATTTAAGTTAAACGCCCAATGCATTCCCAATGGCAATAGCACAAACTTTGGCATGCTACTAGTCCTACATACTTACACCTAGAAACCCCATTCAAACCTATTTAGGTTCATCTTATGGTGGACATGTTTGCCTGAAAAGGAATCTTTGAAATGTTTTATCGTTTTAGAAATATAGTGCTTTCAAATTTGAGACATTTACAATGGGGCTCAATGGCAGATATTGGCACGTCAAAAAAGCACTTTCACCTAGAAACTCCATTCACACTTTTTATAATTCAGCTTTCTGTGGAGACACATGCTGGAACTTTTTACTTTGAAATGTTTTGTAGTTTCTGAGTTATTTAAGTTAAACGCCCAATGCATTCCCAATGGCAATAGCACAAACTTTGGCATGCTACTAGTCCTACATACTTACACCTAGAAACCCCATTCCAACCTATTTAGGTTCATCTTACGGTGGACATGTTTGCCTGAAAAGGAATCTTTGAAATGTTTCATCGTTTTAGAAATATAGTGCTTTCAAATTTGAGACATTTACAATGGGGCTCAATGGCAGATATTGGCACGTCAAAAAAGCACTTTCACCTAGAAACTCCATTCACACGTTTTATAATTCAGCTTACTGTGGAGACACATGCTGGAACTTTTTACTTTGAAATGTTTTGTAGTTTCTGAGTTATTTAAGTTAAACGCCCAATGCATTCCCAATGGCAATAGCACAAACTTTGGCATGCTACTAGTCCTACATACTTACACCTAGAAACCCCATTCAAACCTATTTAGGTTCATCTTACGGTGGACATGTTTGCCTGAAAAGGAATCTTTGAAATGTTTCATCGTTTTAGAAATATAGTGCTTTCAAATTTGAGACATTTACAATGGGGCTCAATGGCAGATATTGGCACGTCAAAAAAGCACTTTCACCTAGAAACTCCATTCACACTTTTTATAATTCAGCTTTCTGTGGAGACACATGCTGGAACTTTTTACTTTGAAATGTTTTGTAGTTTCTGAGTTATTTAAGTTAAACGCCCAATGCATTCCCAATGGCAATCGCACAAACTTTGGCATGCTACTTCAGCATGGGGGTCAATGGCAGATTTTGGCAAGTAATGATTTGAGTGGGGTTTGAACCCACAATCTCCAGGTCATGCAGCCAGTGTGCTAAGTTACTGATCTACTTGCTACCTGCCACAACACAGTTTGCTGTTCCCTTTGAGTACAACATTGATACAAAAATAAAATACAAAAAATAAAATAACAGGAGATTTGTCTATTGTTTCTTTTGCTGTTGTTTATCTCTAGACGTTCGAATGTTTATGAACCACAATGGAAACAAGTCTCTGGCTCTTCTGTCATTATCTATTCTGCCTTTTAAGAACAGCATGCACAGTGGCTCACTGGGTACAGAGCCTGCCTGGGAATCAGGAGGCTGCAGGTTCAAGTCCTGCCTCTGACTTAGTGTCCCAAAATCTTGAAAATATGACAAACCATGGACTATAGTATGTCGATTTTTCATGATTTTCATCTTTTTTTCAAATCCTCCAAAATCATTAAAAACGACATGCTATAGTATGCCGTCCGAAACCATGAACTATAGTATGTCGTTTTTTCATGATTTTCATCTTTTTTTCAAATAGTCCAAAATCACGAAAAACGACATGCTATAGTATGCCGTCCGAAAAAAAATATAACTTTGGCATGCTACTAGTCCTACATACTTACACCTAGAATCCCCATTCAAACCTATTTAGGTTCATCTTACGGTGGACATGTTTGCCTGAAAAGGAATCTTTGAAATGTTTCATAGTTTTAGAAATATAGTGCTTTAAATGTGAGAAATGTATAATGGCAGATAGTGGCACGTCAAAATCACTTTCACCTAGAAACTCCATTCACACGTTTTATAATTCAGCTTACTGTGGAGACAAATGCTGGAACTTTTTACTTTGAGATGTTTTGTAGTTTCTGAGTTATTTAAGTTAAACGCCCAATGCATTCCCAATGGCAATAGCACAAACTTTGGCATGCTACTAGTCCTACATACTTACACCTAGAAACCCCATTCAAACCTATTTAGGTTCATCTTACGGTGGACATGTTTGCCTGAAAAGGAATCTTTGAAATGTTTCATCGTTTTAGAAATATAGTGCTTTCAAATTTGAGACATTTACAATGGGGCTCAATGGCAGATATTGGCACGTCAAAAAAGCACTTTCACCTAGAAACTCCATTCACACTTTTTATAATTCAGCTTTCTGTGGAGACAAATGCTGGAACTTTTTACTTTGAAATGTTTTGTAATTTCTGAGTTATTTAAGTTAAACGCCCAATGCATTCCCAATGGCAATAGCACAAACTTTGGCATGCTACTAGTCCTACATACTTACACCTAGAAACCCCATTCAAACCTATTTAGGTTCATCTTATGGTGGACATGTTTGCCTGAAAAGGAATCTTTGAAATGTTTTATCGTTTTAGAAATATAGTGCTTTCAAATTTGAGACATTTACAATGGGGCTCAATGGCAGATATTGGCACGTCAAAAAAGCACTTTCACCTAGAAACTCCATTCACACTTTTTATAATTCAGCTTTCTGTGGAGACACATGCTGGAACTTTTTACTTTGAAATGTTTTGTAGTTTCTGAGTTATTTAAGTTAAACGCCCAATGCATTCCCAATGGCAATAGCACAAACTTTGGCATGCTACTAGTCCTACATACTTACACCTAGAAACCCCATTCCAACCTATTTAGGTTCATCTTACGGTGGACATGTTTGCCTGAAAAGGAATCTTTGAAATGTTTCATCGTTTTAGAAATATAGTGCTTTCAAATTTGAGACATTTACAATGGGGCTCAATGGCAGATATTGGCACGTCAAAAAAGCACTTTCACCTAGAAACTCCATTCACACGTTTTATAATTCAGCTTACTGTGGAGACACATGCTGGAACTTTTTACTTTGAAATGTTTTGTAGTTTCTGAGTTATTTAAGTTAAACGCCCAATGCATTCCCAATGGCAATAGCACAAACTTTGGCATGCTACTAGTCCTACATACTTACACCTAGAAACCCCATTCAAACCTATTTAGGTTCATCTTACGGTGGACATGTTTGCCTGAAAAGGAATCTTTGAAATGTTTCATCGTTTTAGAAATATAGTGCTTTCAAATTTGAGACATTTACAATGGGGCTCAATGGCAGATATTGGCACGTCAAAAAAGCACTTTCACCTAGAAACTCCATTCACACTTTTTATAATTCAGCTTTCTGTGGAGACACATGCTGGAACTTTTTACTTTGAAATGTTTTGTAGTTTCTGAGTTATTTAAGTTAAACGCCCAATGCATTCCCAATGGCAATAGCACAAACTTTGGCATGCTACTAGTCCTACATACTTACACCTAGAAACCCCATTCCAACCTATTTAGGTTCATCTTACGGTGGACATGTTTGCCTGAAAAGGAATCTTTGAAATGTTTCATCGTTTTAGAAATATAGTGCTTTCAAATTTGAGACATTTACAATGGGGCTCAATGGCAGATATTGGCACGTCAAAAAAGCACTTTCACCTAGAAACTCCATTCACACGTTTTATAATTCAGCTTACTGTGGAGACACATGCTGGAACTTTTTACTTTGAAATGTTTTGTAGTTTCTGAGTTATTTAAGTTAAACGCCCAATGCATTCCCAATGGCAATAGCACAAACTTTGGCATGCTACTAGTCCTACATACTTACACCTAGAAACCCCATTCCAACCTATTTAGGTTCATCTTACGGTGGACATGTTTGCCTGAAAAGGAATCTTTGAAATGTTTCATCGTTTTAGAAATATAGTGCTTTCAAATTTGAGACATTTACAATGGGGCTCAATGGCAGATATTGGCACGTCAAAAAAGCACTTTCACCTAGAAACTCCATTCACACTTTTTATAATTCAGCTTTCTGTGGAGACACATGCTGGAACTTTTTACAATGAAATGTTTTGTAGTTTCTGAGTTATTTAAGTTAAACGCCCAATGCATTCCCAATGGCAATAGCACAAACTTTGGCATGCTACTAGTCCTACATACTTACACCTAGAAACCCCATTCAAACCTATTTAGGTTCATCTTATGGCGGACATGTTTGCCTGAAAAGGAATCTTTGAAATGTTTTATCGTTTTAGAAATATAGTGCTTTCAAATTTGAGACATTTACAATGGGGCTCAATGGCAGATATTGGCACGTCAAAAAAGCACTTTCACCTAGAAACTCCATTCACACTTTTTATAATTCAGCTTTCTGTGGAGACACATGCTGGAACTTTTTACTTTGAAATGTTTTGTAGTTTCTGAGTTATTTAAGTTAAACGCCCAATGCATTCCCAATGGCAAAAGCACAAACTTTGGCATGCTACTAGTCCTACATACTTACACCTAGAAACCCCATTCCAACCTATTTAGGTTCATCTTACGGTGGACATGTTTGCCTGAAAAGGAATCTTTGAAATGTTTCATCGTTTTAGAAATATAGTGCTTTCAAATTTGAGACATTTACAATGGGGCTCAATGGCAGATATTGGCACGTCAAAAAAGCACTTTCACTTAGAAACTCCATTCACACGTTTTATAATTCAGCTTTCTGTGGAGACACATGCTGGAACTTTTTACTTTGAAATGTTTTGTAGTTTCTGAGTTATTTAAGTTAAACGCCCAATGCATTCCCAATGGCAAAAGCACAAACTTTGGCATGCTACTAGTCCTACATACTTACACCTAGAAACCCCATTCCAACCTATTTAGGTTCATCTTACGGTGGACATGTTTGCCTGAAAAGGAATCTTTGAAATGTTTCATCGTTTTAGAAATATAGTGCTTTCAAATTTGAGACATTTACAATGGGGCTCAATGGCAGATATTGGCACGTCAAAAAAGCACTTTCACCTAGAAACTCCATTCACACTTTTTATAATTCAGCTTTCTGTGGAGACACATGCTGGAACTTTTTACTTTGAAATGTTTTGTAGTTTCTGAGTTATTTAAGTTAAACGCCCAATGCATTCCCAATGGCAATAGCACAAACTTTGGCATGCTACTACTACTAGTCCTACATACTTACACCTAGAAACCCCATTCAAACCTATTTAGGTTCATCTTATGGTGGACATGTTTGCCTGAAAAGGAATCTTTGAAATGTTTCATCGTTTTAGAAATATAGTGCTTTCAAATTTGAGACATTTACAATGGGGCTCAATGGCAGATATTGGCACGTCAAAAAAGCACTTTCACCTAGAAACTCCATTCACACTTTTTATAATTCAGCTTTCTGTGGAGACACATGCTGGAACTTTTTACTTTGAAATGTTTTGTAGTTTGAGTTATTTAAGTTAAACGCCCAATGCATTCCCAATGGCAATAGCACAAACCTTGGCATGCTACTAGTCCTACATACTTACACCTAGAAACCCCATTCAAACCTATTTAGGTTCATCTTACGGTGGACATGTTTGCCTGAAAAGGAATCTTTGAAATGTTTCATCGTTTTAGAAATATAGTGCTTTCAAATTTGAGACATTTACAATGGGGCTCAATGGCAGATATTGGCACGTCAAAAAAGCACTTTCACCTAGAAACTCCATTCACACTTTTTATAATTCAGCTTTCTGTGGAGACACATGCTGGAACTTTTTACTTTGAAATGTTTTGTAGTTTCTGAGTTATTTAAGTTAAACGCCAAATGCATTACCAATGGCAATAGCACAAACTTTGGCATGCTACTAGTCCTACATACTTACACCTAGAAACCCCATTCAAACCTATTTAGGTTCATCTTACGGTGGACATGTTTGCCTGAAAAGGAATCTTTGAAATGTTTCATCGTTTTAGAAATATAGTGCTTTCAAATTTGAGACATTTACAATGGGGCTCAATGGCAGATATTGGCACGTCAAAAAAGCACTTTCACCTAGAAACTCCATTCACACTTTTTATAATTCAGCTTTCTGTGGAGACACATGCTGGAACTTTTTACTTTGAAATGTTTTGTAGTTTCTGAGTTATTTAAGTTAAACGCCCAATGCATTCCCAATGGCAATAGCACAAACTTTGGCATGCTACTAGTCCTACATACTTACACCTAGAAACCCCATTCAAACCTATTTAGGTTCATCTTACGGTGGACATGTTTGCCTGAAAAGGAATCTTTGAAATGTTTCATCATTTTAGAAATATAGTGCTTTCAAATTTGAGACATTTACAATGGGGCTCAATGGCAGATATTGGCACGTCAAAAAAGCACTTTCACCTAGAAACTCCATTCACACTTTTTATAATTCAGCTTTCTGTGGAGACACATGCTGGAACTTTTTACTTTGAAATGTTTTTTAGTTTCTGAGTTATTTAAGTTAAACGCCCAATGCATTCCCAATGGCAATAGCACAAACTTTGGCATGCTACTAGTCCTACATACTTACACCTAGAAACCCCATTCAAACCTATTTAGGTTCATCTTATGGTGGACATGTTTGCCTGAAAAGGAATCTTTGAAATTTTTCATCGTTTTAGAAATATAGTGCTTTCAAATTTGAGACATTTACAATGGGGCTCAATGGCAGATATTGGCACGTCCAAAAAGCATTTCACCTAGAAACTCCATTCACACTTTTTATAATTCAGCTTTCTGTGGAGACACATGCTGGAACTTTTTACTTTGAAATGTTTTGTAGTTTCTGAGTTATTTAAGTTAAACGCCCAATGCATTCCCAATGGCAATAGCACAAACTTTGGCATGCTACTAGTCCTACATACTTACACCTAGAAACCCCATTCAAACCTATTTAGGTTCATCTTACGGTGGACATGTTTGCCTGAAAAGGAATCTTTGAAATGTTTCATCGTTTTAGAAATATAGTGCTTTCAAATTTGAGACATTTACAATGGGGCTCAATGGCAGATATTGGCACGTCAAAAAAGCACTTTCACCTAGAAACTCCATTCACACTTTTTATAATTCAGCTTTCTGTGGAGACACATGCTGGAACTTTTTACTTTGAAATGTTTTGTAGTTTCTGAGTTATTTAAGTTAAACGCCCAATGCATTCCCAATGGCAATAGCACAAACTTTGGCATGCTACTAGTCCTACATACTTACACCTAGAAACCCCATTCAAACCTATTTAGGTTCATCTTACGGTGGACATGTTTGCCTGAAAAGGAATCTTTGAAATGTTTCATCGTTTTAGAAATATAGTGCTTTCAAATTTGAGACATTTACAATGGGGCTCAATGGCAGATATTGGCACGTCAAAAAAGCACTTTCACCTAGAAACTCCATTCACACTTTTTATAATTCAGCTTTCTGTGGAGACACATGCTGGAACTTTTTACTTTGAAATGTTTTTTAGTTTCTGAGTTATTTAAGTTAAACGCCCAATGCATTCCCAATGGCAATAGCACAAACTTTGGCATGCTACTAGTCCTACATACTTACACCTAGAAACCCCATTCAAACCTATTTAGGTTCATCTTATGGTGGACATGTTTGCCTGAAAAGGAATCTTTGAAATTTTTCATCGTTTTAGAAATATAGTGCTTTCAAATTTGAGACATTTACAATGGGGCTCAATGGCAGATATTGGCACGTCCAAAAAGCATTTCACCTAGAAACTCCATTCACACTTTTTATAATTCAGCTTTCTGTGGAGACACATGCTGGAACTTTTTACTTTGAAATGTTTTGTAGTTTCTGAGTTATTTAAGTTAAACGCCCAATGCATTCCCAATGGCAATAGCACAAACTTTGGCATGCTACTAGTCCTACATACTTACACCTAGAAACCCCATTCAAACCTATTTAGGTTCATCTTACGGTGGACATGTTTGCCTGAAAAGGAATCTTTGAAATGTTTCATCGTTTTAGAAATATAGTGCTTTCAAATTTGAGACATTTACAATGGGGCTCAATGGCAGATATTGGCACGTCAAAAAAGCACTTTCACCTAGAAACTCCATTCACACTTTTTATAATTCAGCTTTCTGTGGAGACACATGCTGGAACTTTTTACTTTGAAATGTTTTGTAGTTTCTGAGTTATTTAAGTTAAACGCCCAATGCATTCCCAATGGCAATAGCACAAACTTTGGCATGCTACTTCAGAATGGGGGTCAATGGCAGATTTTGGCAAGTAATGATTTGAGTGGGGTTTGAACCCACAATCTCCAGGTCATGCAGCCAGTGTGCTAAGTTACTGATCTACTTGCTACCTGCCACAACACAGTCTGCTGTTCCCTTTGAGTACAACATTGATACAAAAATAAAATACAAAAAATAAAATAACAGGAGATTTGTCTATTGTTTCTTTTGCTGTTGTTTATCTCTAGACGTTCGAATGTTTATGAACCACAATGGAAACAAGTCTCTGGCTCTTCTGTCATTATCTATTCTGCCTTTTAAGAACAGCATGCACAGTGGCTCACTGGGTACAGAGCCTGCCTGGGAATCAGGAGGCTGCAGGTTCAAGTCCTGCCTCTGACATAGTGTCCCAAAATCATGAAAATATGACAAACCATGGAAAATTATAACTTTGGCATGCTACTAGTCCTATACTTACACCTAGTATGTCGTTTTTTCATGATTTTCGTCTTTTTTTCAAATCCTCCAAAATCATGAAAAACGACATGCTATAGTATGCCGTCCGAAAAAAATTATAACTTTGGCATGCTACTAGTCCTATACTTACACCTAGAATCCCCATTCAAACCTATTTAGGTTCATCTTACGGTGGACATGTTTGCCTGAAAAGGAATCTTTGAAATGTTTCATAGTTTTAGAAATATAGTGCTTTAAATGTGAGAAATGTATAATGGCAGATAGTGGCACGTCAAAATCACTTTCACCTAGAAACTCCATTCACACGTTTTATAATTCAGCTTACTGTGGAGACACATGCTGGAACTTTTTACTTTGAAATGTTTTGTAGTTTCTGAGTTATTTAAGTTAAACGCCCAATGCATTCCCAATGGCAATAGCACAAACTTTGGCATGCTACTAGTCCTACATACTTACACCTAGAAACCCCATTCCAACCTATTTAGGTTCATCTTACGGTGGACATGTTTGCCTGAAAAGGAATCTTTGAAATGTTTCATAGTTTTAGAAATATAATGCTTTAAATGTGATACATTTATAATGGGGCTCAATGGCAGCTCTATGGCACGTCAAAAAGTCACTTTCACCTAGAAACTCCATTCACACTTTTTATAATTCAGCTTACTGTGGGCACACATGCTGGAACTTTTTACTTATTGAGTTATTTAATTTAAACGCCCAATGCATTCTCAATTGCAATAGCACAAACTTTGGCATTCTTTTAGTCCTACATACCTAGAAACCCCATTCCAACCTATTTATTCTGGGGCGACTGTGGCTCAAGAGGTAGAGCAGGTCGTCCAATGATCCATGGGTCGGCGGTTCGAATCCTGGCTCCTCCTGACATGTCGAAGTGTCCTTGGGCAAGACACTGAACCCCAAATTGCTCCCGATGGTTGGTACCTTGCATGGTGTCTGCTGCAATCGGTGTATGAATATGTGTGTGAATGGGTGAATCTAATGCACAATCTATGTAAAGCACCTTGGATAAAGGCGCTATATAAATGCACCATTTACCATTTAATCTTACGGTGGACATGTTTCATAGTTTCATAGTTTTAGAAATATAGTGCTTTCAAATTCGATACATTTATAATGGCGCTCAATGGCAGCTCTATAGGCAGATTACATTCAGTAATAAACTGGGAAAAAAAATATTTTGTTGTCAAAAGTCCCTCTTTGCTGACACACTGGTGTCTTTCAATTTCATGGATATTTTGTTTTCTCATGTCAGCAGTTTACTCGCTATAAGTAAGTGATGACAGAAACTAGATGATTGCTATAGCCACTGTCTTGTAACCTCACTGAAGTATCCTTGTGTCATATTGGATATACAGTTGGAGGCCATCAATATTGTCCTTTTCTTTTTGCTGAGGTTTGCGTGATCTGCGCAAAAGGACAGTTAACCCATTTTGGGCGGGAACCCCTTTTGGTGTTTTAAACATTATGTTATAATTTAGCTATTGAAAAATAGCAGATCTACAAGCTCATAGCGCGCCACCGAGTGGCGCGCTACGAGCTTGTAGGTCTGCTATTTTTGAAAAATCGTGAAAATATTTATTTCAGAAAACTGGAAAATTTTGAGATCAGGCCTAAACGGGTCAAATAATAAGGGACAATATCGGTGGCACCCAACTGTATAATTCCACCATTGGTTTTAGTTTTCCTCTGTGGCACTGAACGTATTTATTGGATGACATGGAACTCTCACATTGTGAATAATGGATACTAGGCTACTAATGGAATTGGCATATATTTGATTGGCTACCACAGACAGAGAACAGGCAAGGACGATGGTTCCCACCTTAAAAGGTTTAGCTGCTGAGTTACACTGAAGCCATTCAGGTAAATCTGCATGTGATGAATGAAATGACACTGAGGTTAATGGCAGCGATGCCTTTCAATAATAGCTATGATAAAAGTGTCAATACATGTAACATAATATACCATTTCAATATCTCCAGAACTATTTATGACCCTGAAATCATTTCTGCATTGCATTCCTGAGACTCGAATATAGGTTTTCTCAACTGGGGTGGTACAGAGAAGTTTGGGAGGCGCTGAAAGCAATATGTTTTAAAGGGGGCGCTAGCTAGGATACTGATATGACACTGACATGATAATGACGTTGTCCATACTCACCTTGTCCATACGGACATGATACTGACCATGATCCTGATATGATATCGACATGATACTGACTGTGACACTTATATGATACTATTATTATATGATACTGAAATGATATACTGACCATGATACCACGCTGGGCACTCAACCTACAATATTGAATGCCTAAATGGAAGTGCTGGAATTTGGCGGAAGTGGAATAATGACAACTTCCAGGAAATGCTGGAAGACCCACTTCTGGCTAGGCACTCTCTTAGGTTGTGACCAGGCTTTTCTCTTTGCAGATGAGGAAGGCTGGGATCGAGGCTACCATGATACTGATCCAGGCCTGACATTCCTGTGACAGGGCCTGACATTCCTGAGACATCGCTGACAGGTTTAATGTAAAATGTAAAATTTGGAAATCGATGAGATGTTTTCTAAATTATATAAGGAACACAATACACAATAAAAATAAGGCTTACATTTCAATTGGATCTAGGGGGCGGTAAGGGACCTGGATATTGGATAGAGGGCACTGGCCCAAAAAGGTTGAGAAACACTGCCCTAATGAATCTGGAATAAATAAAATCATAATGTTAATTTAGTTAGGGAGGCATGTGATTATGATTATTGCTTTTAAAATCTCTTTCCATGACAAATGACAGAGAACATGTAGTTTGAACTTTTTTATTCATCCTTTTTTTTTAGTTCTTTTTACTTTTTTGTTTTACGAAACAAATGTTTGCAGATGTCCTATGAATAAACAACAGCACCCCTTCTCCTTAGAACGAGGATTCAGCACCCCTCTCCTTCCAAGAAAAGAGACTCTCCTTGCCCAATCACCACCTCTCCAGATTCACAAAGTGACTCCTATTTCATGTATGTAACATTCGTTTAAGTGCATTAGTAGACAGTGTAACTTTTTTTTCTTTTTTTTTAATATGTGCAATAGCTGGGAACTACGGCTGATGTGAAAAATATATTTACATTGCAGCTATGATCCACATTAACTGTCTTAACCATCACTTAAGCTAGCATCAGAACCGGAGAGGGAGACAATCACAACATGAGGAGTCTCCTTTCAAACACCGCCATCTTAAAACAGCATTACCTACATCATTATCATCATCATCATCATCATCATCATCATCATCATCATCATCAAGATTAACTAGACTCTTTAGTCGTACCTTTTATCCTCCAGTAAGACAAAAAGGTTAGAATAGATAGAATGGTTTAAAATAAAGTTTAGTGATTGTGCTTTTAAAACCAAAGTAAAACAAGTAACAAACATTGACGACAACACAGAACATAACAGTGCATTACAAAAACAAACAACAACAAACAAACAAAATCCCAAAGTGGCACTTTCTTGGGGTGGCTAAATAATATAGCAATTTACAACATGGATGGAAATGATAAAATAATTATATTTACTGGCATAATAAAATTATAATTCGCAAAATAAAACAAAGGGAGACAAATTTGAGGTACCACAATGGGTGAATAAACAAAAGGACATCATGTATACACGTATATTTACAAGACAGTCCACCCCTCTCTGCTTGCAGCTATTTATTACAGTAACATCTGACTGTATGGGCTCTCCAAACTTCTTGTGGATGCAAGCTGAGTCATGTCAATGTCTGGAGTACAATTTTACTCCATATTGCATTGGAATAAAACATAAATATACTACTGCGTATTTTGCTTTGACTCCACCGTTCTTTTATTCCCTGTCAGTCACTTTTTTATTTTCTTTTTAAATGGACATAGAAAATGATAAGTTAGAAAAAAGAAACAAAAGAAAACAAAAAAACAATTGGTCTGTTTTCCAGATGTAGAGATCGAAACACTATTGACGTACAGTATGAAGTCAGCCAACATGATGGTGAAATACTGAGATATTTAAAATTGTAAGAGAAACAATGGTGCTCCGTTCTCAGGACAGTTCCTGACAGTTCCTCCTGGCTATTCTTCAGCTTTCCACCATCTGTCAAACCACAGAACAAAACACAGCAGTTATTTCAATTGTGCATTCATCATTCATTGACTGCAAGTTGTGAGAAAACTGCCAAACGCAACGCTGTTAAAGCAGTGGTTCACAGAAAAGGGGACCGGGACCCCCATGGGGTCCTTGAGGGGGTTCCAGGGGTTCGCCAGCTAAATGAGTTATTTTAGCATTAAATAAACAAAAATAAATTGGTACCATTTAAAAAATAAAAATAAAATAATATATTATCCAGGAGCCCTGACATGAAAACAAACCACTGTGTCAAAGAATATCAATCCAGAAATATCTCCATATTTCAACAATTTGTGTTTTAAACTTGACTTAAACTTTGTCTTACAAGACTGTCAAGCAAAAGTAGTGAAACTAGCCGATCTACAAGCCCACAATGTGTCGGATTACGACGCGGTGTGAGCTTGGAGATTGCTATTTTCACTATTTCTGATATATATTTTTTTCACCGTTGATGGCATTCAGTACCTCAAGCTCTTCATCTCCTGTCTGGAAGGCCCCTGTGGTGTTGAGCCCCATGTCTGTGGGGTTCCTGCGGCCCCCTGGACAACCCTCTCCTCTCCGTCTGCCCCCCGACCCCCGGGAGGACATGGAACTGGAAGAGCTTGGGTCCCGAGGACTGTTCACTGTTGGGAACTGGGGCCGGCAGTAGGGCAGAATGTCCTCTGAACCTGGGCGACACAAGTAAACCAACCATGACTTTGTAGTTAACGTATGATAACAAACATGTATGTATGTATATATATATATATATATATATATATATTGGTAGGCTGCAGATAACCAACACATCATCATAGCCAACACAAAATGTATGCTTAACAACAACATAAATATCGGCTACTGCCATGTCATTATTTGCCAATACCGATATTGACCGATAACGCAAATATCAGCCGATAGCGATATGTGGCCGATACATTGGTGCATGCAAACTGTGCTGTGTTGTACCTGGGTGCTGGCGAGCCTTGTTGCCGGCGCTGCCCTCATGTTTATTCCCTTTTCCTCCATGTGCCGTCTTCTGTCTCTCCTGAGCCTCTCTCCGCTCAGATGAACTGGTCCGTGGGTCTGATCCCTCTCTGGGCCGATATCCCCCTGATCCGCCCCTCTTGTCCCTGCTCTCACTCCCCTTGGGGGACAGCATTCCCCGACCTTCGAGGACTGACTTGGAGGGGTGTGTAGGGGACTTAAGCCCGGCTGGAGGCGGAATGGGAGGAGGTGGAAGATCTGAAGGATAAACACAGGAAATAAAGTAAGATGAACCCCAGGGATCAAAAGAGTGTGGCTTTATTACCAGGCGTTATTGCCTGGCACAGCAGATCATGGATGTGTGTACTTTGAGGATCTTCTAATGTGTACGATGTGTCACTCAGTTGTCTCACACCTGCAAGGTGACATACAAACACAGCTGCGGTGTGTGTACATCCACTCAGGGTCGTGCGCACATCCGAGCTGAAAGGAAACCGCTCCCAACACAGAGTAAACAGAGCGGATGACATTGGAGGAGCAGAATCCGGGGAGAGAGAATTACGAAATTTGAGTTAAGAAAGGCAAGGGAGGAGAAGGAACCAGTGAGCAGAGAGGAGTGGGGACAGAGGAGAGTGTGACGGTCAGCAGCTGGCTCCGTGACCCGCTCCACTTCCCCTGTCGATGAATCAATGCTGCCTGTCCTTGAGCCATTATTCATACGACGCCAAGCATCGGGCCGCAAGAGCACTTCACACAGCCGTCTACACATAAACGTAAATGCATAGAGAGAAACGCCTGGTCTCTCCTTCCAATGACTGCGATCGATGGCTTCGCATCTTCTAAACAGCTTGCAAACGTGAATGATAATGTTGTCGGTGGCCTGGCACCGTAATCAACACCAGATTGGAAAGTTAGTGAACATAGCGAGCGCTGCCGTTCACACCCAGCATCCTGAAGGCCACGGTAAACATTTTCAACATGTGTCGGACCAGCAAAGACTTTTAGCGGAATCAAAATAGTTTATTTGCTTTTTGCATGCTTAGGGCTAAAGGGGGACGGTGACGGGACTCTGTGTCTTGGCATTGGGCTACAAACTAGTAGCTTTAATGCACCTTCCTGATTATCCTCCACCTTCATCCACCCCTCCTGAATACAAAATGGGCCAGTCAATATCATCCGGCAGAGGGGCGTCTGCAGTTTTTTAATATCACTGCTGCCTCCTGGGTCCTGCTTTGAGTCGATCAATGCCACTGTCTGTGAGATATAGCACACTACAGGGGAGGAGTGAACAACAGTCAGATTTATGAGGGAATATAGGAAAGGACAGAGTTCGAGTCTGTATAGCATCTCGGATGCTGCCAGGGAGGGTGTATCAGGGGCTACTGTCAGACTGCCGATCGCTACAGTATGCCGCTTATACATTTTCCTGATTCGTTACCTTTGACAAGGAGGTTATGTTTACGTCCCTGACTCCCTGTTTGTCTGTGAATGCAGAATGAAATATCTCATGCGGTAATGAGTGAATTCTCAACCAGCTGCTCTGGACAATAAGATTGACACATCACATTCACAAATAAAAGTGGGCAGAATTCTTATTTGTGGAGGCTCGCCAGTATTGCAGTTAAAAATAAGTAAAATAACTACTAAAACAGAAAATAATGTCAGACACATAAGCTATAGCCATTTTAAAAATGTGTGGAGTCATAAGATAAATGTATAAAAGGAGCATTGATATTAAGACACAGTTCAGTTTGAGCAAGGGTAATTTCTCAAGAACAGATTCTGTCCTGCACTACCGAATCTGTCAGCAAGGCCATTCAGAATGTGTATACACTGTTGATAGTGGGAATGAAAACACAGGCACACCACAGGAAGTGGAGGGCTGAGTCCGGGCCAAACGGGCCAACTTCCTGTTATCCACATTGTACTGGGGCCACGCCCCCAGAGGCAAATTCAAAGGAAACAAACAGCAGAGGGTGTTGTTTTTGATTTTTTTTGCCAATGGGTTCTCAGATTGGAGCAAGGGTGACAGGCTTAGCTCTTATTCAGCAGTCTGATTGTTGCTAGCTAAAAAAGTATATCTAACCATGCTGCATTCCTGAGCTTGAGAGGAGCTAAACGATAAGAGGCGACACTTCTGCTGGTTTTGAAGCACGATAACTTACACAATAACTTATTTGATATTATGATTGTATGATTTTGCTTCTCAAGCTGTGGTGGCTTAATCAAAGTAAAAGATCCGATCCCCCCCCATATAAGGAAATTATTTCAAAGGTCATTATGCTGCCTTGGCTTTCTAGTTTTTTAAAGGAATCAGCAAAGACTGGAACAGAGGCAGGCAGACATTAGCGATTCATGTGACTCATGTGGGGAAGGAAATATAACCTGGGTGTCTCCAAACAAGTGTGAAATGAGTAGGTCAAAAAGGGGTAAGAGGAGATAGCAGGTGGGAGTGAGGGCATGCTTCCTAAGCTGGCTCCACTTGTCTCGCTTCCATTTTATTGCCCTCTTAACTGCTGGTATTTATGTGTATTTATGCCTGTGTTGGGTAGTTTCACTCTGACCTCCACGTGGAAGGACTTCATAAGGAGTAAATCAGGGGGTGGAGGAGGGAACTAAACTAAAATCATTTACATGAGGATATGAATAAAGGTGATAAATTGTGTCTGAGCATTTGTATAGGCTCAATGGTTTCCCTTTTTTCTTTTTCTTTTTAAATTCTGCCTCACTTTACATTCCTGTAAATGTCCTTGCCTCGCCCGTCACCTCCTGACCACCTGACCACACATGGGTGTAGCTGTGGCTAGGATGGGGGTTGGGCAGACAGACAGAGGCAATATACTCCAAATGAAAAACAATCCATTCAGATCAAATGCAATCAGCAGGAGGACGGACGGTTGGAGAGACAAGGCTGGAGAGCCTCCGTCCATCCCCTCTCTCTACGAACAAAGATGGAGGACAAGCAGAGAGCTGGAGGAGAGAATGGAGAGGGATGGAGAGGTCACTTCAAAGGGAGGGGCAGCGGATGGGAGAGAGGCAGGAGGGAAGGATGATGGTGAGAGGACGGTGGAGGATGGGATGGTGTGGGGGGATGGTAAGGATTTTTCTGCAGTGATATAGCTTGTCTGGCTCCCAGTGAGCTGGATATTAAATCTCCTGTCAAGTGCTTCCAACTCACAAGGACACCTGACACTAAGAGGGGAGCCAGCACCATGGAATGCACAATGTGTATGACACACACACACACACACACACACACACACACACACACACACACACACACACACACACACACACACACACACACACACACACACACACACACACACACACACACACACACACACACACACACACACACAGTCTCTAACACATAATATATACGCGAGGTCGTGTGCACGCATCCGCCTCCTTGGCGGCAGACTGCTGGGCGAGCGCTGACGCTTTGGCATGGGGGGTCAGATCAACATGGAATGAATTCTGTACTGGCCATATAAGGAGCATGTCTTGAGTGTACAGGGTTTGATGAGGTCAGATCAACATATGGAATGTCAGAACAGGTCAGCTCCATATATGTAGATCTAAGGGTGGTAGTGGGGACATTCTCTTGAGTGTACAGGGTTTGATGAGGCCTGCACTAATAACTTAACCGTCTAGAGTTTGAATGGACAGGTATCAGTCAAAAGGGAGACATCGAAGAGGATGGATGGATGGGGAAGGATCAATATATGGAATGTTAGAACCTGTTCTGGCATTCCATATGGGCTTCCATATGGTCTTAATTGCGACAGCAGATCGCATCAGATGTCAGTGTAGTGATGTCACGAAACCTGGGCACCATATATGGGGGCTTTCCCATGTATGGGGATTTTGAGTGATACACTGACACAACTTTATGAAAAGAGCTTTACAAAACCTCTAACACAAAGGAAAAAAGGAGTGGCTTTACATTTGTATTCATATATATACATATATAGACTCATGCTGATAAACCTACACATTGTTTGCTTAACCTCCAACACTAAACCTTTTCTCTACTGTACAATGTCACCCCCAGTGTTTTGTTTATGCTCATCTCCCGTAGAGTAGAGGGTGGCACTTCAATATGAGCGTCAGAGCACCTGGATCAATTTCATTAGTGGCTGGAGTGGAGAGACAGCCCAGTGTCAGCAGAGCCTGGCTAGGCAGAACTCCCCTGAGACAGCCCCCCCCCGTTGCTGCGCCATGCCCCTGGCCCCTAGCCCACCACAAGCCTGCTCAGCACCACCGCAGATTAGAAGTGATGCCACGCATGCACACACGGGGGGAAGATGATTAAAACTCTGGCTTACGACACAGACATACTCAGTCATTTGTGGACAGCGCATGGTGCTACTAAAGGGTGAGCCATAGATGTACATTGCTGCCCATCTGGCTTCTTTCAGGGTACAGCCAAGTATGTTGTTATGCTACCAGTTCCTCTTTAAGCTTGCAAGCACTGCAAAGTTATTGATTCTTCCATGTTGTAGTCTGTTAACAAATATGTAAACAACAACAGTTTATTGATGGTCCAAGATGGAAATCTGCAACAGAGGGACAAATGTGTATCCATGTTTCTAGGGTTGTAAAAAGAACCATTGGAAAAGCCCTAGCACATTCAGATGAATAATTGTCCACCACATAGAACTGCACTGACACTGTCTGCAGTAATGTAAATTACGAAAATAAATGAAGTGTACCCTCGTTGTAGGCTTCACGTCTCAGCTGGTTCCCTGGGAGGCCTACAGGATGTTGTTTTTGCTTCTTAGGAGGCCTCTTTTGTATGACCGCCGTGCTCATGTTACTGTCTGTAGACACCGGGCTGCCTGGTCGGTGGCCGGAGGCATTCATTGGGTACTGGATTCGTGCTGGAAAAACAATTAAACAAAAATGCAAGTTTATTTCACCAATAACTATAAATGTTCCTGAGAGGAGATTATGTGGTACAAAAGTGGCAAGTCCCACACTCCTTACCCATGGGTCCAGCCATCTCCTGACCCTGCGTGTTGGGATACTTGGCCACTTTGAGGCCTGCGTACTCTGCAGCTGCGGCGACGGCCTGGGCGAAGTCGGCGTCTGTGAAGAAGGAGCCGTCCGACGAGCTAACGGCGCTGGACCTCCCCGACGAGACGTTGTCCTCCTCGGAGGCCGAGCCCCAGCCGTTGATCATGGAGCCCGTGACCGAGCTCTCCAGGTCGCCCACGCTGGACGCTGGCGTCTGCTGCTCGAGCCCCCGCAGAAGCAGCCTCCGCGGGTGCATCTGGGGGTGAGGGGGGTGGGCGTGGGGGTGGGTGTGGTGGTGGTGGTGGTGGTGCACCTTGGCCACCTCTGCGTCGGTCTCATCGCCTTCCTCCTCCTCCTCCTCTTCCTCCAGCATCTCCTCCTCCCCCTCCTCCTCCATGCCGTCTGTGTCCAGGGCCATGGGGCTGGAGATGTAGCCGTACGTGTGTGAGGGAGACAGCGGTCTGGGTGGAGGTGGGGGGCTCGCGCCGTGGCGCCTGGGGAAAATGAGCATTCTGTCAATACTGGTTAATTTAACATGCAATGAATATCAAACACCTTTTCATTACATGCTTTGGGTGTCACTGTTGCAGGGGATCACGAAAGACATGCATTTTCGTCAAAAACTAAAAGCCTCAACATGCAAAGATGTATGGTAGGTCTCACAAACTTCAGAAAGGGACAGGGACAGTCCCTCAGTTTCAGCATTTTATTTTGGCCAGGAAAAACGACTCAACATTCATCAGAGGAATTGTTGTATTGCATGCAATGCAACCAAACTATTTGTAAGATATTTTTAGGTAATTCTCAAGCCTTTATAGAGAGAAATGGGGAAGGACATGCAGCAAAGGGCCACAGATCAGATTCGAACCGGGTTGCACAATGACTGAGCCTTAATGGTATGTGCTCTACCAGACAGCCAAACTCTTATGCATCCTCAAAGAATTTAAATTTGTACATTCTCAGGGGTTTACTGTGCACATTGAATCACAGGTGAGCTGTGCAAACCTGCGCTCGTGGCTGTCGGACGTGTCCTGCAGCATGGGCTGCATCTCCTCCTGTGGCGAGGGCGTGAGGGTGGCTGTGGACTGGTGACTGTAGGACACAGCGGCGGGGGAGGACGCCGCTCCACGGACAGGCGGGGTGGGTCCCCTCTCCATCTCCTCCTCCTCCTCCAGGTCGTCTGGCTGCAGGTACATGCGGGAGGGGGGCATGGCGCACTGCATGTCTGGATCGTAGCTGTCCACATGGAGAAACAAGGCATGTTACAGAACTGTTCATATCACTCACTGGAAACAGGGAAATAATTGACTAAATATCCATGTTGTCTTCCTGTCAAGGTTTGACGTGTATCTAGTATCAATGTATTTAAACCCTTGGGGTGGATGCCCGCAATGAATGAAAGGAGAAAAACAAATGTAAGGAGAATGGAATAATATTAAAAAGCTGTGCATTAACATGTGTGTGCGCACGTGCACATATCTCACCTCTCATCCATGGACAGAGAGTACTCTTCTGTGTTCCGACATGGGGGTGGGTTGGCAGGGGGAGGGGGCAGAAGGTCAGCCCAGTTCATTGTGCTCTGTTTGGGTAGTTTAGGGGTGCGCACTCCCTTCTTCTGTCCCTGTCCCTGACTCCCTGCTCAGAAAAGAGAGAATTGTTCAGCCACAGACTACTCAATACACTGAAAAGTCCTCAGTGTTCATTTAACTCTGAGAGTGTACACATGGAAACAAATGGACTCCTAAGGGTCCATTTCATTCCATCCTATATTAAAATTGGCTTAAGGAAGGAGCGGCCGGCCACCCGGCCAGCTGACGGGCAGGCGTTCCATGTCGTCACTCATGTCACCATGACTCAGGCATAACCATAAGGAGGTATGACGTAGGTGTGAGGGCCGCGTACTGGCACGAACCCCAGAATCTCTAGTCTGTAATATTCTCTACAAACACATCCGTTTCTAATGTCTATGAAACTGCTACAGAAATGTATTAAAAATATATATAAATTAAAAGACAGCAGATCATGAAACATACATTTTGCAAAAAAGGTTTCCATGGAAAAAAATAAAAAATGTACAGATGACAGCTTTATCCCTAATGGAAGCTTGTCTTTATGCGTGTGCTAAAATGTATGAATGTTCTGTACTGTACTTATGAATTTGTAGTTAACCCATTCTGGGCGGGAACCCCTTTTGGTGTTTTAAGCGTTACGTTAAACTTTAGCTATTGAAAAATAGCAGATCTATAAGCTCATAGCGCGTCACCGAGTGGCGCGCTATGAACTTGTAGGTCTGCTATTTTTTTTAAATCGTTAAAATGTGCCTCAAATCTTTCAGAAAATTGTCATGATTTAGAAAACATTTTTTTTTTTTTAATTCGACGTCAGGCCTGAATGGATTAATGGCATGGATGCCATCAAAAACAGTAATCTTTCAACGCTAAATGTTAACCGGTGCCAAGAGAAAAAGAGAAAGGGGGGGGGGCAATTAAAGCATTGGAATTGCGAGCCAATGGGCTGTAAGGCACATGGAGCACTTTAAAGGCTCCTGTTTAATGACTCACACATCAAACGCAATATAAGAATGGATCCCTGGCATTAAGGTGGCAGTGTTGCATGCTGTCTGCAAGGTGCAATCATTTGTCCTTGTCTGCACACTTCGGAGCTCTGTTGAAATTATACTCCCCAGCCAGAATAAAAAATGATGTCAATTAATGACTGCATCACAAGCTAAAGCAATCACAAACATTATGAAATGATATAGTCAAAAAGCCAATTGAATGCAAAATTGTATGCAAAACAAAAAGGATCTTGCACTTATTCTTGCTTACATGTTTAGGGATACTGATGCACATGCACATTTCCATGGCTGGCATGCATCTCCTGTTTTTGTTCCGTCATTAGTGTTGTTGTCGTTTCCCCCCCTCCTTTTATTTAACAATTTTCCACTTTCTGAAGGCATCTACTTTTCCATTTCTCTTCAACATAGACTGACACGGAAATTAATCAAATTACCATTTTAAAACATCATGCATTATTAGCATCTCAAAGTGATTTATTGCTTTTGTGGAAAAGTGAGATTTTTGAAATTGAGCTTCGAGGCAATGCATGTGATTAAGTGGTTGGCTGCAATAAGAATGTGAAAAAAGCACAACAGAACACCAAATGAACATTAAAGTACCTCAACCCATTAGGAGAGCTGGCAGTTCGTGGAGATAAATATTGATTTCGTTACCAATGATGGCTGCTACCACTCTTTTCCCATATACTCTTTTCCCCCTCCCATTCTTACCGGAGGTACTGCTGCTGCCACGGTCAGAACTGTTGTAAGAGCCCCCCGTGTGGCTGTCGTGGGCCTGGTTGTAGGGGATGGTGGCTGGCATAGGGCTGTCACCTGCTCTGTAGCGGTCTGATAGTTGGAGAAACAGGAATGTATGGTTAGCTTAATTTGACACCGGGCGGATTTCACACAACACCTTGAAGGACTTTGGGAACAGGAGACGTTGGAGAGTAGATAGAATGAAGAAGGAGTGGGGAAAATACAGAATGCCGCCGCATTCACACAAATCTATGAGCCAAATCAACAGTTTAAGATTGTTTTACAATGACAATGTGAAATCTAAGTACAATGCTTAGGAACACTGTCATTCAAGACAAGATGCATGCCAGTCATGGCTCCTGGTTTTCTTGAGTGCTAGTGATGAGACATGCAAAACACACACACACACGGGCACGCACACGCACACACACACACACACACACACACACACACACACACACACACACACACACACACACACACACACACACACACACACACACACACACGGGGGGGGGGGGGGGGGGGAACTCATCAAAGCTGTCATGTAGGCTGTGACTACATTGTGCAGGCGGAAATTATGTGATGATAGTTTCATTCAAAGCACATTAGACTGAACAATGTTATTCTTTCCTTTAGATCTTTGACAGCAGAGATAATCCCTCACACCTGCCTTCATCATGCAAGCACAACCCAGAAGGTACATAGAAAAATGGAGAAGTTCAACCCTGGAAATCATTCTAGGGCAGAGTTGTAGGAACCCCAAAACACTAAGACAGATGGAAAAGAGAGAAAGAAAGTGATAATGGATATAAAAGACAACAAGAGAACCAAATTAAATATGAACATTCCCCTTCATGGAGATCCACAGTGATGCTGCAAGGGTGCGGAAAGACAGGGATGGATCGTGTAGAGGAAGATCATGGCTCTGGCACCGTGGCCTCTGGGTTTCCACTCACCCTTGTTGAGCTTGTTCTGCTCCATTATGTTGTACTGGAGCTGGGAGCCCATGTCCTGCTGTTTCTGCTGCTGGGCTGGGGGGGGCTTCCAGCAATGCTTCTCGTTCACCTCCCCTCCGCCCCCTATACCCCCACCTCCAGGGCCTCCAGTGCCTCTGTCCGTGTTCATGTTGTTGCCCATGATGGAGGACTGGATGAGCTGAGTGGTGGCGTAGGGTGTTGGCTGCCCACCCGGCCCGACAAACCGCCCGTCCTTTAAATTGGGGCTGTTGAATGTCTTCATCTCGTTGATCTTGTTGGATAAGTCGACGTCTCCGTAGACGCCGGACTCTGGCACCATCAGGTTTGTCTGCTTGTTCTCCATCTGGTTGTTATAATTCGCGATGCAGTCGGCTGGAGAACATGGGGAGGGTTGTTTAATGTTTAGTAACATTGGCCAGGCTTGTAGTGCGGAACATCTTAGTAGCAGTGTTTGAGACAATAGAAGGTACTTATCCCCTTACGAAGTTACAAGAGAAAGCATTTTTGCTTTTAAATTCACAAATAATTAATGTATTCCTTCTTGTCTACATTACAAAAGAGCACTGTGCCTCTCAAACAGACACAACGATTTCAGTTCAAAAGCTCACTTTTTAATTGCCAAATGGCAATCTGCTTTACATGAGTGACGGGAGTGCTATTATATATTTCTGCTCTGGATTTCTACATCAGCCATGTCTCACTCCATGACTCAACGTGGTCGAAGACGGAGCATCATCTCTGTTCTTCCTCCATTTGACAGTGGGTCGGCTTTTGCTCATTGAGCGGGACAGAGGGACGTGTCTGTATCAAAGACCTGCGTTGAGGAGCGTGGTAAAAGCACAGCTCCGCTGACAGATCCAATTTTCCCTGGCTCATAAAATATTCAAATCCTCCCGCAGATCTGAGTGTCAGCCTTGCGGTAAATACCAAGGACAGCCATAGGTGCACACTGCTCGCTCGCCGAGCATGCCTCACATTTCAGCAGAGTGTGGGATAGCTAAACACTTCAAAGGTGGATGTGTCAGAGGGCCCCTATGGCTGAGATGAAGGGACATTAACTCCTATCCTAGTCAGTGATCCTGTTAATGTTCACAGAGTTTAGGGTTGGCACACACACAAAGCAAGTGCACTACTAGGGGGTTGTTATGGGGGGGTCATGCAATGTGTGGGGAGGCTTTTGACATGCTATCCCTTTTAAAACAACTCAGAGCATCCCTTATTCTGATTTTGATTGGGCAACTTGTGCAAACAGTTCCCAACACGTACACAACTTTGCACATTACACCAAACCAAATGCATCTCTTTTGGCTTTTTTTGCTGGTCACCACTTTGCCTGTGTGTGTGTGTGTGTGTGTGTGTGTGTGTGTGTGTGTGTGTGTGTGTGTGTGTGTGTGTGTGTGTGTGTGTGTGTGTGTGTGTGTGTGTGTGTGTGTGTGTGTGTGTGTGTGTGTGTGTGTGTGTGTGTGTGTGTCAGTGCGTGCGTGCGTGCGTGCGTGCGTGCGTGTGTCAGTGCGTGCGTGCATGCGTGCGTGCGTGCGTGCATGCACACACATGCATTTACTGCATGTGTGCACTACTGTATGTACAGTATACCCTTGTTAGTGAAAGATGCAGTAGTGCTGACTAAACTAAAAGGCCAGCTGGTGGTTTACCATCACTCTCTCTCTCTCTCTCCTTCTGTTACCACACTCTGCTTTATATACAGTACTGTTTGTCACCATAACACACTTTCATTCTCTCTCTTCTGACATTTCAGTTTCTTCCTCAATCATTCTGCCCTTCCTTTCTTCTGCATTTTCATATTTCAGGTGCACATATCTATTCTCTCTCCCTCCCTCTTTCTCTCCATCTCTCTCTCCCACTCTCCCACTCTCCCTCTCTCCCTCTCTCCCTCTCTCTCTCTCTCTCTCTCTCTCTCTCTCTGGCCACAGTCTGCCGTCCAGTCCTGACCTCTATGCTCGCTCCACATTTCTTAAATAACTGAGCACTTAGGGGAAATTACATTACCGGCTATAACAACAGTATGGAAATCAGCAAAGCAATTCGATTAGCAACAGAGTAAAGCCATAAGCTCCTTCCAGTGTACCCCTTCTATTTCCTGCCTAAAACAGCTCCACTTTAACCTCAAATAAATCAAGTGTGCAGGCAGTACAGGCACTCTTAATCCTAATATTTCTCCAAGTTTTCTTCTTCATATGGATCCCTAATGAAAAGAGAAATTCATGGAACAACTCTCCAGGGACCTAACCCAGATATTACTTGCTTTTGCACTACAGCTCTCTGCAAGTTCCTATGTTCCTTTTCGGCATCTGTCTTGTGGGAATATTCTCTAAGGACTGCATGGGACTTAATGGTGACGGGCTATGTTGGTTCTGACACTCACCTGGACGACTGTATGTTGCCAGGTTGCTGTCACTGTTGCCGTTGCCGGCAGTGCAGCAGTTGATGCTACAGTCGTTGTGGTTAGAGCAGGAGTTGGGCCACGTGTCAGCCAGCCAGGGCTGAGTGGCAGACTCCCCAATATTCAGCAATCCGGGCCTACAGAGAATGAGACCAAAATGGTTAACAACAGCAGAGGACCAAGCCAGCCAATAGGAACCGGATCCAGTGAACCAAAACACAGCACAAAACTAAACAAAGCAGTAAAGCAATATTGACTAGGTGAACACAAGCCTTGGCTTCTATTTATTTAACACAACATGTGTTACAGTATGCATTAGGATTAAAAATAAGAAATATCTCCCACATTTCACGTAGATATCTTCAGATTTGGATGTAGATATAAATATATAATATAAATATTTTTCATCTTTTGCTTTGCTGTCTCTCTCTGTCTTTTTCACATCACCCGTTCCACTTGCCCAGGGTGCACATTAGGGAGAAGCCCAGCTAAATAGATTGTGTGCGCTTGACTTGCCCACAGCCGATGACACTGTCCCCTCGTGAGCATTAGCGATCCGCTTGGATTAGACTGCCAGATAGAAATCACCAATGTTGCCAAATGCACATCCTCAGCAGCCAGTGAACCACAAATGTTCCCCCATTACATTCCATAGTGTCAAAGAGCATCGCTATCTTCTTGAAAGGTGGTGTAGCTTGTACACGAAGAGGGGAAACTCCATGATGTACAGTATGTGATGGATATCAGTACTTCTAGATCATTGTCCAGATCCTTTATACAGGAGAGTCAGGAGACTCAGGACAGACATTGGATGTTTAAATAACTGAGATTGAACAAACCCTTATATCTTCATACAAAGGGCTCAGTAGGCTACTCTTTTTTCGAGCCACTCAGCCAAGAGCCATGCATTGTTACCGTGCACTTTTCTTAATAGAATGCCTTGTCTTGTGGTATACTGTACTTTACATATTCCAACACTGAATTAACATAGAACTCCCCCCTCCCCATTTCCATTCAAATGATTAATTATTGGTTTTGAGTTGCATGATTCATTTGAGTAATGAACACATTGTCTTGTGGCGCCAAATACAATCTCACAATAGCTGCTCAATCACCCAGACAGTCGTGTGTTTGTATTGAATTGTCTTTGTCCATTGTCTTTGGGCAGAGCAATGTGTGATTCAATCACATAACAGGATAATAAGCTGGCTGCATAGATTCATAGCTGGCGGCTCAACACAGCCAATATACAGTATGCATGATGCAGGCACAAACACAAGCCCATCCCATGCACACACATGTGATGTATATTTGAAACACTATTCATGCCAGGGCAATGAAACAAATATTCCCCTAATTTGTCTGAATGTGAAAAAATCTCCCCAAAGAGGAAAATGTTAAACACATTCATGCAGCCTCTGCCAAGTCACTAGGATAGTACTAGTCCGTCTGACAAAACGCACCATCCCACAATATGTAAAAGGATGCAACAGTATCACCATCACTATTATCTGGGTGTGTGCATCTCTATTGACGTTTTACAGTGATGCTATGGCACAGCCTTGTGGCTGGACACGGCTTTCCTCCATTTGCGATGAGGATGGGCTGTTGGCAGAATAGATGGTGCTTTGTTCCTGTTGGTAACACACAGTGGTGTAAAGTAACTAAGTACATTTACTTAAGTACTGTACGTAAGTACAATTTTTAGGTACTTTTACTTTACTGGAGTATTTCCAATTTTGTATACTTTTACTTTAACAATTATTTTAAAACTTTAGTTACTATAGTTACTTTGTTTATTATTATTTATAGGCTTGTAGCTCGGATTTTTATACATTTGAAAACTTGTTAAATGGGACATTCTGCATAATGAGTACTTTTACTTTTGTATATTTTGATACCAATACTTTTGTACTTTTACTAAATAAATTACCGACTTTTACTTGTAACAGAATATTTCTACATTGCAGTATTGATATGTATATGAGATATGAGTACTTTTTCCACCACTGGTATTCACAACATTGTGCTCCACCTTCCTCCTCCACTGCATTGACCGTTTGCTTAAGCACAGCACTCCCCCTAGTGTTCTTTTGGGGAAATTACACTTTCTGATCATCACCAACTAAGCTAAAGGGATTCGGCACCATTTCAAAAACAATTTTCACTAAATATACAAAATGTTGTTAACCCTTAATGTAATTCAAACGTACTAAATGTCTGCACTATTTGACTCTTCCGACATAGAATCATAACACAGTGGTATACGTCAGCGAATCAATCAATTCTTACCTCCCAGCACTGCTGACAGCTTCTCCTCCTCTCTGATAGGCCACTGTGGAAGGAGAGAAACAAATTGACACTGTGAGTTCCTCAACGCTATGCTGCCATCACCGCTGACACCAACCTAAATCATCGCCATTATCATCATCATCCAAGTATAAGACCCGGTTATTCACATAAAATGTGACTGTGGTTAGATTAGGACCTTGGTGTGTATGTAGTACGTGCATATGTACAGTATATGTGTTCATGTATCCATGTATCCAGTGCGTGTGCTGTGCATTCATGTGAGTAGTACATGACAACCTAGGCTGAGTCACAGACAGCAACAGTGGCTGGAAGCGTAAGAAGCTTATCAAGGACGGGGCTGCACCGCTTGTTGCCCGCCTGGCGTAGCCTCAGCAGGTTTGGAGCTCTGTGCATTACAAGTTGGGCTCTTTCAATGAGGTCTAAGCCGCCGGTGTGTGAAGGCGAGATAAACTCCCAAACTTTAATTACAATCTCCTCCCTGAGAGGAGAAAATGTAGGACTGTGTGTGTGTAACACGGGCTGAGGGAGCGTCCATTGTGCCTGCCCCTCTTTCAAAATAGGAAGTTCAGCCTGGGCCTCCGCAGATAGCAAGAGAACCTATGGAGAATTAAATAATGCAAAAACCACACAGTAATGCCTTTGAAATTACAACACGCTTGTAGATCAAAATCGACATCATGTAACATTCTGGTTTTTACATCGGGTGACAAGGGTGGTTGAGGGATTATGTACTTACGGAGACAGAACTCATAACATCAAGCATAAAATACGTCATCCAAAAGTTAAATTACCAGCTGACTAAATGTCTGAAAGTGTTCCAGCGGATTGCAACAGTATAAATACAAGAAGAGTTGATTCCAACTTCCAAGCCTTCAGGCGGACGGGACAAACAAAACCCTCACAGTTTAGACATAGATTCAGCCCAGATAGGATTAGTCAGTCCAACCACAAAATCGTAACTCTCTCTCCCTACCTTTCACTCATTCTGTCTCTCTCTCTCTCATCAGCCCTGACACATATCTAAGCTACAAAGAGAAAGCCAGATGCATGAGAAACCCTATGAGACAGAAGGAGAGAGAGAGAAAGCATCCTTCTCTCAATGTTCACGCCGTGTCACCTCAAATCAGAGACTACCACTTTATTTTTTCTTAGCTCCTCTCTACCTCTTCTATCTAATTGGTGTATTGCAGTGCTGGAGTATGATTCTTTTAAATCCCTGTGGATCTGTAGATGCCAGCAACTCTTTGATCAAGTTTGGGCCAGTTTTAATAGCATCTTAGTGGCAAGGCCTGCACCTATTCTGACATGACCCTAACATTTGGTGGAATATTTTTTGATTAGCTCCTTCCCTGACATTCTGCCGTTTTTAATTGAGCGCCCCTTTCCAACCTGTATCCAGTCAATGGCTCTCTCCATAACTGTGGCAGTTCAGATCATCAGGGAAAATGTTTGACAAGTAAAAAATATGCATCTGGTATACTCAAGTAGGGACATTTTTATTTACATTTTACCGCCAACCTGCAGAGCAAAAGTGGAGAAATTGAGAGTTCTTACCTGTAGGTGTGAAGGTAAAGGATGGCACTGTTGATCGAAGCACAGCCCGGGGAAAAAAAGAGAAAAGGAATATCAAATTAGGCACACCAGTATTTAAATGTATCTCGGTACACCAACATGTAAACAATGTGTCTCAACTTTCTGGAATGTGCTCGACTGAGCTTATTTCTCTCTGCCACAGCACTCAGGTTAGAGTACACAACATATCCATTACAGGGGGAACCCAGCCATGTGCCACACCATCACAAAATCTGAATAAGTTCAGCTCCACCTCTTAACTCCAGCTATTCTCACACAGCATTGGCCCCTAGCCTTTGAAACCTTCCGACAGCCATGGAACCCAACTAAGGTAAGCGCAGGCCAACTGCTGGTTCCAATCCAGGCCCTGTGCACCGGAGGCCTGCTGGGAGGAGGTCACACACTAATGAGACCTTGCCATCTCTTACATACATGTCATCACCCTCACAGCTCTACTGCTCACACCCAGATAAACAGTGAAATTACATTGGTTTGCTGTGGATTTATGGGTGGTTATGTGGATCTCTTTAGAATACAGTCTATACTGTCTGGCTTCTGATTTAGACACCTGAGAACTAAGACAGTTGTAACTTTCTCATTTCCTCTCATATATGAAAAGAAGTCTTTCAATGCCAGCACCAAGAAATGTCCCGTAAATGTCACAATTATCTCATCACTTTGGATCTCTCTCTTTTGAAGATCAAATAGGCATAACAGATTTAAGCGCATGGATGGCTTTATCTGCTTGATGTACTGTACGCATTGGAGCTGGAGAGAGACTGACAATTGGTATGCAAGACACCGTCAGAAACGCTAACGTGATTGAAATAAATAAATCAAATTACCACTCTGACACGAGACTGTCACAGATGCTCAGTAGCTAGCTAGATGAATCCTCCTGGCAGTGAAACAATGGTCACACGCTCCGGGAACACACATATACAGACAACTACGGGCAAAAGTCCGCCCCCATATTATTCTCTTCAGAGACTGTACAGGCATTATGTTGCTAGGGTGTTATTTAGTCTACCGTTTAGTAATAAATATTTCAAATCAGCTCAGGATAGAGAGAGGAAACCAAGGGCAGAAAGCGAACATGGAAAGCATTTTAGAATGTTGTCCTTGAATATACTATTAAAATGCAATTTATTTTGGTTCGGGAAAATCTTGAGAGAGAGAGAGAGAGAGAGACACAGACACAGACACAGACACAGACACAGACAGACACACACACACACACACACACACACACACACACACACACACACACACACACACACACACACACACACACACACACACACACACACACACACACACACACACACACACACACACACACACACACACACACACACACACACACACACACACACACACACACACACACACACACACAGATTCCTGTACTGCCTCCGAATTCAACCTACTTCGGCCTGAGTGCAGTGTTGCTTCATGTGGTTGCAATTATACTCTTCTCCTCCTCTCAAAACATTCTTAGTTACCAGTTCCAACAAAGACTATGGCCTCTTGTGGTTTGGGACTGCAGGAGAAGGAGGCAGGGGAGCAAAACTACTGTGCCCATGAAGGGCTTTGAGAGTTAACGTGAGGAAACACCAAACCTACAGAGTCATAGGGAGCCACAGAGGAAACCTCACACACAGTAGTCTCCTGTGGCTCCTGGCCGCATCACATGACTGTACTCATAAAGCCCTCAGAAGTCCTGTTCTGGAGCCACAGGTTCCGCAGTAAGTGACCACTGTTCCAAAGTCACCTCGGTTCAAACTCTTCAGTGAGGGCACTGTTTTATTTTGGGCATGAAAGACAGACGTTTTCAATGAAAATGGCTTATGGTGCCAGCATATCAACCCTTCCCACATGGACACTGACATCATAAATATAACGATTTAATCGTCCACTGTCGTTAACTTACTAATAGGTTTTGAAAATCATGATTTCCTGATATCCCTGTGTCTATTATAGGTTATCATAGGTCATCTAAGCAAAACAACAAATTGACTGATTAAATAAATGTTAAGGGTGTGGTACAGAGAATTCTTGTAGTGAAATATTGTAATGGCATGAGAGAAAATGTTGTTATTCCTTGCCTCTGCATTTGGGGGCCTCTGCAATCTTGCCACTCCCAGTATCCCCGACCTCAGGGGAACTCTATAAACTTGAACTATTGTGTGTCAATCATGTTGCCCACATGATTGACATAATTGGCATAGTACTTGTTAACTCCTCCACATGAAGCAGGCCTCATGCTATAAGAACAGCAAGAATACTTTCTAATGTTGGTGCTTTCTGTTAGAATGACTCAAATGTATGTGAGTAGACTTGAGATGAGTTGAACCAGTTGGCCTGCAATTCAGACGCCTGGACTGTTGCCAAATATTCAGCTAATAACTGACTCTACATTGCATTTTCTCACTGACTTACATCTCACTGCCATTCAACATTTCCTTCTAATTTCTTACATACATATCATGTTAAAGGTGCACTGGAGAGTGTTTGTGCTTATACGTTATGTTAGCAGCCCCAAGTGTCAGTGAGAGATAACTGTATATTCCCTGCCTCTGAATCTCTGCATAGAGCATTTCAATCAGGGGTCGATGGGATGATCTTATACGTTTTCAATTCTTTATGTGATTTAGATTGATAAAACAGTTTGTTGCTTAAATATATTGTACAATTTACAATTTAGGCATTTAGCAGACGCTCTTAATCCAGAGCGATTTACATTAGGCAGGAACAAAAGTATGGGAATACATCACATATATAAAATGCATTTATCAAGAAACATGCGTAAGCTAAGAACGTAACTAGAACATATCTATATAATGACACTATACATATTAACTATACATATATACTATACTATGCTATACATATGTACTATGATGTGCTATGACTATATACAATGCAATTATTGTGCTGTCTACATGACATGCTATAAGTCTGTTTCAAATGCTATCTAAGTCTAAAAAGTGCTATCTAAGGGGGTAGGATAAGTGCTATGGGCCATGATGGAGTCTGAAAAGGTGGGTCTTCAGACTACGGCGGAAGATTGGGAGTGATGCTGCAGTTCTGATTGCAACAGGGAGTGCATTCCACAGTTTTGGGGCCAGAAGGGAGAAGAGTTTGGGACGTGTGGAGCGTTGTACATTGCAGCTTTACTAATTGAAGTGTGGTGTGATGCTGTTGCCCTTGTGGTACTAACCCTTGCGTATGCCTGCATAGTGTGGTGTGATGCTGTTGCCCTTGTGGTACTAACCCTAACCCTAACCCTAACCCTTGTGGTACTAACCCTTGTTGCCCTTGTGGTACTAACCCTTGCGTATGAAGTGTGGTGTGATGCTGTTGCCCTTGTGGTACTAACCCTTGCGTATGAAGTGTGGTGTGATGCTGTTGCCCTTGTGGTACTAACCCTAACCCTAACCCTAACCCTAACCCTAACCCTTGTGGTACTAACCCTTGTTGCCCTTGTGGTACTAACCCTAACCCTTGTGGTACTAACCCTAACCCTTGTGGTACTAACCCTTGTTGCCCTTGTGGTACTAACCCTAACCCTTGTGGTACTAACCCTTGCGTATGCCTGCATAGCTGCTGGAGAGACCACTCCTCTTCTTGCGGTGGCGGTACAGCCAAATGCTGAAGACCATGAGGATGATCCAGCAAGCGGCTCCTATGCCTGCTATGAAGGCTGGCTGCTTGACCACATCTGAGATCTGCTGCGACAGAGGGTTCTGTGGGTTCCCAATGCCCTCCGTCATTTTCCCCGACGCATCTGTGGAGGAGCAGGTACAGGGGACGGGGTTGAGTGTTTGGAGGGGGGGGGGGCAGGGTAACGAAAGGATTAGAAGAAGGCATGAATAGAAATGATGAAGAATGAAAGGAAGAGTTTGGAAGAAAATTGAGTAGCGCATGAAAGATATGAAGAAATAAGTGTGAGGCAACAGTGGAAAATTCTAAAACAGGGCTCTTTCATCTCAGCAGGTGAGTGTGAGGCTGTTTTCCTGCAGAGATGGAGCTGTCTCTCTACAATATGTAAAGGCATTCGTTGCAAATCCCCGTTAACAATGGCAGCTGAGCAGACAAAAGTGTCGACTGAGGAACCCAGAGATTAAACACAGGGGCAGTTTCACCTGACAGGTCTGATGAGTGAGTCAACATTTGTTTCCCAATTAGTATATTATTAGTATATATAGTATATTACTTGAACCCAATGAGATCAGCCTTAGAAAGAAACCTGACGCACATTTGTGACCATCTGGTGTGTGAATGTCTTTAAGCTTCAACTGTGAAATGCACTTGAACCACTTCAACTCTGGCAACCCAATTTTGGGCATGTCAAAATAGTTGAAAATACTCATTTTAAAAATGGACACAAAATCATTTATAAAACATTTGTGATTGAGTGGTCCACAACACTGCTCTCATTTCTTCTCATCTGTCAGTTCCATTCTGCTGGATTGTTTGACTGTCTTTGCCTATTTTCCTCATGCATTTTTCATATTGCAGACATTTTTAACTGTCAAGAGTTTTCTAGCCAGAGGCAAAACAAAACAAAGTTTTCAAAAGAGACAAGCTGTTAGCTTCTAAACGGTTTCTCTGTCTCTCTCTCTACCTCTGTCTGTTTGGTTGTTTTCATTTCCTCTTTTATTATACTTTTGTTTTTATGTTTCTCCTCTGTTCATTGTGTAGCTGTAACAAGAAACGTGTGGTGTGCTAATGTGACTAAAGCAGTCAACAAGGACTGCACAGGTATTTTGGCTGGAATGGCACACAGCAAACCCTCACAGTGTGACAAATGCATTTGAGTGGAGCACCAGTCCCCGAGGCACACTGCTCCACTCCAGTGTTGGAACATGGCAACAAACCGCGGCAGGAACTCTTCAAGTGAGAGAAATTGTATCAGTCACAGCCTGTGCTTCTTCATGCCCATCCCAGCCCACTCAATACCCATTTAAAACCTGACAGATCTCTTGCTCTCTCTGCCACACGTAGGTATTTCACGTGCTTTCAATCTCCCTCCCCGGTGAGCTTGCTGAAAGCTTTTGTGGAACATAATTGCTGAAATGTCAGAAAATGTGTCCGTCTAGACTGAAAGAGTGCAAAAATCTGAAAAAGATAAAGAACTTGGATTTGACATGCGTGCAGCCCTTACTGCATTGGCCCGCGTTAATGACATGGCATGTGAAATCCTAGGGCGCTAAGCTTATTGCTTTTGTTGTTTCAAATGAAAAACGGAGGAGGGCGTGGCAGGAGGCTAAACAACTCAGGCACGCAGGAACTGCATGTAACTGCTGTGATCATCACAATACGAGCTACTGAAGGTGAAAGGCATTTCAGGGTACACTGACAGTGTGAGAACCTCCTGTCATTCATGCTCATCATGCCATGCATATGAGGGAGGATATGGTGGATAACCGGAATGTAATCATTTTAATTATAGTTTTAGCCATTGCTATTGACAGCACAGAGGCAAACAGGATTGAGTGCATTGTTCATTATAACAAGGAAAAATATGTTTTTGTAGCAATTAATTGTAGATGTCCTTTTATAATGTACAAACGTAAAGAATTAGCCCATAATATTTGGCAGTCTATTACCCTTGGAATCTAGGGTGCAATGAAACTAGTATTGGCTATACTGTATGTACAGTAAGTGAAATGGTATTTTGGCCTCCTGCAACGTCTATTTTGGCATCGTCCCTGCAAACTCTACTCACCAAGCTGGAAGACGGTGACATCACTCTTAACTCCTGGACCAGCACCAGTGCTGGCTGCTACCTCCACGCTGTAGCGGATCCCCGGGGCTAAACTTGGGATCATCACAGAGAAGGTTGATCCGTCCACTGTGCGGTTGATGTGGTACCTGCTCTCATTCCCCAAGCACCAGATCTGCCACAGAGAGAGTGTGTGTTATAATAAAGTGTTTTACGATGCCTTCATGACCACCTAGGCTGGACTGCTGCTGAAAGTGTATAATTCAGGAGTAGGCCTGAAAAATATACAGAGTTACAGGATGTTACAATATGGTGGACAATACTGTATGTAGCCTTGCACTGTACTTCCTGCATTTCTAATTAGACACTGTTGTGACTCAGTATACCTGTATATACAGTACACAAAAAATCACACCCTTGTGAAGTGAGGGGCGCTCTTATCATCATACATCATCCATTCATTGTCAATGGGAACTTTGTGTAGGACAAAAATAGCCGACTTACTCGTCTGCATGACGTAAATTCTCCACCCATTGTCAATGGGAATTTAATGTTTGTATAAGAGGAAAATCTACACTATAGCTGAATATACTGTAGGAGGGGCTAGCGCCCCTCAAAAAAGATTGTAGATTGGCTATTTTCAATGCATGCTCCCCCATATTTGGGATGCTAGGTTTCAAGTGGTTCATGACAACCTATAGTATAGGGCATAGCAGTGGCAGATATTTTCTGGTTCCATCGATCCAGACCCCATTCATTTTTCCCATAGGAGATTTCCAAACATAATACATTGATTATTTTAAGCCTATAATCAAGCCATCCAGGCTCCTGGTGAATCATGACCATATGATTCTGCAAATAATAATAATAATATCTTTAGGACAAATGCAAGGGGTCTGGATCGATGGAACCAGAAATGCTCTAATGTTTGGTAGCTACCACACAGGAAATACAGTCAATACTAAACCCTCCCCAACACACTCAAATGTTCTCCATAATGGTCTCTATAACTCAACTACTGCATATCAACAATGTGTGTATCGCATTACGTCTCTCAGAGTAATCCCAGTAGGAAAACATGAACAAAAACCTGTGCATTTTGTTTGTCAGGGTGCGTTCGACACAGGGTCAGTACTACCCTGGGTAGCCATAACATGTCAGAGTGAGGCCGTAAGCCCATGAAAAACAAACGTGAATCCGTAATCACCCCCATAACCCAATTACAGGGCGGGGGGGGGGGGGGGGGGGGGGGTCACCTCACTGCAAGGGCTGAACTAACTCAATCCAGGGTCACAAAGAGCACTATACATTCACCTCAGCATGATGCCTTCAGACCTCCACATCCTGAACCAGCCACTCTCTGCTTTTTTTTACTCCCACCACCTTCCACCCCCCAGTTAACTAGTTTCACAATGTGTGCGTGCGTGCGTGCGTGCGTGCGTGCGTGCGTGCGTGCGTGCGTGCGTGCGTGCGTGCGTGCGTGCGTGCGTGCGTGCGTGCGTGCGTGCGTGCGTGCGTGCGTGCGTGCGTGCTGGAAGAGTGTGCATGGTTGTGTGTGGTGGTGCTACAAAGCTCTGAACATCTCAGAGGCTCTTGCAGCGAGAGAGGAAGCGCCCCTAGGGACCAGGCACAATAATGAGCAAGGAACACTTTCGACCTGGACTTAACAACCATGAAATTACTCTAAACCCCCATCACCAGAAAACCTTTACCTGGAAAATGAACAGTGGCTTAACTTTTTAAACAGACTGCGTTGTACCCCCACACACCCCATCATTAAAATACATTCCCTATGTACAAAACAAAAGCGTTTTCCAATTAAAATGATACGACATACACAGAATAATACTTGAGCGGAGAGTGCTGCCACAAGTGAGGTCACTCCACAAAGAGAACGCAGAGTTGAAGCCATGTTAGGGCAGCTCAAGCCTAATTTATAATTTGTCCGCTCGCCAAATCCAACTAAATGTTGATTTGGTAATAATCAAAGTATAGAAATCATTGGAAGTAAAACAACAAACGTTTGTACAGTTTACTCCTTTTTCATCCCTTGCTTGAAAGCTCATACTACTTGCTCTTCTTCTGTCATTAGTGTATTTTTCTATGATGTATTTAATTGCTTGCATGCATTGCATGCATTGCATGCATTGTTTGCATTGTTTGCTCGTCATACACAGAAAGGTCGGTTTCTAGTAATGATCAATAGAGACCATTATGCATGCATTCATATAATACTTAAATGCATGACTATAATGACTGACAATTAGAAAGAGTACCTGTATTTATTTTTCATGTGTAATGAAATTAAATAATGAGCAATATTAGAGGGACTGAGCGATCCATTCATAAATATTAGAGACATTACTGTGTGGAATGAATACAAAGATGTATATGATGACCCTCTCCACCAGATGGCGGTGGTTCACAACATTTTCCTCCAGCTACCCTGCTCATCTCATTGTCTCCCCCTCTCCAAGCCTCGCACACACAGAGGTATAAAACTGACGTGCCTTCGAAGGTGTGCCTCAACCCAGAATGCATTACCATGCTGTATCTATGCATTACCTCGCTGTATATATACCGTATGCATTGTCTGTGTTTTCTGTCATGGGCTCTGTGCCCACAGCTCTCAGTGATGACTCCTTTGTGCTCATCTGCAGTAAAGCAATCAGACCTCAGCCGTACATGTGGGGCTGCTGGGCTGGCAGACCTTACCTTGTATTCCTGGACCACCCCGTTCTGCTCCTCCTGCGGAGGGGGTTGCCAGGAGACCACGACGGCAGTCCCATTGTCCCCACTCTCCGTCACCGTAACGTCCCGAGGGGGGGCGCTGGGAGCTAAAGGACAGACAAAAGACAAAAAAAACACACCTTCATACAACGTACTGTATGGTATTTTCACACACACTGTACGCAGTCTGCTCCCATCCCAGTAGCGCTTCTTTCATCTCCATGTGAGACTGAAGCTGAGGCGAGAACAAAGGAACGATAATCACACTCATATTTATAATTAGGCTGCTTTTGTCAGAAAACAGTCTCAATTCGATGTAAGGTACATACAAAGATGTGCCGAGGGTAAATGAAGGGAAATTACTGTTTATTCATATACTGTAGAGTGGGGGCCATGATAGCGTGTATGATGCTGCCCCGGTGAGTCCTACTGTAATTAAACTAAATGAATTATGAACACAATGTAACCATCTTAATCGCATTCTGATTGAGTGTAATGAAAGCAGGCATTTTTTCCCACTCATGGGAGAACAGGCATCACATTTGGAACCAGAGAACAATTACAGACAAAATTGGGATCAAGAAAGAGAAGTCAAAGAGATGAAAACAACACTCCCCACGCATCCCTTCATACACACACATAAACAAACACTAATAAACACTCGTTAGTCACATTCTCGTGAATTCCGCGAGACCGTTGACTACAGAATCAAAAATTAGGAACTGGGCAGGGATTGGAACAAACCTCGTAAGACGCCCAAAACCACACCCAGTGAGAAATTAGCACAGTATTCATTGGAATGTTGTATGGGGTTTTTGTCATGGTCTCTTGGTCTGCGTGGCTTTCGTGGGCCCTTTTCAAAGAGCTGAACATCCGTACTAGCATGGTTGAAAACACCACATTTTAACATAACATAATCTTGCCCACCCGGTGCCTGCTGTTAACAGCTGTTCTCACGCACATGCATGCTGTGCATAGAAAATCATGTAAACAATGAACATGCAAAGGCATGTGCTACGCACGCACGCACACACGCACGCACGCACGTACCCACGCACGCACGCACGCACGCACGCACGTGCACACACGCACACACACAAAAGACTAGTAAAGACTTGTCCCACCCACCTTCCTCCAGTGTTTTGCCAATTTTTACATCACTGTCTGTGCCCTGGAACTCGTTGAAGAAGGGGCGGACTTTGAACTCGTACGTCACTCCCTTGCGGAGCTGTGGCACCACAGCGATGTCGTCCCCAGTCGTGCGCACCTCAAACACAGCCCACTCGCTCCTCTGTAGGCCCTCTGGCGAAGGCCGGTACATCACCTTGTAGCCTTGGACGTACTGAGACTGCTGCTCCACCTAGTGGTGGGTACAGGAACACAGACCGGGGTCAGCTTGACTCCATTATGCCCATGCACAGTTTACAGTGGAAACTCTCACAGCATTACAGCACCAACAGGCAGAATGTGGCTCAGGGTGACTGATGGCACCAGCCCTGGCTACAACGGGGTGCTAAGTTATCACATTGCTCCTCTATTTATCCATCCACATCGCCATCTTTCTCTTCATCTGTTTCTCTATGCGCCATTTGGAGCAGCAGCGTTTTGCGCTAACCACAGTATGAGGTCATCGGCCAGAGGTTCCTCAGAGTCTGGAGCTGGTTAAAGGGCTCCCGGAGAAGCCTCTCTCATCCTGTCCTGCTCTGCAGTCCAATGACTGACGGAGTAAAGGAGACATATTTTACCGAGGAACTTTAGTGCCTGATTATACTGTTAAAGATAGAAAAATGTCAACTAAATAAAGAAGGCATAGCTAAAAGGCAGCTGTTGGTTAGATTTTGATGTTGCTGCATACACTTGGTGCATAGAAGACAGCCACTAGCCATTATGCTAATATCACTACCAGTCCCCGTGGAAGGCAGGCAGCACTGCCTTGTAAAGATTTTAATGATTTTCTCCATCTCTTGCCTATAAAGCTCTGCTGTCGGCTCAGGTGGTCTTCATTAGACTGAAACTGTGCAACCGTTTAAACACGACACAAAGGAAAATGTAAAGACCAAGAAACTCCACACTGGGAGTACACTTAACACTACAAAAACCAGGAAACCATAGCATATAAATAATATAGTGCACAGCTCTTTCTATATATAAAAAAAATGTAAACGAAGTCCTGCTTTCTTCCCAGGACATTCCAGAAAGACAGGGGAACTGGGCAGTCGTGTTTTAAATCAGTCTTGGCATGTCAGTATCCTTTTCACATTTCCCAGTTGCCATTCATCACTCACTGTGGCACTTCATTACACCTGGGAATGTAGGGGTGGCCTGGTGTCAGAAAGGAAAGGTTTGAACTAAACCCCAGGGGTTTAATGTGGAGATGTTCATGTTCTACACCCGGATATCTACAGTAGTATTGTGTAAATCAGTGATTCACAACAGTCAGCCCTCTGGGCCACTGGTACTACTGGGTTTACTATCCTACCAGGTCTAAATACTCCCTGATACGACAGCTAGTATAATAAGGTGACAGCAATTTGTGTAAAATAATTTGAGAATAATTTGAGTAGCTGCATCCTGCAGTTTAGATGATTCTCAGTGTTAATTTAACCCAAATGGACCCAAAAGGGTCCAGGGACCAACAGAAGAAGAATAAATCATCTAACTGTTACACATCTAGCATCCACTAGAAAAAAGAACAAAAAAAGTCTAACCACCTCCGCCGAGCACCTCCACTTCACCTCTGATTATCTTCTATCTGCACCCTTCTTCCTCCCATTCCCTCTCCTCCTACATCTGCAAGCAATTTCTAGGTAAGAGCACGAGTTTGCCGCCTCTTCCTTCTCAGTTGGATTATTTTAACAGCTGCTGAGTGTTTCCAATTTGCGAGGGCACAGATTGGCACACCATACACTGCTATGCAGTAGTGCTTAACTTATGGCAAAGGGCAGGGCAGGGCGCTACAGTATAGTCAAAGGTGTGTGTGCGTGTGTGCACGCCTGCTGTGGTGTTGGTTGCACTCTGGCCATCCGGCCAGTTCTGGTCCATGCCAGATGGACACTTAGAGCACTTTGACCACGTTCCAGACTCCCTCTCCCTCCGCAGTGTCCTTCCTCTGCATGGCGCTAGGACGTTAGCACATTAGCACTGCTGAATGGCTAGACAAATAACCGTGGGCATAGTAACACCCCAGAACTGCCCATGGTGCTTCAGGGACCAGCTATTCAAATTACCCAAATCATAACATGTGGCTGAAATACAGTGCACCTGCATTTCACAAGGTCATCAATTATCAGCAGACGTGAGAGGAAGAGAAAGAGAGTGAGATAGAGAGATAGAGAGAGAGAGAGAGAGAGAGAGAGAGAGAGAGAGAGAGAGAGAACTCACCGTCCACTGTACCCTGACAGAGGAGGAGGAGAGGATGGTGGGGTTGTGTAGGTGAATGACCACTTCTCCCAACTCCCTCTGGATCTGACGATGGTCTACACCTTGACTGGTGGGGGGGATATCTGTACACACGCACACGCACGCACGCACGCACGCACGCACGCACGCACGCACGCACGCACGCACGCACGCACGCACGCACGCACACACACACACACACACACACACACACACACACACACACACACACACACACACACACACACACACACTCAAATTGGATTAACACAGTATATTTAAACACAAATAAGCTTGAAAGCTTATTTCCATTGTGGGGGATGAAATTATCAGAGACATACAGAACAGCCTGTGTAACTACCTCCCTAACCTTATACCGTAAATATACTTGACTAGATATGCGTAGCACCTTGTTAACAATCCTGTGGACCATACATTTTAATAATGTTAAACTCTCTCCTCCACTCTGAGCATTGTGAGCTTTTCTATATTTTCTCTATCTGATGTACAGGTATAGGGTTTAATGAGGTATGAGGTGGTTATTGAGGGTCCCTAGTACTATACCTTGTGTTTTCACAGCATCAGTGATAGGACTGGGGTCACTCAAGCCATAGGCGTTGGCTGCCCGTACTAAGAAGAGGTAGACTGCACTGGGCTTGAGACTCTTCAGTACGTAAGACTCGGTCTTCACATGTTCTGCCAGGGTTTGCCAACTGCTGCCTGATGCATGACTGTGGAAACAGCAGATAAGGTCAAGGATAGTCATCTTAATACTTGGAGGTGGTAAAAATTAACCTGACTCCGCCAGATGGGGCAGCAGAGAGTACACTGGGTTCCCCCCTCCTGCTCCCATCTGGGAACTCTCAGGCAGATTTGATGCCCGGCCACAAAACGGCCTGGCCAATCAGCAGCAGCTAGAGGCGGGATAGCTGCTGCTGATTGGCCAGGCCGTTTTGTTTGTGAGTTCCCAGATGGGAGCAGGAGGGGGGAACCCAGTGTACTCTCTGCTGCCCCATCTGGCGGAGTCAGGTTAGGTAAAAATGTCCACAAGGCGAATATTGTCACTGAATCCGTGACTTCGCTAGTTTGTCAATGACTTTACCTGAAGGCCTCTATAATGTAGGACGTGGGTGTGGCTCCAGCATTAAGGTTGGGCTTCCAGGAAAGGGTGACAGTAGTCCGGGTGACGTCAGTGACCTCCGGTTTAGACGGGGCACTGGGGATCAGGTTGGGGTCGGTCGGTCGTAATGGTTGCACTGGGACACCAAATTCTAAATGCATAACAGAGAAAGGGAGACAGTGTAATAAAGATACTGTATTATTTTAATTCCAGTGATGACATAAAACGCCACCTCCATCATTCATTTCCACAGTTAAGTTTATCTCACTGTCCTTTTTACCAAGTTACTTCACATAAAATACAAAGCATTTGCAAAATGCGTCTCATTGCAGGAACTAAGGTTGCAAATGAGTTTAAGACGAGTTAAGTGAATTCAATTTTGACTCATTTCAGCACCTGCATACTGCTTTCTGTCACAGCAAATAACCACAATGGGTTAATGGCAGTGGTGTAAAAGTAACTAAGTACTTACTGTATTGGAGTACATTTACATTTACTTCTACTCCACTACATATCAGAGGCAAATATAATACTTTTACTCCACTACAATTATTTGAAAACTTTAGTTACTACTAGTTATTTTGTAGATTTTGATTATAATTACAAAAAATACATTACCCACTTAAGACTAGAATACATTTAGGTAATTTGAAAATCTGAGCTCACAATGCATCGCGAGCTTGTAGAGCTGCTTTCTTATGATTGTTATACATTTTCTACATTTGAAAACTTGTGAAATGGGACATTCTGCATAGTGAGTACTTTTGGTACTCATTATGCAGTAGATTCATTGTGGTATTGATACATTCACTTAAGTACTCCTTCCACCGCGATGGGTTGATGGACTTACCCTGGACCTCCAGGTAGGCTTTCCACGAGGCCTCCCCACTGGGAGTGGAAGCAATGCAGGTGTACATGCCAGTGTCACCAAGCTGGAGACAGAGAGGAGAGGAAACCAGTGACTTTGGTTAATGCTAATTTGTGGAGCATGTGAGTGAGCATGGCATACTCTTCCTTTGTCCCAGTATTAACATGGCTTTCAACGAGGCTTCACTACTGGGAGTAGAGGCAATGCAGGTGTACTGTACAATGACACCACGCCGAAGACATAGAAGAGAGGAAACTATAGTGACTTTGGTTAAGGCTAATTTGCGTAGCAGGCTTTCTCTTTCTTTGTCCCTGTATTGGGGCTGGGAAATATAACACCATATCATCTCTATGTTACTGCATATTGTATTGCTGTTGGTAGCACAGAACATGCCACAAATGTTCCGCTCTTGATTCTTGAATGTTTGATGTGACAAGACATTGGTTTTAAGGCCATCATTACATTACAGTAAAGTGATATTATTTTCTGAACATACCTGATCGACTGTTCTAGCAGTTGTATCATTTGCCTTTACCCAATTTAGTTAACATTCATCAGCATTACTGATTATTATTTATCATAATCTTTGTGAAAGTTATGCCAACAATATCATCACAATATCCATATTGAGGTATTTGGTGAAAAATAATGCCAAGCCTAGAGGGCTAATAGCACTCTCTCTCTCTCTCTCTCTCTCTCTCTCTGCTCTGCTTATTGACACACTGGTGCAGTCTCTGGCAGTCAGCTGTCATTGCCTAGTAATCTCACCAGTCACCATCGTCTCCCTCACAGCACAAACTGAAAGCAGCTGGAAGGGCCAAGTGGCAGACCATTCTCAGTCAAATGGAAAAGATCTCCACAGAATCACAGACTAATTGGAGAGCTTTTTCTCAGCCTACATCCCCCAGAGTCCCAAACACGGAAGTGACGGCTCCATGCAACAGATGCGGTGACAATCTGTGGTGTAGAAATACGGTGGAACATTTGTTCAAAGATTCTGGGACTGAAGCTTGTTCAGCAGAATGAAATGTTTGACATACCGACAATCCTGAGGAATGTTAAATTCAAATTCAAAATTCACACACTGTGTGACATGATATAAAAGTATAATTATATTAATAATTTATTCAATATATACATATGTGGTTTCAACTGTTTGAAAGTCTGAGGTTAGGATAACAAAAAATATTTTGTTGTGGTTTCTAGAAGTAACAGTAGAGCACCGTGTGTTTGCGTGCACATGTTTTTGATTTAGCTTGCGTGTGTCTGTGTGTGTGTGTGTGTGTGTGTGTGTGTGTGTGTGTGTGTGTGTGTGTGTGTGTGTGTGTGTGTGTGTGTGTGTGTGTGTGTGTGACTGTGTGTGTGACTGTGTGTGTGACTGTGTGTGTGGGTGTGGGTGTGGGTGTGTGTGTGTGTGGGTGTGTGTGCACGTGTGCGAGACAGAGAGAAAACTAGACTAGATTGTTTGCGTAATTGACTGTGAACAACTCCTCAAGGTGATGATGATCCTTTTCCTCCTGACAGCTAAAGCAGTCACGTTAAAAAACAACAACAATAATAGTCATGGAGCTATGGTGGAACCGCATTAATGAGGAAAAAAATAGCTTGGCATGTCAAAGGCATGACAAAAACAATTGTCGGCAAGAAATGACAAGTTCATTAATCTAAAGTGCCTGTGGAGTGTGCTGGGCTACAGCAGAGGGAGGGGTTGAGGCACATCCCTTCTCACTGGCGGTCCAATCACACTGTAGCCTTGTCACCACAAGACACGCCAGCCTTCATCAGAACACCGCAATCTGACGTGAACTCTGACCCTGTGACGCCTCCATCTGGAGGACACGTCAGCACCCCCTCCTCCTTACACACTTACACACACACACACACACACACACACATGCACGCACACGCATGAACGCACACACACACGCACACACACACCCACATGCGTGCACACACTGCTGAATGACAGAACTAGAGTGTGTTCGACTTCACAGGATCCACTTCAAACCAAGACAGCTGACTGACAGCTTTACGGAGGCTGGGTGCTGGTGTGGACCACATGCTTTATTTGCCAAGCAGCAGGGGGTTTGCCTGCCATAGCAAGGGGTTTGCCTGCCGCGCCATACATGTGATACATAATGATATGCACTGCTCTGAAAGGTATTTGGATGAATTGGAAATGATTAAAAGGCACTATTTTCAAAAGGGTTCAAATGTTTTAAATATAGGCTAGCCGATCTACAGTACAAGCTCAATGCATCACAGTGTGACGCATTCTTATCATCAATGATGCTGCTTTGCACAGCAAAAAAAAATAACAGAGAAAAAGAGGTGTTTCTCACCTTTGCATAGCGTATCTGTAAGGATCCTGTGTCCAGCTGTTTGACCCTGGAGTCATGCGTGGACACCAGCACACCGTCCTTCCTCCACAGGATGGTGGGCGTGGGATTACCTGAAGCCACACAGCTCAAGACCACTGTGCCGTCCACAGCCACCGTTTGATTGGTTGGACCCTGACGGACTACTGGAGGGGGGCGGTCTGACACGACTGTGAAAAAGGAAGGGGAAAAAATGGCATAAGCGAGTGTGTGGAAATGTAGAAAACAAATGAAGAATGGTTGTGTTGTAGAGAGGATTGAAGGACGGAGCATTCAGGCAATTTCAACAACGCGTGTGTGACTGTGTGTGTGTGTGTGTGTGTGTGTGTGTGTGTGTGTGTGTGTGTGTGTGTGTGTGTGTGTGTGTGTGTGTGTGTGTGTGTGTGTGTGTGTGTGTGTGTGTGTGTGTGTGTGTGTGTGTGTGTGTGTACACAATAGGCAGAGAAGGGTACGAATGAATCTAACAACAGCGTGTAGCCAAGTGAGCATTTGAACAGAGCAAAGGGTAGTGGGAGAGAAAGAAATCCAATTTGAACAACTGGAAGCAATTTTCTAATCATTCAGCAGCAGGGGCTGACCTTAGCCAAACAAAGCGGTGTAATTAAAATGAAACAGGCTCAAATACTTTAGTCCTCTCTCTGTGCAGTTCCACCAGACGTCTGGTATTATACACACTCTCACAGCCGACAACCAAGTGACCCATCCCCCAGCCATAAAACACTGGACAAGAGAGAAAATGCTTAAGAAAAAGAAGAAAAAAAAAAAAACGGAACAGACAGTGTCATTAGCATGAGGATGTTTCCATGTCTTCTCCCCTTCTCCGCCTGTGAGCGCTGGTGTTTTTTGAGCGGTGCCTCCGCTCCATTACGCAGCTATGTGTGTATGTATGTCTGTGGGACAACACAACCGTTAGCTAAACACAGCTAATTTGCATCTATCTGTGGCATGTGATGAGTGAACATACTTGGCCAGCAATCAAACAAACTAACCTCTAATTCTGATTGAGTGAGTGAGTGAGTGAGTGAGTGAGTGAGTGAGTGAGTGAGTGAGTGCGTGCGTGCGTGCGTGCGTGTGTGTGTGCGTGTGTGTGTGAGTTGGAGAAGGAGTTGGAGAAGGAGACAGACAGGGAGACACAGAGAGAGAGAGAGAGAGAGAGAGAGAGAGGTTAAAATTACAGACACACCACAGTGTGACAGGCAGAGTCTGAGGGGATAGAGTATAATTACATACACATTTACATTATAGCATCACTTTTTCATTTTTATTTTGGCCACGGTGTGCACCATCTATCATGTGCGTGCTACTGTAGGGTTATCTAACTGCCTCCTATCATTGTTATCCACACTACTATTGATAACCACTGCTGCCAGCCCTACTGATTTACAAGCTGGCCCTTTTCAGTGAGCAGCAATCAAATGAAAATCTAATGCGGTGTAGAAGTGACACATAATGATGCATGCACATGTGCGTGCATCGTAAGATGAACACTGCGGTGCAACTTTCTGTGCAGCTTTGTCTTTGCTTTGGTACTGGGGATGGTGCAATTACAAAAACATTGTCAGCATGACCTGTAATTACCAGATCTGCCTGTGGAGAAGTAGGGGCCTGCTTACTTTAATAACTGTTATTATTATCCAGAGAGCAAGAGAGAATGAGAGAGAGAGGCTGAGAGAGACAGAAGCCATGCTGGTTCGGGCTTGAAATGAAGAGGGATGGTTGGCAAATGAAGGGATGAATCAAGGTGAGTGGTAGACAAAATAATAACTGTCCATGCAGGTCCGTATGGGAATGGCAGGAATGAAGACAAAGTTAGTGCACCAGGCTGACAGGGACTGGCTACTAGGGTAATTAGAGGGGACCTGATCCAGACCTCACCACACAGCCACAATCCTCCAGCACAAGACGGCAGCAAACCAGCCGTACAACACTGGAGAGACACTAGCCAGACTGAAGGCTCTGAAGCCAAACGCTGAGCCACGGTCTGGGTGAACAGGCACCAGAGAGTCTCTACCCCCTGACAGGAACACATACAGTCGGCCAGACCAATCCCCACAGACCTCAATACGGATATTAATACGCTCCCCAGCACAACCACAGCCTATCAGATGTACAGTCTTAGCGTCATGAGTAAGGATTTACTGAAATACTGATATTTATCCACTCAAATCTTTTCTTTCAATGTTCCTCTCTGTTTAGTCCCTCCCCAAGCTCTGCCATAGACAGAAACCGCCTTGAGAAAGGCTGCCACTCACCGTCAGTGACCTCTAACAGTGCTTTGGTGATGACACTGCCAGCGATGTTGAGGGCCTGGCAGCTGTAGTAACCCACGTCTGAGCGCTCTGCGTCAGTGATGGTCAGGTCTCCAGTCTGAGATACAGAGAAGCGGCTGGATGGCTGCGGAGGCTGATAGGAGAACAGCAGGTTCTGGAAGGAATGAAAGAAAATATATGTGTGCTGCAGTGGGACTTTTATTAATTCTAATTATAATATCTATATCTATATTTATACAGTAGGGGCCCTATCTTGCACGCCGCCGTACCCCTCATCCTTAAACGTTTTTTAAAAACATTTCTAAATAGTTCAAATAGCTGTTCCACAAGCTCACAACGTGTCAATGTAGATCGGCTAGTTGAACTATATTAAAACGTTTTTCAAAATAGTAAAATAACTAAATAAGGCTATAAATACGTTCAGTCATAAGGGCCCTATACAGTTGGAGGCCATCGATATTGTCCTTTTCTTTTTGCTGAGGTTTGCGTGATCTGCGCAAAAGGACAGTTAACCCATTTTGGGCGGGAACCCCTTTTGGTGTTTTAAACATTGTTATAATTTAGCTATTGAAAAATAGCAGATCTACAAGCTCATAGCGCGCCACCGAGTGGCGCGCTACGAGCTTGTAGGTCTGCTATTTTTGAAAAATCGTGAAAATATTTATTTCAGAAAAGGAGGATTTAGAAGGGTTTTTTTAAATTTTGAGGTCAGGCCTAAATGGGTCAAATGATAAGGGACAATATCAGTAACTGTATGTTTGATTAAAATTAAATAAAACGTAAATTGGAAAAGAAAATCATATATATATCATAAAAATCATATATACCTGACTGCCCTCCCGTTGCCAGAAGATGGCTGGCTGAGGGTTTCCAGTAGCTTCACATTGGAAGGTGACAGTTCTGCCGACTCCAACCACCTGGTTTCGAGGTCTCACCACAAATACTGGTGGCACTGGGGAAGGAAAACGCTTGGTCATGTAGAGCAGTGGTTCCCAAACATTTTAGCCCGTGACCAAAAAGAGAAATTTTATGTCTCTCCGGGACCCAAAATAATGAAAATAGCATACAAACTATCAGCTATTTTTGTTTTTTATCTTAAACATTTGTTTTCTAATTTATGGAATTTGTTTTTAAGTCAAGAAAAAAAAAATGAAAAATGTTTCGAAATGATAATTAAAAACAAAATGTAGTAAACAAAAAATAAAGGGACCCATAAAGATGTGTCCGCGACCCACAAATGGGTCCCGACCCAGTGTTTGGGAAGCAGTGATAGAGTGAGAGAATTGGCCATATTCAGACCGCAGCCATCTTACCAGCAAGGTGATACCTAGGTGATACTTCCCATAGACGAATTCAGAAACGGGTCTCATGGTCGCAGTTTACGTATTTCCTGTAGGCGGACTCGACATAGCTGCGGGGTTTAAACCCTCACCAGACGCACCTCTTCTACTACAGGGAACGGTAGAGTGACTGATGTTAGTCTGCCTCAAACGTTACTCTTTTACCTGCTTTTTACTAACACTAACATTACAAAGATGCCCAGAACATCGGGATGAACCTGTGTAGTTTATGGCTGCTCCAACAGTAGTGGCAACATTGAAAAAATAATAATAAATGTCAAAATATCCACCGTGGTGGCTGAGACCAGAGCCATTGAGTAATGGTTGAGACGAAGCAGTGAAAGGTCCTGAAAGATACATAACGTCAGTCTTACCCAATACCAAATCTTTCTGTTTTATGGACACAAGGCTGCCGTACTTTATACCTCGTACTTTAAATGCTTAGTATGAGGTATAAAGTACAGGAGCCTTGTGTTCATAAAACAAAAAGATTGGGTATTGGGTAAGACTGACGTTATGTATCTTTCAGGACCTTTCACTGCTTCATCTCAACCATTACTCAATGGCTCTGGTCTCAGCCACCGCGGTGGATATTTTGACGTTTTTTTTTGGAATGTTGCCACTACTGTTGGAGCAGCCATAAACTACACAGGTTCATCTCGATGTTCTGGGCATCTTTGTAACGTTAGTGTTAGTAAAAAGCAGGTAAAAGAGTAACGTTTGAGGCAGACTAACATCAGTCACTCACCGTTCTCACCGTTCACTGTAGTAGAAGAGGTGCGTCTGGTGAGGGTTTAAACCCCGCAGCTATGTCGAGTCCGCCTACAGGAAATACGTAAGCTGCGACCATGAGACCCGTTTCTGAATTTGTCCATAGACAGCCCATTCATCCAAACAGAAAAGTCCTAATTATATTAAACAATGTCAAAATCACCAACATTGCAGCTGTAGGGAAAGCTTGAATTATCCTCTTTCAATCGGTAAAGTGTTTGTTTCATAAAAATCCACGTAGACATTTTATGAGCTACTTCCTGTCAAGAAATTCCTTGCATGTGATTTTCTTCTGTGTTGGAGTTTGGAAGCGCTCGTTGAATATCACTCAACGGCCCATGTGCACCACCTGTTTTGAATGTGCACATAGTGCAGCAGGCAGCAGGAGGTTGCTTTACTGATAACGAGCGCTTCCATACTCTGATACTTAGAAAATAATCATCTGCAAGGAATTTAGTAGCTCATAACGGTGGATTTTTATTAAACAAAAGCTTTACAGATTGAAATAGGATAATTCAAGCTTTCCCTACAGCTGCAATGTTGGTGATTTTGACGATGTTTAATATAATTAGACTTTTCTGTTTGGATGAATGGGCTGTCTATGGGAAGTAGCACCTAGGTATCACCTTGCTGGCTGCGGTCGGAATATGGCCAATAGCATGGCTTCAATAACATACTGTTGGGATATTTGAATTGAGAACCAGTAAGTTCTGGGGCAACAGATATAGTGTCTGTATACAAATTAGTTACGGTTGGTAGGTTTTTTAAACCGTATATCTTGGAAGCCTAAACTGACAGTTGATCTGGCTCATAATGCCAGCATACAGTATATAAAGATTCCATGGAAAACTACAACCAACGGTTACTATGCCCCTTCATTTGCATGGGCAAGGGCACGGTCCAATAAAATTTACATGGAAATGGGAGATAAATTTGAGCCATCTGTCCATGCTGACACCCTCCAATAGAGCAGGCCAGGGCCAGGATGCAGGGTCCATGCATCTTAATGATAAATCCCATCTCAGACTTTGCACAGTGTCACAGCCCAATGTCATCCACGTGGGCGGCTCTGAGTTGACATTAGACTTTGCTGTACTAATAGGACATCAATGTGGGGAGACACACCCTGAATACAGAGGGCCAGAGGCTGGGCATTTTCCTTCTTCATTTCAAAAGACAGCAGATACGCCCTCGTAATGTGATACTTCTCCTCACATCTTAATGCTTTTTCATACAGCAGCTGTGCAATACATCCACACATAAAAGCAATCTGGAAATCTGTCATATTGAATACAGGCACAATTTGTCCATAAATAGGATGGCGTGTTGGGCAATGCATAAAAGCAAGAGGGGGGAAATAATAGAATGCAATGATGTGGCTTTACCTTGGATGCCCAGACAGAGCATATTTTTACCCATTAATGTCCTTTATTCGCCGTTGCCCATGACAACAGAAACATGAGAGCTGATTGGAGGGTGGAGAGGTGATAGGAGGAGGATGGAAGGGGTTGTGACAGCATCCTGCCTCGGTCAGAGTGGTGAATAGGTGACGGATGACATTTCAACTTACCAGATATGACTGAAAAGGAAACAAAAACACACAACAACAAAAACACAAAGGGGGGATAAATAAATAATAAATTGGATGACACAAAGGGAAGAGATAAGGACAACAATGTGATGTTCATGGGTAAACATACCAAATCATGTCAATGTCATTTAGTGAGGATGAGACATGATGGCATATCACACCCCCAGTTTAAACCCCAGTGACAAAATTGCACGCACACACGCATGCACAGACAGACAAACAGACAGATACAGAGATCTCCATATATGGGCATTAAAATGGAACACAGACAGACAGATTCGGAGACTTGGATTTTCGGTTCTGGACAACTGTTTGTCTGACCGACTTCCCACTCACCCTCGGGTTCTCAGCGATACACGCGGAAATTCTTTTCATCTATCACTCACCCCAAGCAGGCTTGTATTCATGAAAGAGTTTTGTTTGTGTCGAATTGCTTCACAGCGAAGCAGGGAAATGAACAGAAAACTTGATGAATTGGAGAAGAAAAATGTGTATATAAACTCCAACACAGCAGGAGTATAACGAAATTGTGGTGTTTTGGATTTAATGAGGACATGGACTGCTTACAAGACACTTGGGTTATACTTTGAGAGCTGTATTACTTGGAGTTTACGGACAGAAATGTTAGTTATTTTCTTCAATTCATCAAGTATTCTCTTCATGTTTTGATTCGTCATCCAGGAATACAGAAGGAATACACCCCTAAACAATAATTGTGAGTAATTGATATATGTAGGGGGAAAAAAACATTTTGGGGGTTTTCCAAAAATAGTACATCTACAAACTTGTGAGCATTCAGCCTTCCATTTTCGGGGGAAAAAGACATTTCTTTCACAATATCACAAACATGCCCAAAGATAAGTGTGCTGAAATTATGTATTAAAATGATAAAGAGAGGCACGCATATCGTGATGAGACCGTCTTTGCCATTGATCTACATTGTGTGATACCCACATCCAGTGTACATACTGTATCTTTTTCATGGTTTCGCGGGCGTTGCTCGCGTGTGTAAAGATGAACGTCTCCATGGACTCTAATGAGGTCTTGGAGTACCCCCCTATAGCAGCAGCTGGATCACAGAGTCTTTCAAACATAGCCTTGCATATGTAAGACCGGCCCCATAAAAACACAAGGTGAATGTTAACTGTCACTCTCTGGTCATAAATCTCTCCTAGCCAATCACTCACCTTATCTAATCTGTCTGCTTCAACGGCTCCCACGGAAACATAAACGCTGTCAGTCAGAGTAATGACCCCCCCCCCCCCCCCTAGCTCCCCTCCTCCTAACACTGGCCTTTAAAATGCAGATAAGGCACACATCAAAAGGTCCCAGAAAAAGAGGCTTCGCCGCCATCCGTGCGTCCAACCAGGAGGGAAGAGCGGAGATAGACGCAATCATACGCACACGCAAGCAAACACACACGCACGCACGCGCGCACGCACACGCACACGCACACACACACACACACACACACACACACACACACACACACACACACACACACACACACAAATGAATACCACGTAGAAAATACACAACCCCTACACACCGTTCATGTGCGTCTAAGCCTTTAATTAGGTAACCCTACCTCTGCCATGCCACTGTGATCACAGTGGTGGACGTGGAGGGAGAGGTGAGTCTTAAATCTGTCTGGGCTACTTTAGTGAGAGATCTCTGCTGTTGAATAACGGCGACACTGTAACACAGAGGGGAGTCTCTGTATCAATAAGATGATCAAATGTACTGAGCAGTATAGCCTCCAGCCCACCGGGGGGCAGACTATAATGCCAATGACCACTGCAGAGACATTAATAGGGATTTGAGCCATGCTGCAGACCAGGAGGCTAGAAATGGACAACAGCATGCTGAGGACTTAGCGTGATTAATAGGAGCTCCCATTGGGAGGCCTGTGGGAGCGTGTGGTCAGCTTAAAATCTCTGCCCCATTCGGAGCCCTTCCATACCATATATCCACTGCGTTGTGACTTACACAGCACTGTCTGTGACAGGCAATACTACATAAGATGGATGCATCTGATGGTAAATGTACACATGAGATTTAGAGAAGGAGTGATGAGAAGAAAGCATGGCCTCTAACAGCTTTTTGGAGCTTTTTTTTTATCTCCTTGACCGCATATACAGACTGCTGACCTGATTAATATGAGAACAGCTGACAAGTACTGTAGAAAGCCCAGCCATGAGTAAACGGTGAAGGTTCCTCTCATTCACACTGTTTTGGCACAGGTTCCAGGTCTCATTCCACTCCTTTTACATGGGTTATTAGCAACGCTGCTCTGGGGACTACCATTCTATTCAAGGCCTTTCCACTAATAAATCACTGTTAATGGCAAAACTTACCAGCTGAGAAAAAAAACACTAGTTCTGTGAATTATCTTTCCACTACATAATGGATTCACATTCGTATGATGAATATTCCTGGGTGAGGTTTCTAACAAAACATAAACATTAGTTAACCACACACCAAAACGCGTAAAAAAAAAAGGAAAAAGGTGGGTCTGTACAGTACACACACACACACACACACACACACACACACACACACACACACACACACACACACACACACACACACACACACACACACACACACACACACACACACACACACACACACACACACACACGTGCGCGCACACACTACTGGAAAGACCATCTCTCTATATTGTCATCTGGCTTAGATTAATGATTTTACAATCAACCCGTAAATATAACCTGTGGCTTGGCCAATTATGTGTTCTTACGTCAATAAATGGAAATTTTGACTTGACATGTTTATGAGTGTGTAAAGGAGGTGCTGTAGACAGACAAACGCATGTGTAAAACAATAATTCACTGATTAAGTTAGTAACGAGAGCAGAGCGCAGAGAAAGAAAAATAGCCCCAGGCGCCACTGCACAAAGGCTGCATTGTTCATTGACACTCTGGCCATGGAAGGTGCTAAAAACTCTCAGTCCATTCTTCTTCAAAACAGTCTTCTGATTCTTTCATGGGCTTTGAAATTAAATTAGGTTAAAGGATGGCAAATTCAACAGAACATGCCGAGTAATATCAATTTCACAGACTGCGCTGCAATGATAAACAAATTACATAACAGTTCTTGTAGGAACAACTTCTATTGATATTGAGTTTGAGTTGCTGAGTGAGTTTCCCTTTTCCATTTCAATTCATTTGGTTTTATTGGCCATCCAGCCATCAGAGAGGATTTGGAAGAGACTCGAGTTCAAGGAATGTTTACATGAATTCCACTTAGGCTCACTTTGACTAAATACGAAATGTTATTACCTGTATTGTGGTGCAGTATTCTCTGAACCAAACCGATATTACTAAACTACGTCAACTGTTAAGGAACTCTTGTTCAGTGCATCAACAATTTCCAAAATATCAGAATATGGTGCTTATGTGAATGTGGACAACCCCCTATTCTGGAACCCTGGACACAGATAATAGCACAGCAAATCTATTCCATAACATTTCTGAAAGCTACACATAACATCCAGAGTGTAAAAACTTCCATTTTCCATGTACCAGGCAGAAGACAAATAGGTTGTGACTAAAAAGACAGACAGCTTCTCCCCTGGCCTGGTGTGACAGTAGTCTTTCTTGACAACTTCAACTACATCTTAACTCCCTCCCTACGCATTGACCATTCTACTCCAGTTCATTTAGACCTGCAATTACCAGACTCTCCATCCCTTTCCTTTTGGCTGTGTCTGTAATTAGAACCAAGTCATTTCCGGGCGTGGGATTGTGGCTGGCTTGTCTTTAATTAGCTGGACTACTCAATGCCCACAACCTCCCTGGCCTCTTCATCTCCTGGTCTGGCTACAGCTGGAGATGATGGAGATGGACAAGGTTTCTAGGAACTAACCATACTATATATACGATACACAGAGACATATAGGTAGGATCAAATAAGCCATGATAAAATCATATGTATGACTTGACACACCATTATGTCTTATTATTCATCCAATATTGCATTTGGTGGACTGTTAATTAATGCTGTCCTGTTAAAAACGGGGGTAAAAAATAAAAAGAAAAAAAAACATCACACTTGTGTGAAGTGAGTGGTGCCTTTTATCATGATGTCACAGGGGACCAGGCTCCAGCCACTATCTGTCATATGTTCTGGTCGTGCCCATCATTATCACAATTCTGGTTTTCTCTTACATCTGTGACAAAGAGATCAGTCCTTCATTGCTGTGTTTGGGGTGGTCCCTGGTGAAATGACGGCATCAGTTGTCCAATCCGACGCCATAGCCTTCTCCTCCCTATTGGCCCGACGCCTTATTCTGTTCAATTAGAAATCAGCTATTCCCCATCACATCAACGCTGGGTCGGAGATGTGATGGCACACCTAATACTTGAGAAGCTTAAATATTCCACCAGGGGCTCCGCCCAGAAATTCTATAAGGTTTGGCAGCCATTTTTGGACTATTTTAAACAAAAATTCCCGGCTGAGGATGTTCAGGTGTAGGACAGCTGTCTAATAGTTTAATTATTCTTGTATAGCAAGTGACGATCTGTTTGAGAACATTGTAATGTGATGCAATATGATATAACCTTATTACCTTTATATTTTTATTTCACTTTATTTTATTGTGTCTGTTTTGGTCCTGTATTTCAGTCTTTTTTTATTTACTTATTTTTCTCAAGGTGTTCTTAACAGATTGCATGCCAGGGGCAGAATCTCCGATAAAAGTGACTAGGATGTTTTGCCTACGTCTCTACTTGCAGGCCTCAGGGAATCCGCCTGAGGACAGGGCGGTCATGTGCTAATGAAGAGAATGCAAAGGTTTTAGCCTCTCAAAAATTATTCGAAGCCATGTGGGGTTTCATTGAACCAACACATCAATGCTGTTCTGTTTCATTAGTCAAGCTTTCATCAAGAAGAGGGAAAGGGTGGAAAAAAGGCAATAAGAGAGATGGATATATTGATGGGCTTATTGACAGGACTGTCTAATCTCGTCCCTCAAAGCAGGCCAAAGATTGCTGGGTTGTGGAGAAAATGAAGAAATAATTGCAAAGGGCAGCCATGTGAAGATGAGGTATCTGTGTTTGTGGGTAAAAAGGGGGGGTTGCCTGTGGAATAGAAATATCTTGTCTCTCTATATCTCCTGTAGACTGCTGGGAGTGACATTAATATGACTGACCTCACCGCAGAAACCTCTATTCCCATTCAGCCCCACGACCACAATATGCCCCAGTCCCAATTCCCCTCCCGTTCTGCTCCAGTGGTGAGCCACCTTCACCATACTTGATACCCCTTCATCCAACCTCCTCCATCCTCCATTCACTGAACCTACTACCTCCCGCTTTGCCGGCTTTTCTCCTCCCTTCGTCTCTCTCCTGACTCCCCCACATTCCCATTAGTTTGCCGTTAAATAGCCCCAGTGTTCCCCTTGGTTCTCTGGAGAGTTTGGGGAGGGGGTGATCCCAGCCCCCAACTCCCACTGAATGGCTTCTTTCTGAATGTTCACGCTCTGTGACCAGCTGCTTTAGATTCTCGCTGTGTTAATAGGATGTCCAATCGAGAGCGGACCACGACAAACACACAGACACGCCATAGGCCCACTGATGATACTGTATGTCTTAAATGTGAAGGGAGACCACCCTCTGGAGAAATGCCACTTGTACAGGGCAGATGAGATCGATTGCTGTTGAGCTCCCATGTGCACGATGTAACGGGTGTTATGGATTTTCACATTCTCCATTTATTAGAAATCAATCAGCTAATTGAGAGCGAATAGTTGAAAGTGATGAGCACGGAACACTAAAGCCGAGAGCTATAATTGCAATGTGGTTGGGCTAAATTGCGTCTGAAAGAAACCCTGCTATAATCTATGAGTGGGATTGAATTTAGACTAACTTGGGGTATGAAAAAAAAACATATAGGACAATTAACTCACAGCCCTCAGAGGGCCTATGAATTAAAAAGTTGGGCAAATAACAATTAGGGTGTAAAAATGTGGTCAGTGGTGTGACTCTGTGGTCTTTACCGTGAACGGTGAGCGTCGCAGCTGCCTCCGCTTTGCCCACCATGTTCTCTGCAACACAGGTGTAGGAACCCGCATCAGCCGAGGTCAGACGACGGATCTTCAAGGTGTGGTCTTCACGAATCTCAAATCTGAATAAAAAACAATGTGTCCGCATAATACTGGTCAGGCACACAGTACCTTTTGAAACGCGAAGCATCGTAAATTAGCTGATGACAGAGACAAAATGCAAGCAGTGGTTCAAACACAGAGAGGAGGAGAAGAGGGGAGGGGGAAGGTATTGTGTGCAGAAAGGGAGAACGTGATGAGTCATATTGTACCTTCCCTTAGGCAGGTCCCCATCCTCTTTCCTCCAGCGCACGGTGGGAACTGGGTCACCACGGGCCTCGCACCTGAACTCTACACTCAGGTCCACCATCACCACCTGGCTGCCTGGACGGCGCACAAAGCTGGGGCGCTCTGCACAGAAACATACGCAGCATGCAACATGTATCAGAGACCATGCAAAACATGCTATACGGTACGGGTATAGCTGCATTACGTTCAATACATCATGTCTCAAATATGTCTCTTTGAATTGAGTTACACTTAAGATTCCTTAAGATCTGGTGATCTGACGGTTTTAAATGGATTGAAATCAAATTGAATGTTGGATTAAGTGCAATGAAAAGAAAACCGACTAATCCCAGATATCTGGTGTAGCTTCAACTGCCTCACTGAAACCTGAACCATTCTCTTTCTTCCTTTCCTTTCCTTCCTTCTTCTTTTTTTTCTTTCTTTCCTTTCTTTCATTATTTCCTTCCTATATAGTATATATTATGTTATTTCCAAGAGCTCAAAAGTCAAAAGTCCCTCTGAGAATTCCTTAATAAGCAACCACTACTGTTGTTTACTCAAACAATAGCTAAGGGCTGGCTTCTTTGAAGTCTTGACGGTATTATTTCTGTATGCATAATTATTGATCTTGTGAGGAAAGACTATGCTCTGGTGCTGTTCTTGCTGGCAGAGAGTATAAAAGGTCCATTGGGAACGGAAGTGAAGAAAGTGAGAAGGGATTACTATAAGTTCAGTAGCATGGACGCTCTACACTGGGACACTGCTCTGTGCGTTCGTGTGTGCATGCGTGCGTGCATGCGTGCGTGCGTGCGTGCGTGCGTGCGTGCGTGCGTGCGTGCGTGCGTGCGTGCGTGCGTGCGTGCGTGCGTGCGTGTGTGTTTGTGTGTACTGAGGGATGTCAGAGGTCACTCATGGTGAAACAGGGTGCAGCTGGTCAGAGGAGAGAAGCTGATATGGGATCAGTGGGGGATTCATAGTTAACTGTGAGATTGGAGGTCATCTCACACTCTATTTGATATGGGTCACTGACACCATTTAGTTTCCAAGAAGATACACACTCTTAACATCTGGACTCTGTTGTGTGCATGTATGTGTGAATGTGTACAGGGGGTGTCAGGCAGTGATAATAGATATAGAGGATTACCTACCAAGCACAGTAAGTTCAGCTATTTCACTTTCCCGTTCTCCGACCATGTTTGTGCCCACACACACGTACTTCCCAGCATCGCTCTTCCTGGCGTTGGTTATCATCAGCTTCCCTCCACGTATCTGAGTAGCAGAAGAAGAAATATGAGGTCCAATCCGGAGAGAAGTGACTGGAATAGGGAAAATGTATCCTTCTTCTGTCGCTCGTGACAATAACTTGAGAAGTTATTGTCACGAACGTGAGAAGTTAGCTTACATTGTCTAGTGATGTGGCCGTGTGTATAAAATAGGCTTAAAGGACCACTTCACCACTTTTCAACTTCTCTTCCTATAATTGGTCCTAACTAATGTTCATGATAAAATACCACCATTTGTTCCTACTCAGTCTGTGTCTCATAGGAAGGCTGTGGGCAGTTCAGAAACCCGTCCACCAGTGACATCATCGATGGTGAATCCAAGCTAATAGAAACGGCAGGCTTTGCAAAAGTTGAAGCCATCGTTCTCACGATAATACAAATCTAAATATATTTTAAAACAAATCTTGTTTTAAAAAAAAATCTGCCTAACGATGATGTCACTGGTGGACGGGTGTCCGAACTGCCCAAAGCCCTCATATGAGACACAGACTGAGTAGGAAAAAATGGTGGTGTTTTATCATGAACATTAGTGAGAACCAATTATATGAAGAGATGTTGAAAAGTGGTGAAGTGGTCCTTTAAGAGAGAAATGTTGCCCAGGGTCGTTCTCACAGACAACCAAAAGTCACACAACAGAAAGTCACATAACAACTGATAGGTTTTTTGGGGATTTATTTGTAGATTTGTTGTTTTGCGGATGTCGTATTACATGTGCCCTGCTTAATTATAAATCTTATGCCCCATGCCCTGCAATAATTATGAATCGTTACTTATGCCCCATGCCCATGTATTTTTCATGTGACTCAGGTCACACTGTCCCACTGATTTCGGTTCTCACTTCTCCCCTAGCCAGCGTGTATAGATAAAGGATTGTTTTCTCCTGTTTGCCATAACACTATCGGCCCCTTTGTAACAACATGTTTTTTGCCCTTGAATTTGTATTCTCCCGTAGCAGACATTCCGTCTCCCTCGCTCTCCTATTTACGTCTTAAAGACGTTATATTAGTCGGCTCGGCCGTCAGTTGTAGTGTGCCAAGTACACCTCCCAGCTATAGGTGCCGCTATTATTCACTTTTTGTAACCTCTGAACTCAGATTGAACACTTTCCCATGTCAACGTTTTTTTTTTAGTTATGCCCTATAAATTGTTGTCACTGATGATGTGTCAGTGAGAGATCTTTTTAACGCTGTACGGACATACTATCATTTCTCTCCTCTCTGGTACTTTTACTCTTTCAATATCTAAGTATTGTAGTTTTCCTCTAAAGTATTTATCCTTAAAAGGTATTAAAATAGGATTACAGTTTTACATTATGACATTAAAGATAAAGTTAATATTCACTTAGTTTAAAAGGTTTTACAGTCCTTCTGACTTGAGTACTTTTACTCTATTACATTCTTCCAATCCTCCCCTTACAACGGAGTTAGACATTAAAAGTGTTGGGTTATTAATATTCATAATAGGTAAATATGTATCCTTTAAATTTACATAACAACATACTGTAACAGTCTTAAAATGTCCTGGTACTGAGCTATGTAGCTCTGCTCTTGGTTCACAGAGATAGACTCTATACCCTCCTTGACTTATACTTGTGGTCTGTATTACTTTATCAGTCAACTTGTTCCTTCTCAGGGAAGGCTCAGCCAAAAATCACTTTCCCAATCTGACACAACCACATTGTTCCCTGAGGGAACACCTACAGTACAGCACTGCGGTGGAGTCGATTCGGTGGAAGCACTTTTCCAGTTGTCAAAGTGAGCTTCAACACAGCTCTCTCATCTATTGGCAAGAATGTTTCTAACTGGAATGACTATTGCCGTTGAGAGTATACATACATACAGGTGAAAGCAACAGCATGCATGTGTGCATAGTTGCATACGTGAGCATTCACGGCACGCACCCAATAGGCATGTGTTAGTCCAGGTGAATGTGATGTCTGTTATTTCCCAGGGCTTTGATTACAGGCTAGAGGAGGAGGCTTTGTTCTCAGGCAGCCAGAGAGGCAGCCCAGGCCCCAGTGCAGGCCCCCCAGCCGCTCTCTCAACTGACAACCATGCCAGTCAGAGCATGGACAGACAATAGTATGGTGCACCACTGATCTGCCTGCTCTGACGGGGCTTAAGGTTTTAAATGCACACCTCGGCCCACAAGACGGGGACCCCCACCCTCACACATGTAATGGATCCCCTTATTAGAGAACCACTGAGGTGTGCATACTTGACAGAGTTGCACTGCACACAATCCCTGGTTTACTCAAGCCCTCATACATGTGTGTTCGGTTTACGCTTTGCTTTGCTATGTCTCACTCAATCTGCTTCACGGAAGTAAACACTCCACATGCACATGCACTGCACTGCAGGTGATCATAAAGCAGTTTCGTCACTGACATAGGGAGCACAACCTTGATACCCGTCGCGCTGAGTTTTAATAGGCATTGAAACCTTATGTAACAGCCAGACACAGAAGCCATTGATGTATGCTGAATGAGATGAGATGAGGATTTATAACACTATGCAAGATTTTACTGGCAAAAAACACAACCCATCTGTGCTGTATTAAAATTCATATGCAAGGTAAAACTCGAAGAGGCTTTTTACAGTAAATTCCCTTTGACTTATTCAAATATGGAATCTACTGTAAATATGGACATCACTTTTTTGCTACGTTCTATGAATTCGCATTTGATTTGGGATTTGTGAGTTTAAAATTGACGTGTACTTTTCTGCTGTTTTCTCTCTCTATAATATTTGCATATTGTAAATATGTAATCTTAAAAAATACAAAATAAAAACTCCTGGACTGTGGCCTCGCTGGAGTGGCGGGGGGGGGGGGGGGGGGGGGTTGTCAAGGGTCCTTGAGGAACAACTCAACTCACTTCAAAACCGGACACATTCTTTCTGGATTCTGAGGCCTTCCTCTGCCCCTCACGCTCACTGTTTAATATTCATGGTAAAAGAAGAGGCAAGGGGGAACATGAACTGTCAGGCAACAGAAGGCTGGCTTTTTTGGGGGCACCCCGCGGTGCTGGAGGGGTTTGAAGTGTCATTATGTTACTGTTTGTTTGAGGAAAGGCTTAACAGCTAAAACATTGTGGCACTCACAAAGGCCCAAGGTCAGGTCGGACCAGAGGAGGAGGAGGACCGTTGGTCCCACAAGGTTTTGACATAAGGATCCACTTTGGGTCCAGTGCACTCGGTGTATTTTCCCACCTCTGTAGAGCTTTCCCATTCTCCACAGGCATACTTGAAGTGCCAGAACAGCAGGGATCCTGTGAGCATTTCTTTACCTCACCGCTTTCGTGCAACACAACATACAACTATTATGAAGTGAATGGCTTTCTCTAGAGGTCCCATCCGTCCAATCTGAATTAGGTAAATCAGCTTTTTGCTTCGATGCCCCCACCACATGGAACACTTTACAACAAACATTGAAAATTAACACCCCAATATCCTATGGTCATTTTAATAACCTGCTTTTGAACCTCCCTACCTCAACATGTAACTGTTTTTAACTTGTGTTTTGTCTCAATGTCTGTATAATGATGTCTCTCCTTACATGAAGTTTTGATTTGTGTTTTATGTCTTAAACTGTTTCATGAGGGATGAGGGAGAACCTCAATTGCTCTTTCGAGAATAAATAAAGGTTTCAATCAATTATTATTATTATGTATTTATTTTTTGTGTGAAAATTGTCGCCTATAATGAGATAAGGAAACCAGGTTGAAAGTAGTTAAGTCCATCTGTGGCTTCTATAATTCTTTAACCAAAAGTATTAACAACAGCTCGTGAATAATAACTATAATTTAATCCACTGGAACACTGGTTCTATTTTTCCTTTTCCCAACGTAACGTTTTGGTCATACAACGAGGTTTCCGCCCAACAGCGACATTATCCTCTGTATGCAACACAACACAACAAAAAAGCCTGCTGAAAGCCCCAATAATCTGACCATTATCCCTGCTTTACAGGGATATGGCTCTATCCTGCTGCCTTTTGTCTCATGTCATTTGGCAGTGCTGATAATGCAAAAGCCCAGCCATTCTCCATGCACTCTGTTGGTATTCATGATGAACCATTTCATTTTCCAGGCTGATAATTAGCCATGACTACTATACAAAAAGAGTCTGGACAATGTATTGCACCTTGGCTATTTGTGATGCTGCTGATTGATTCTCTCTGTCAGCAGACAATGGTTGGTTTAGACTCAAAACATCACCCGTCCCACAATGTTGTCTTTTCTTCCTCTCTCTGTTCTATTATCATGCCCTCATCGCTCCTGTCAGACCTGTTTTATTCAGGTGTGAAGAAGCCGTCCAGCTGCCGCCAGTGGCACAGCAGCATTCATGGATTGAAGACCTTGCCGTCTTTTGTTTGCGTCTTTTGAAGCTTGTCATCACTCGTCCAGATGCAGGCATGGACGTACAGTATGTGCAAGATGCCATACGACATGTCATCGCCATTTACAGACAGCTGACTGAACTAGATAGGAGAGCAGAAACAGACACTTCTCTCAGATGTCCCTGCCTCTGTGAAGTTTACAACCCTCGTCTTTATTCTGCGGCCACCAGAAGCCTAGCAGACCGCGCCGCAGTCGAACAGAGAAAAGAGAGTAAATCCCTGCTGCAGGTGGTTTGCGGAGTCTGACTCTGATCGTCAGCGATCACCAAGGAGACCGCACGTCCCAGCATGTCGAGTGTTGGGGAGGAATGGCCTGAACCCAACACAACAATGCAGGGTGGCGCAGGAGCCCTTTGATGAGCTCAGCTGTTCATCACATTATGAAGCCTTAAATGCCCCCCCCCCCTCCCCTTCACGACCCACCCTTCATTTCTATCCGTACCAGCTCTTTATCCACCCAGACCGATCATATGCTTGCTGTAGAGACGCTCCTTTTGCTGACAGTCAACCATCTCAGAATTCAGCTTTCTAGATCAAGCATTTGCACCATCCATTCTCCCACCTGTCAGCCCAGCTAATTGCACACGGGGGGCCAGGATATATGTAGAGCTGCCTTAAAAGCACTCATAGGGGAGTCCTCATCCTGAATGTCCTCGTCCTAGACCAGCACTTTGCTGCCAGGCTGGCCCAGACGGGCTGTTAAATCTACTACTTCCGCACAAAGCCCAACTCCACAGCAGGCTACAGGGACTTAGCTTCAAGTCATGGAGCCAGTTACAACATCCTAAATGGTAAATGGTAAATGGCGCATTTATATAGCGCCTTTATCCAAGGCGCTACATAGATTGTGCATTACATTCACCCATTCATACACCAATGGCAGCGGAAACCATGCAAGATACCAACCTAATCCTACATTTGCTATTCATACTGTACATACAGTACATCATTGCACAAAATCACAAATACAATCGAGGGTGTACGTCTTCACTTCCACCGCACCGGCATGTGGGGGACTGGACGGATGTTATCGTGAAGATGTATAAACAGCAGAACTGGCTGGTGTGTGTTCTATTTAGAAGGGCTGCAATCTAATTATGAGAAAGGCCATGTGCAAGAGAGCTGCATATAATACTGAGAACTGGAAACAGTGCCTCATTGTCCTCAAAGTTCCTCTCCTGTAGTATATTAAAGCAAGAGGCATGTTTGGCAGGGTTGATAATGATGAGAATTACTGTACTGTACATGTATATGTACTGTATGATACACCAGTGATTCTCAAACATTTTTTACAGCTCTAGCAGTGATTCTCAACCATTCAAGGACCCCCAGTTTGACATGCATTAGGCTACGGACCCCCATTCAATGGCATTTCAATCTTTTGATATTTGATATTGTAAAATCTGTGTCAAATGAATAGACCCTCAAAGGACCATTTGGTTCCCAACTATCCATTTGGCTGGGGACTCCCTGGTACTCCCTCAAGGACCCCACTTTGTGAACCACTGTAATACACAACATATACATAAAATAACCTAGATACGGGCCAGGGCAGAACTTGCTGAACGAAAGATCATACACTGAAACAGTTAAAATGAGTTGCGGAGTGGGTTATAAAGGTTTGGTGCTGAATTCAAGGCCAGTTATGATTTGATTCAATTTAAACTAGATAATGTACTTGTTACTTTAAATTATAATGCTGCACAGTCAGACGCTGCCTCTTAATATTCTGCCAGTGGAGCTTGCACCTTTGAGTGACGAGCGTGCACACTGTTTATGAGTTAGAGCTGTGATTAGGCTCAATGCGACCAACCTTATCCAGCCCTCACTAAGCAGAGGTCTTGTGCTTAGTCATGTACAATCCTACACTGAAGACAGCCAACAGTGATAAATCACTGTTTTGACTTGGCCGGTAATGAAAATGTATTGAGCACAACCAGCTTAGGCAGGAATTCAGTGCTGCGCTAAAGGCATACAGACAAGAAAAGACATATTTAGAAGCAGGTAGTGTTTATTGTCTTGGTAGGATTTGGTGTCTACACCATACTCCAAGCTATCTGTCTCGCATCCACTATAAACACATGAGTCAGACTTTGAGAATAAGATCCAGACCCACAGCTAACTACAGCCTCCACGCTGTCTGCTTCTGTTACTTTTGTGTGCTGAGTCACGGCCTTTCCAAACCTAGAGCACACATCCAGTCAGCGTAATCAAAAGCAATAACCGTAAATCATTTCCTGCTCAATGGGAATGACCGATACTGGTAAAGAGTTGCATTGGGTTGGGTTAACAGTTCAGCCGGGGCTTATCGAGCCCAGACCATTCACACAGAGTTTGATTGATGCTGCCGTGCTGTGTGAAACGGTCTTCATTAAAGAAAACTAATTGGTGGTCGGTGTGGTTCTAAATCAGACGTAACGAGTTGTTTGCATTCCCTGGGCACTGCAACTGACACTAACTTTCCCTCCTTTGATTCTGGTCAGCTCGTTTCGTGGTGCCAATCTTCTTGATTTCATCAGTGGGCGAACCAAATCAATGAGTTGTTGCTCACTAATGTAACGGGACTCAAGGATCACTCATTAAAGGCTCTATCCAATCAGACTGGCTACTTTGGCTTTCACTGTTTCTGTATGTGAGTAATGAGCTGAATGAACCGATGGCTTTACCTGCCTCACCAGGTCGGTATGCAGGCTCAGTGACAATAAATCTTACAGTACGCTTGTAATAAAAATGTAATAACAAGCTTTTATCACATACCCAGCCTTGATTTGCTCTGGGTGAGGGGGGTGATAAAAAGACAGAGAGGTTGATAAGCTGGCAGCCAAGGCAGCTGACCAATCAGTGTAAGCTTAATTACCACTGTGCGCTGAACCTTCACTGCAAGAGACCTTGAAACTCATCATGTCAAAGATGACAAAACTCGGCTGCAAAATCAGGGTTGCTGTGGATGGTTTGATAGGATTCATGGCTGATGCACAAAGGAACCACAGCGCAGAGCGGAAAACAACTAGTGACCTTTGACGGTTCACAGAATGGCTGCGTACCAACAAGGGTAAGGGCCATTAGCAGCACCTGCCATGTTCTCAGCCAACTCCCTCCTCAGACTGCCAGGAAATCCCATTGGGAAAAGATTTTTTTCCCGTCGCAGTTCCTCGTTGACAGTAATGTTAATCTTTGTATTAAAGTCAAATGTTAATGTTAAATTAGTATTAAATTAAATAAGGGAACCGCCTTATTTAATTAGGGCTACCTAACTTTCATTTGGGGTGGGGGCACATTTTAGATCCAGCGTTGTGCCGTGCATAGCTACAACAACGCTACAATATAACAACACTCAGATAATACTTTATTTAAATCATACCTATAAAGCAAAACAGATCGAGTCTGGATGAATCAAGCAGGCTGGACTGTCCAACTGACAGCCACATTCCACTCCTCCTGCATGTCATGTTGTATTTAGATGCTGCTGTATTTCTCATATAATGAGCATTGTAGCCCACACGATGCACAACAAACAGCATGATTGTAAAAATACAGAACAACCCAATATTTACTTTGTTGCCTTACTTAGTATACCATTCAGCGTATGCATGTGACACCCCTCATTATCCAAATGATTATGCCTGGCAGCCTGGGTTATAATCTATTGTTTTAGACTACATTTAGAGGGTTTGTTTGTTTGTTTAGTTATTGTCTAGTCAGTATTTCTATGAAATCTCTGTTCATGAAGTCTTGAGTAGTCTACTTACAGTGATCCTCTCATCTCGGTCATCAATGTTGGTCCCATCTTTCTTCCATGATATGCTGGGTTCAGGATGTCCACGTGGGGGTATACACTCAAGGACTGCAGGTTCGCCTGCTGCTACTATCACATCTGCAGGGTTTTGCCTGAAGTCATCGCGCAGGACTGCAGGGAGGACAGCGAGAGAACAAAGTTAGGCATCTACTTAGTTGACAGTGGAAAAATAGAATATGCAATATGCAAATACTTTAAAGAGAACTCGACACATGCTCCCCCCAGTGTCCTCTCTCTTCTCATGTGACCTTTACAGTAGGAGTGATAAACATATAGGCTATCAGTGTCTATCAACATCTCTAATGGTATTGATCCGTCTTTCTTTCACAAAGACATGCACACACACACACACACACATGCCCGCTCGTTAACACACACACACACACACACACACACACACACACACACACACACACACACACACACACACACACACACACACACACACACACACACACACACAGTTCATCACATCCCTATCATCACCTATTCATATCACTTACTTCCCTTACCCCATACAGCCCTTTTATGCTGACATGGATGTTTATTTGCATTACATCCAATCTACCAGGGCTGCATCCCTGAAGATTAGCAAGATAGGTTCCCTATTTGCATTGATTTTCCTTGCTAGAGGAGCTGCATTACCATGGAGATGGCAAAGAAAGATGCCACTGCTTTGAATCAAGAAATCACTTTCACAGACTCGGATGAATGCATTAATTTACGCATTATTATGAGGCCGCTATTTATTCAGGCTATGTTTGAGCATAAGTAAAAACAAAAAGGGGCAAATGTTACTTTTGTGCTAGGTCAGAATCACAGAATCCTATTGCAGTGACTACACATACTAACCCTTGATTTCTTCAACTACAGTATTTTGTCTGGAATATTTAATACCATCCGTTACTGTCGTAACTATAGTAGCAACACAGCATGTCCAAGTATGTCTTCTGCGTGGGGTCACAGTTAAAGCAGGCTGCCTCCATATATCTACTTTTGAAGATAAACTGAGGAGATTTATGAGAGGAAAGAAAGAAATGAAAAAGCAACAACCTCCGATCTACTGTACAGACAGTGTGTGCCAGTAATCATTTTCCCAGCTCCACTGTATACTTGCATAAAACATACGAAAACAAGCTCTCATAAATTTCAGGCTGAAATTCAAGCCAGGCTTAACTATGCAAGGTCAGCACAATGTGAGCTTATGCATTATTGTCCCGTTTCCGTGTGTAGGTGTGGGTGGGGGAGGCCGGGGCCAAGGGGAAGACATGTTGTGTGTATGCCTCACGTATAGCTTCACATTAAAGTGCATTTTGTTGTTCTTCGTTTGGAAGATGAACAGATCCAACTCTTGTGTTATCTCACGCTCCTCAACTTGCTCCAAGTCACCGCGCTGTACCTCCGCCATAGATCAAAGTCACGCTCACTCCGGGAAGCCTCACCTCCTGACAGCCTACAAATTCTTGCTTAAACCCTTTAAGCACTTAATTGGCCATTGCCGAGCCCAGATACTGCTGTCTGCTTCTTGTAACATGGAAGGGGAACCCTATCCCAATGTAGGGAATAGGTTTGTGAGGGAGATGGAAGGTAATGGGTTCCCCAGTCCTTACATTTAAATCAAAACCACAGCTCCTCATGTACTGTATATCTGAAACACTACTGTACCTGACCTCACTACTCTTCATACTGGGACATACAGTTTAACAAAACACCATTTCATTGAATATATATTCAATGAAATTACATCTCATAGTCATCATAATACGTAGAAATGGCAGAAGTTCATGGGTATGTAGACACGGTTCGCGAGGAGGGAAAATGAGAATGCAGCATAGACTCTCTGTCATTCAAGTCAAAGTAGAGCTGCATGTTGAGCACGACGGCTTATTTGCCAGAGTCAGAGGTAAGAGGCATCTATAGACAGCTAGGAGTGTGAATGGACACTGTAAAGCATGCATCCAAAGCAATCAAGGTCACCCTTATCATTTTTGCCAGTGTGGCAGCCTTGAACACAAGCGGTTTTCTTTGTGGTCGCTGGTGATTCAAACATACCAAGCATACAAAATAATGTGATCCTAGCTTTTGAGACTGAGTCGCGCACTGAGAACAGCTGATGTACAACCTCACAGCGACTTGTTGTGATCTTCTAGATCGGCTACGCGACTCTCTGAGGCAAGTATGAACTATCAGGCTTTAGATGGGTGCAAAATTACAATGCACAGCACATTTGCACGTCTGATTATTTGATTCCTGTTTTCTGAAGTTAGAGTGAACAGTGTATTCATGGTGTGCATACAGTAGAGAGTTAGTGTGTGTGCGTGCATGTTTGTGTGCATGCGTGTTTGTGTGTGTGTGTTTTTGCCTGTCTTTCCCTTATCTCGTGCTGTTGGTGGAGTGACTCCTGCACGCACGTATCCAGTGATATATGTTTGGGGGAGTGAGATAAGTGAGTTTCAATGTCACGTTAAGCTGCCTATTCTCAGTGGATCACCACTGCTGGCCTCACTGTACCCTCTGGTAAGCATCCATACACCCTCTCACCGGAGATGGTGGGCAAGGGAGGAAGGAAGGATGCAGGAGAAGCGGAAAAAAGGATGCTTTATTGACTAGTGCGAGGCCAGAGAGAGAGATGGCATCACCGAATGTTTACACCAACAACTGGTGGACTCCTCTCCTCCTCCCATCCGACACTTCTTTGCTATAAACACAGCTGAGTACAGCGCAGCTCACAGCCCTGAACATCTGCATAGTGGGAAACAAATCCTTTGGGATGGAAGGAGAGTGGGAGGAAGGGGGGGCAGCCTGCCAGACAGACAGACAGACAGACAGACAGACAGGCAGACGCATGTACATTTGGAAGAGGTACAAAGCCCCCCCAAAAGCCCTATCAGATCCGGAGGAGTTGTCCGATTCTCCCTGGCGTGCGTGCGTGTGTGCGTGTGTGCGTGCGTGCGTGCGTGCGTGCGTGCGTGCGTGCGTGCGTGCGTGCGTGCGTGCGTGCGTGCGTGCGTGCGTGCGTGCGTGCGTGTGTTTGGGATAATGAGTCTACTCTCGCATTCTGTCTCTCTGTAGAGGCTGCAGCTGTCCCCTAGCAGATAATATTTCCTGTGCTATTAACAGGCCAAGCTCTGTCTGTGTATGTATGTGTGTGCGTGTGTGCGTGCGTGTGCGTGCGTGCGTGCGTGCGTGCGTGCGTGCGTGCGTGCGTGCGTGCGTGCGTGCGTGCGTGCGTGCGTGTGTGTGTGCGCATTTGTGTGTGTCTTGAGAGATTCTCAGGTTGACGTTTAATAATGTGGAAATGGGCCAAAGTCACACTGGTCGCAGCAGGAAGACGCCTCATTGTCCAGCCTGGATTTTCTCAAAGCAATACACTGCCGATTGTTTGGGACAGTGAAACGTGTGGTTGTGGCACTGCCTGCATAAGCTATAAGGAAACACAGTATTTTCCAGTGGTCTACAACTGAGACGTATCTTTATCTCATCAGGATGACATGGCTCACAGTCAAGACAGCTGACTGCCTTCGCTATAAAACATCCATACAGTACTTCTCACTGCACACCTGCTTTGGCAGTGACAGACATCTGCACTGTACATACTAGATAGACCATTTGTATGCTCTCAGAGTGAAATTAACACTGCACTGCACTGTCTGTGCAGGGCCCTGACACACTCACGCTAACCACGCTGCACTGTACTGGTTTGACAATCTCTCCAGGTCCACAGTAGCGTGCTGGGAGTGTACTGGGCCTAACACAATTAGCTACCATCATCTCCTACACTCAATCACTCCCTTAAAAAGGTCAGTTTTGCCCTCACAACTCCCAGGTTTGCTCGCCTTCCACCCCTCTCCCGGGTGCGTGCACGTGCGCACACGCACACACGCACACGCACACACACACACACACACACGCACACGCACACGCACACACACACACACACACACACACACACACACACACACACACACACACACGCGCGGCATGCACATGCACGCTTGTTCACTCTTTTTTTTCCAGGGGGAAATTGAAAACAGATGCTGAAATGTCAAATTGAAATGAGATTCTCCCGTGCTGCGCCTCCATCCTACATTAATGAAAATAAAGACCTAATGCCACACACAAGCCTGGCCGGGAAGATCAAATGTGCTTTGTTCTGAGGAAATTAAACAAGAGTGCAGCATGCTACCACCAAAAATAACTTTGGGAGTATTAGACACACAACAACAAAGCAGTACATGAGTATGGCTTGGGGTATTTCCTTGAAACAGAATGGACAATGAATCTGTCTGTCTGTCTGTCTGTCTGTCTGTCTGTCTGTCTGTCTGTCTGTCTGTCTGTCTGTCTGTCTGTCTGTCTGTCTGTCTGTCTGTCTGTCTGTCTGTCTCTCTCTCTCTCTGTCTCTCTCTCTCTCTCTCTCTCTCTCTCTCTCTCTCTCTCTCTCTCTCTCTCTCTCTCTCTCTCTCTCTCTCTCTCTCTCTCTCTCTCTCTCTCTCTCTCTCTCTCTCTCTCTCTCTCTCTCTCTCTCTCTCTCTCTCTCTCTCTCTCTCTCTCTTGCCCCCATTTTTTATGAAGCAAGCTGTGTTCTCTAATAAACTGAACAAATTTGCTTGATTTGGGCCATAGGGTGCAATAACGCGAGGTTGTCACGGGCCAAACATCGCTTCTAATAAATCACCTGGGAATACGAGCTGGGGGACCAAGGTACAGCACAACAAACACTTACAGAAAATATGAAATGACTTAATCCCTCCCAGATGTGCATGGTTACACACATCTGCTTAATAAGGCTGCAGGACAACCTCTCCCTTAGTCCCTTTCGTGTTCCTGACTCATGATCTGTACTCTTCTGAGCCCTCTTTCTTTGCAAGTACAGGACAAGCTGAGGTCGAATAACATCCAAAACAAAGAGTGCACATTTCAAAAACAAATTAAAGAGTGGCTGGAGGCAACTGTTTTCATGTACTAGTTTAACTGTCAATCAAATCACCCATTTAGGACTGAGGCAGATCTTTCTGAAAAAACTAATATTTATTCAAAAATGACAAAAATGTTAATAATTGCCCAGATCCTAAACAGCACAAATCAATGCTTTTTCCAGTTAACTGGCAATTATGCTAACATGTTACACCAAAAATACAGTTTAAAAGATATTGTTTACAGTACAGTTTTTGCACTCAGGCACAGTAGGTACTACATTGACCGCTCTCCCCTTACATTGATCACACTGTACACTGTTTGAGAATAAGCACAATAGACTGAGGAACACTGTGTTTGCACCTGCTGCATATGATAAAGCCGCTTGAATTGAATTGATACTGTACACCAGGTATATCAGTTACAGTACGTACAGTAAATAGTAAATACCTTTATACCTTTTATGCACATTTTAATAACTTTCATTTGGTATTCTTTATTTAACAATGTAACTGCAGTCATAGGAAGCTGCTTGCACCCAGTATTTCGCCCATTCATAATTGGTGTAAACGTGTGACGTGAAAAGAAAGTATAAACGTGAGTAATATTATGTGTTGTTAAACTTGTTTATGCCGTGAGCAAATGTTGGCCTGTTCACTCAGCTTCCCTGAGTGCTGAGAGCATCCATATTGATGCTTGTTGTTCTTGCCTCCAGCTCTGTCCCGTAGACCAAACACCTCTCATACACCCCCTCTATATATTTCCCACTGTGTCTCTACATTTCGATCCCTCTCCAACCCTGTAGCGGTCGACCCCCTTCTCTCACCTCCCTCTCAGCTCACACACTCCCAACAGTTTACATCAAAACATGGCCCACAGCTATAGTGTCTTACCCCCTTGCCTCGGCTGCTAAGGCTGATGTTGCTGGATAATTTGCCAGAAGTGTATGCAGGGTGTGTGTGTGTGTGTGTGTGTGTGTGTGTGTGTGTGTGTGTGTGTGTGTGTGTGTGTGTGTGTGTGTGTGTGTGTGTGTGTGTGTGTGTGTGTGTGATTATTTTGCACTGTATGACTGCGTAGTTTTGCTGCTGGGTGTGAAAAATAACTGGCATTGCGCTGTGCTCTGGAGATACCTCCTTGCTCTCTTTCTACTCCTGTTCATTCCATCGCCTCCTCCCCCTCTCATCCCCCCAAACCTCCACCCCACCACAGGGATATATGAGATTGGACACGGCAGCTTCCCGCTTCTCTTCCTCAGCCTGGTTCTCGTTCCTCTGCACTGAGCTCATGCCCTCGCTCTCCTTCTCGCCGCCCGGCCCACTGACATTGTATCCTTCAGCACGTGTACACAGTGTTAGTTTAACTCTGGGGGAGTACAACATGGTCCATTCGGTTACATGTTGTATACTCTCAGAGTTACAAATGGATACATTAAAGGACCACTTCACCACTTTTCAACATCTCTTCATATAATTGGTCCTCACTAATGTTCATGATAAAACACCACCATTTTTTCCTACTCAGTCTGTGTCTCGTAGGAGGGCTTTGGGCAGTTCGGACACCCGTCCACCAGTGACATCATCATTAGGCAGATTATTTTTTAAACAAGATTTGTTTTAAAATATATTTAGATTTGTATTATCGTGAGAACGATGGCTTCAACTTTTGCATTGCAACTTTTCAGGAAAAGAAAGCCTGCCGTTTCTATTAGCTTGGATTCACCATCGATGATGTCACTGGTGGACGGGTTTCTGAACTGCCCACAGCCTTCCTATGAGACACAGACTGAGTAGGAAAGAAATGTGATATTTTATCATGAACATTAGTTAGGACCAATTATAGGAAGAGAAGTTGAAAAGTGGTGAAGTGGTCCTTTAACACTTTGTGCATTTTGCTATGCATGAGCCTCATGAGGTTACAACTACAAACATTACAGTATGTCTGACAAGTTCTCCGCAGACACAAGCAGCTGCGTGATTGGTATAGAGGGAACATTTACAGTATTATCGTTTCTGAGTGTCGAGTGGAAACCTCATTGTGTTCAAAACTGTGATGTGACATGTTTTCAGCTTGTAGATCGGCTATTTTTCTCCTTTAATGTGACACTGTAGTATGACAAAGTATGGCATTAACTCATTCGGCGCCATCTGGTGGCTGAATTTGCCCTACAGCAACGATATGTATATTACTGTGCGTAATGTGTTACTGTACAGTATTTCTTTGGAACCGAGTTAATGGCAATCGATTCCAAATAAGGTATGAACACTCACCGTTCACGATTTTTGTTTTTCTTTTATAATGACATCCATGACATTTGATTTGAGGCCACATCTGCAGAGTCCCATGAGTTTAAAATACTCAACGGTCTAGGTGCCTGCTTGACCTCCCTTGTAAACATGTCAACAAGGACACACAGACTATTACCAAAATGGCCTTCAGAGTTTGCACCTGCACACACCAAATGCCATTAGGTCATCCAATACTTAGACATGATGCAATGTTTCTAAGAATAGATGCAGGATCTCCCTTATAAACCTCATTGACCTTTGGAGCAAACAATGTCAACCTCTCTGCAAACAAGTCATGGGCAAATATCCAACTTCTAAAAGGTTCCTATTAATAGCGTTGCATGTCTCTCCACGTTAAGATGTAATGTTCTGCTGCACTGATAAACAGGCTATAGTCCTTCGTACAGCTGGCCCGGGTTCAAATCTGACTCAACTCACCAAGGCTCTCTGCAGCATGTCACCCCTACCCTCTCTCTCCAGCCTTTCCTATCTCTATCAAAAATAAAGCAGAAAATAAAAAATAAAATAATAAAAGCAGTTTGGAGTTTGGGCATGAGATGAGATGTATGAGTGCGTAGTGTTGCTGCTGGGCGTGAAACAAACCATGGATTACACTGTGCTCTGAACTTCTGAAGATCCCTCCTCACGCTCTTTCAAATTCAACTCGTCTTCATTCCTTTGCCCCGGCCCCACCCCCACCCCTGCAACCCTCGACCCCACCACAGGCTTATGAGATTGGACATGGCAGCACACAGAGAATGAGCTCCATACAGAGTACCATCCTGAGAGTTCATTTAACCACATGAACCCAATACGAGCTTGTAGATCAGCTATTTCTGCTATTTGACATACAGCAGTAAGTACAGTATATAGTGGTTAACTCAGAAAGTATACAAATGTAAACATACAGATGTAAACCAACCATGCCGTGTAGTTGAACAAGGGGCCGGGTCTAGAGTGAACAACGACATTGTTCAAGGTTTATTACAGTCTGAACACAGGGCTGGGCTGCCAGCACCCAAGGCACAATATGGCATCCTGGACCTCTCAGCGGCAAATAGAGGACACTCGTGGGTGCACTCGTCATGCTACAAGGAGGCTGGTGAGAACCCAATGTGGCGCTCACTGTACACTTGATTCATTTACGTTATACACTCAAACAATTATTACACTACACATGCACACACAGATCTTAAAAAGCAAGGACATGCACTGCACATGACTCCATGGACACGCATGCACACACGACACGCACGCACGCACAGTCACGCATGCGCACGTGTGCATAGTTGCGTACACACACACACACACACACACACACACACACACACACACACACACACACACACACACACACACACACACACACACACACACACACACACACACACACACACACACACACAAATACAGTACAGCCACACCATCTGCAAATGAACACACATGCACACGCACCCATATGTACGCACGCAGTCGCACACACGCACCGCATAAAGGAAACCCTGCCCTGCAGCCGTACAGACAGAGAGGCCATTGAGTGCCTGTGTTTGTTTAAATGGTCATAAGTCTTCTCGTCAAGCTTGCAGAGAGAGATGGCGTTTGGCGAACATGGCGAGAGGCACTCAGGGCAGCAAGGAGGCAGGTATATGTACTGTATGAGTGAGTGAGTGAGTGGGTGAGTGAGTGAGTGAGTGACTTGGCACCTCCTAGTTCAATAAACAGTGCCTATTTGATTGGAGTACTGGAGTTGGACTAAAATGAGAGTGCTGGGGCTGAACAGGCAGGAATGTCAGCAAACACCGCAACCCCCCCGGTGCCAAAGAAACTCAGAAAATACAATCCCCATAAAATACCAATAGGGGGGCTCGATCGCCACCGTGCAAACTGTGCAACAAACATCTGCATGAGATTATCACATTTACATTTTATGATTGAACAACACAGAGGAACAGTTTATAGTCCTGTCCATGCCTGAGACGTCATGTGATCTATCCGCACATGCAAGTGATTTGGGGGCCGTTTTGGTTCTTTAAGGAGAGCGTGTTACCTGTTGTGGAAACATGCTGTCAAATATTATAGCTGCCAAATGCATTCCGACATGTAGCGCTCTCTCATTAGGGACTGCTAAGCTAAGTCAAACACCCTGCTAACACCACAGTGGTCTTTCTGTTTCCATCTGGGGAGTTTCACACTGTTGTCAAATAATATAAGTGAGATAAAGAGACCTTTCATTTGCACCATCATCAGTGCAATGCCTAATTTATGCTCCACCGTACGTTGCCGTGCGCCCGAAACAAAAACAGCAGATATCTCAAAGCTCAGAACGCGTCGCGAACGCAAACTTGTACATCTGATATTTTCCACATTTACGCAACATTATGCAAGGTATAACTCACGCTTCAAAGGGGCTGTAACAACCATGAGGTTGCAGCAATCAGCACTTGTGTACTATGATTGATCTACCAATGTTATTTTTAACAATTCCTCTGGTTGACCTGTTGGTAGGTGCCACCTGCAACAGCGTTTGGTATCGCTCCACCATTTGAGACAAGCTATGTTTTTGTCCTGCAGTGTTCCACATCGCACCTGTAGGTGGAGCTCCACAGCCCTCTCCTTCCAATGAAAGATCTGCCACCCCACTAACCCAGTTCTCCTTACTCATTCACTCACCCCGAGACTGAAGCCGCCTTCACATCAATACAAAAGAGTGCATGCAACACTATAGTAGTAGTACACATATAGACGTGCACACATGCATGGACAAGCACACACACGAGTGATACCTGCAGGCACTAGACCTCTGTTCATATCATACTGGCCCTCTGTGAAGTAGGGCAAGAGAATCTTCTGCTTTGTGTGCGTACACAACACGCAACACTCACACCACACATAATAAACCTGGAGATGAATTGATCTATATTTAATACTTTGTTCATAAGAAGTTACATTAAATAATGAACGTCCTTACAGTAGTTTCATAGAGCTATCTTTTTTTGAGGGGCGCTAGCCCCTCCTATATTCAGCTTTAGGGTAGAACATTAAATGCCATTGACAATGAATGGAGAATTGACATCATATGTGTCTCGGTATTTTTGTCCTACACAAAGATAACATTCCCATTAACAATGAAGCAATAGATCAAACTCAAATTCGTCACACACGTTACCACAGTGAAATTTGTTCTCCGCATTTGACCCATCTCTTGGAGCGCTGAGCCACAGCCAAGGAGCGGTGAACTGCAGCCGTGCCGCGCTCGGGAATCATTTGATTAGTTGATTTGACCCCCCAATCCAACCCATTGCTGAGTGCCAAGCAGGGAGGCATTGGGTCCCATTTGGGTCCAGTCTTTGGTATGATCGAACCCCGACCTCCCAGTTTCAGGGTGGACACAAGGCCACTGTCTGGTCAGATGATAAGAGCGCCCCTCACTTCACACGGGTGTGATTTTTAATACAGAACATGTGTAATGCATAATAATGCATTCTTCCAGAGTCATGTGTATTCAACTCATTTTTGAGTGGTGTAAACCACTCCTACAACTGGCTTTGTTAGTGCAGAAAAAATTAGCATGGTTGCTATGTTCACCCTGTTCACCCGGGTGTGATTTCAACCACTCCTACAACTGGCTTTGTTAGTCTGTGCAGAAAAAATGAGCATGGTTGCTATGTTCACCCTGTTCACCCGGGTGTGATTTCATTACGTCAGACATGATTTCATTACGTCAGACAGGCTATATAAGACCTTACACCACTCAGTTCACACGGGTGTGATTTTTTATTATTTAACATTGCGGGGACTCATTCTTGTCTATTATTTGTTCTGTGATTGTGACACTTCAGTAGAAGTGTTTCCTAATTATCATCTCACTTAAGATCTGTTCCCACGTTCTTACAGTGGGAAAGAGAGAGAGAGAGAGAGAGAGAGAGAGAGAAGCAAATAGGTTTATGTTTCTGTCTCTCTCTTGCTACTCTACGGTAATAGACTGTGCCCCAGCAAGGGTCTTCATGGTTTAATGGGATTTTACTCACAACAGAAATTGGTGAGCGCAGGCTCATCATTTACACATTTACTGTTGTAGCACGCTAATTACTGTAAATCCCTTTACTGCGCTAAAATCAGACCTAAACAAATCAACAGTCATACGTCTTCACTACACCCATTCATAAAATCCCCCGTGCAGCTTAGGTGGTACAGTGGTATCTCCGTGAGCTGTTCTCCTTCCCTGTCTGTGCGGTCCCAGCCCTCTCTCAGCATCCCTGATGAGGGCCTTATTAAAACAATCTTGCCAATTAACATTCCTGGCCCCCGGAGCCCCTTCAACCCTCCCCCCAGACCTTCTCTATTGCTCCTCCAAACCCAATCACCCCTCCTCACCCTATCGACTGCAGAGCAGCTACACACTGCTCGGGACCCTTAAGTGTGGCTCGGCTGAGACGGGGTCAGGGAGGCGCCTTTAATTCCCTTTCTCCTTCTGAGAACTCTGAAACTCAAATCAGGGTGTGTGCGTGGGTGCGTGCGTGTGTGTTTGTGTGTTTACAGTACGTTTGGACTGTCTGTACATCTATCTGCCCGTGTCTTTGTACACGCCTGCATGTTTTGCTGAGTATACAGGTATAGTGCATTGTTTGTATGCTTATGTTGCATGTGTCTCGTGAAAGAAACAGGGACAGACCGGCAGAGAGAGAAAAGAAGTCAGACAGGTTGTAGAGGGCGTATAATTGAGTTAGAGCACCAGGTAGCATGTTTTATGGACTGTGCAGTTTATACAAAGGCTCCTAATATGACTTGACGTGCAATGATATAGGCTCACCTGTGCAGGGTGGACAGCTTGTGATTCTGAGCAGAAATGGGGAGCCTGTCAGCTAGTTCACTCACACCAGCTAGGAGATTACATCCACACAGTAACATCCTTAGTGCTAATTTAACTGACAGTGAAAAAATGTACCTTTCCAGGTTAATTTCTACACTCCCACAGTAAAATAAACACTGAGGATTTTACTGTGCACAACACCCGTCGCCGGAGTGCGGCATTTGACCCAGCGCTTACCCTCATCCCGAGTGTTTAGGAATAAAAACATCTGCTCCAGATATCTCCACTTGCCTATTAAGCCAGAGATCCCAGGAGCAGATAAGGGTGCCTTCTCCAGCCTCTCACTCATCTTCCAAAAACAGAGATCTATTACAGACAGCGCTGGAGACTGATATTGTGTTATTCTATAGCGGTGCTGTGCAAATAGTCACCAGGGCCAGAGTGGATGAGACCCTGGTGTTGAGCTTACAGAGGAGGCCATCGACCCCAGTCTGGGCGTCTGGCTCTGTTTCGGATCAGAGATAATGGATATCATAAACATAATCCAACCTCCTACCCATTGCCACAGCTCGACTCAGCTGGAACCGCCACTGGCTGACACACGACAGCTTCCACTGTACGCTAGGCTCCAATGCTGTGGATATGCCGCAGCTTGTGTTTGAGAGATTGCATTTTGGTAGTTGTCGTTCACTTCAGTATGCTTTCTGTGCCTCTAACATGGGCTACGGTTGATTAAACTGTTCTTAATGAGATCCGGTGGAGGTTGACATGAGGTTTCTCTCTCATCTGCAGCATTATGCCAAACCATCTTAATACAAAGCAGACGAGCTGGAAGGTCTCCCTTTGATCTTAATTTGGCGTAATGGAAATCTTAACCTAATACACTTAGTTCCCAATGAAAGTCTAATTTGATAGAGGTTTAAGGAGGCTGGAAACAGTAGGAGTGAGTGATTGTTGTGAGGAACGCAAGTCTCTCGGCGAGGGAGAGGACTGTAAGCTAGCATTACATCAACGGCTGTTGCGGAGGTAACTGGGGGTGGAGGAGAAACCCGATAGCGGCTGTGTGGGGAGGAAACAGGCAGCCCGAGAGGAAAGAGGGATTGAGGAGGGGGTGAGAGGGGAAAAAACCCAAGGGGATCCAAAGTAACGTTACAGCCGATCCTTCAGCCTTTCGTCATGGCCACTTTCATTTCCACCAAGCGCTGGGGAGAGAGGGAAGAGAGGATGGAGGAAGACTGAGGAAACGAGGAATAGGTTGGGAGGTTAAGTTGAAGTGTAAGTGTGTGGGGGGTGGGGTAGGCTAGGCTAGGGGGTACCAGAGATAGAGCACAGAGGAATGTTAAAGAGGGTAAGACGAAGCAAATAAGGGTCCTGGGATCCCAACATGTGCTGCTCCAGAGGGGCACATCTTTCTCTGATCAGTAAGCGTCCCCGTCCCAATGGCTTCCACATGCACCCTAAACTCTCCCAGATGGACCCAGGGAAGATGAAAAGATGGCCATATCCCTATCTAAGAAGGGATCCGTTACACTGGGAAGACATAGACAGAGACAGAGAGAGAGAGAGAGAGAGAGAGAGAGAGAGAGAGAGAGGGACAGATATGAAATTAGATCTTTAGTATAGGCATGTTACAAGGGCATGTACTGTACGGCTACATTATCATTGCCAAACACTTTGCCGCTATAGATTTACACTATATGGTTGTCAAGTTGTCCAACAAGCAATATCAAGCATGGCTGATGCCAAGGAGAACATTTCATATGCGTGCCAAAAATTACACTGATCCCTGTGAAATTTACACTGTGTAAGGTTTCAGGACTGATGTTAAGCCCAGCATTTTCCATCTTCATAAGAAGGGGCTCAAACTAACGAAAATAGGGAAAAGTGCCCTCGTAGTTTTTCTCCTTTGTTTTATGAGTTTCTTTGCTACTGTTAACATGGCTGAAACATCCTGGAGAGCTGATTTATGATCTGTCTCTCTCTCCAGGGCACAAAGCCCAACCCTGTAGCAGGGGGAAATTTAAGGCTACTACACCAACATACTCACAGCCGACTCCAAAATATCCACTAGATTTATAGAGGTGGGAGAGAAATCCTTTGCTCTCTTCCCTGCTCGGTCTCAAGGAGTCAGACGTACTGAGCACAGACAGAGCTAGGCTAGGTTAGATTTACCCTCATTGTGAGTTGAGCAGTTTTATGGTGCATTCTGGGTAAACATCTATTCTAGCAATGACTTACATTTATTTCATGCAAGACTACCTTCTCTAAGACACTCCAGTCTGTTTAATCCATCTCTTTACTCGACTGTGGAATTGGCAACGTTTTTTTCTTTTTTTCTGAGGTCATACTTCCTAAACCGCATGAGGAAAATTTCCCCAAGAGTGTTTATTCTTGAATCATTCATGGCATGCATGTGTAAAAATACACAGCGACCATAAGCTGGTGGTCTAATAATGTACAGTATAGACTTACAATTGCAATGCTTTGATGTCCCTACATTGACACTACATGGTCACACTGTTTGTGTGGATGGGATAGATGCCGTTTATGATGAGATATAAGCATTCAAGCAATTAATTACATCCAGAAATGTTGGACAAAGCCAAATGTCGAATTTGTTCACAGATAAAGTGGAATATATATATATAATTATTTTCACTAGTCATTATAAAGGACAGCTTGTGTCTTTAGAGGACGAGTCGGTGACATCTTAAGTAAAATACCCCTTCTGGCAGTTCAACTTCTTTTGAACAAGGAAGGCCTCTGGCATCCATGGTATGAAATATATCAGGTTTATTGTAAACAAAAACATTCACTGGTGGCATGTTTCAATTGCTCATTTAAAAAGGGAACCTTATACCCGTAGTTACATTCTTTCTTTTGTTTGTTCCCTGGTCTGTTCTGTTAGATTATCCGTCCTTTCTGTTCTCTTATTATCTTTCCATGGTTGCGGTCCTTTGAATAAAACAAACATTGCCTGATCTACCTGTATTGGATATCCAGACTGTGATATTAGGCAGCTTCCTATGCCACGGGAGTATTCGCATAAAATCCACAAACAACTCCATGCATTAATTTATTTTATTTATCGTATTTAATCATGTGAGGAGGTGTATGACAGAGAAGCCTTCAGAGCTAACCATTAAGTAGAGTATCATCATCACTCACTCCCATGTTCACCCCCTACCCCACTGTGATCTGCTGAGCAGGTGCCTATAGGGACCTCTGGATCACCCCTCCATAAAGAATCACACTCAACATGGATGCCATTCTCGACATCCAAAGGCATGTGGTCAGTGCAAAGCCTCCGTGCATCGTAGAGGGATTACGTAGAGAGGAGCCCATCTGGAAGAGGCGGGGGACCGGGGAACCGGGGTGGGGGGGGGGGGGGGCTTAAGAAATGGAAAGGAAAGACCTGGGCCGGGTGATGCAGAGGGTTGGGGTGAAAGACGGAATAGGAGGAAGAGAAGGGGGGCCAGATGTTTGAGTCTCCTCCCTGCCAAAAGGAGATGCCGAGATGCATGAGCGAGTACGTGTGCTGCTGGACCGGTAGGCTGGAGAGTTGGGTGTGCACTGTGTAATCAGGCCATGTGAGAGGACCGGTAGACTGGAGAGTTGGGTGTGCACTGTGTAATCAGGCCATGTGAGAGGCAACAGAGGCTAAGCAGGAGATCATTTGAAGGACAGATTAAACCTTGGCAGAAGGTTGAAATGCCTGAGAGGAAAACCCCTGTCATCATTCAATTAAGAAATGAAATCTAAGCTTCAGTATGATGACACTACACTACAGTATGCAACACTGCGTGCTACTTTTGGCTTCTGGATTGTTTACTTAAGCGAGTGAGAGAGAAAGTAGGAGTTGAACATGGGTTGTTTTGTGTGTGTGTGTGTGTGTGTGTGTGTGTGTGTGTGTGTGTGTGTGTGTGTGTGTGTGTGTGTGTGTGTGTGTGTGCGTGCGTGCGTGCGTGCGTGCGTGCGTGCGTGCGTGCGTGCGTGCGTGCGTGCGTGCGTGCGTGCGTGCGTGCGTGCGTGCGTGCGTGCGTGCGTGCGTGCGTGCGTGCGTGCGTGCGTGCGTGCGTGCGTGCGTGCGTGCGTGCGTGCGTGCGTGCGTGTGCGCGCGTGTGCGTGTGCGTTAAAGACTGCCAGGCCAGTGGTACAGCTCATTTAGCACCTGCTGAACCAACTGGCTTACCACACTCACTGGGCTGAAGTGTAAAACAAGCAAATGTTAAAACCAAACACCAAACACTCTGTTCTCCTAGCAAACAAACTTTGCCTTGGCATTGAGGGGTAGAAGGAAAGGGGAGTTAACGAAAGACACCACCGGCAGCGGAAGTAGCCCCTGCCTCTCCTCTCCTCTCCTCTCCTCTCCTCTCCTCTCCTCTCCTCTCCTCTCCTCTCCTCTCCTCTCCTCTCCTAACCTCTCCTCTCCTCTCACTCTCCTCTCCTCTCCTCTCCTCCGTATCTCCTCCTGAAGAGCAGAGAGAGGTCAGGACTCAGTGAATAGATAAACTCTCCCTCCATGCTTAGTTCCTAGCCATCTACTGAGATAAGACATGCCTCACGTTCCTTACGGGGAGGACAGCTTGGCTCTGCTACAGCAGTACTGCATCTCACTATCGAAGCAGATCAGCACACGCATCCATGTTTACTTGTTTTTTCTACCAGACCCAAATATGAAAACAAAGCCATGATAAGAAGGCATGGAGCTAAAAAGCTACATTGTGCGCAACAAAGAGGAAAAACTAATCTGGGCACGGATGCGACGGGGCTTGTTGCCCTCGAGAGTGGGGCAGATGAGGGCGCTCCGTTTGTTTTGGGACAAGGGGAAAATAAAGCAGAGTGGTTCTCATGGTATGCGGGTGAGACCTGCCTGAGAGTTCCAGCCCATAGGGGTAGGGTGAATTAAATACTCCTCCAACATTTCTATTGAGTCTGGTGTATCAAATATATTCGGTGGGGTTTCAATATCTCAGAATAAAAGCTTTGGTGAAAACCGCACATAGCTTAGCTAAATTATAAAGAAACATTCAATTTCCCTGCAACCAACTGGATCCAACCACAGAGTTTTGGGAGACTCCAAGACATTCTGCCCCATTGTGTTTCTCGGGTCTACAGTAAAAGTGCATGTGCCTTGCATTGTCAGACACAGAGCCCCTCCCAAGATGTCTGTATTTGTGGGAGATAGCATCTCAGTGTGCCTCCTCCTCCTCAGAGCTCTGTGGCTTTTGTGAGACGTCCAGAGCCTGTGGGAGGCAGCACACCTGCACAACAGACAATAGGAGAGACTGCTGTATAGATGCGGTTTTGTCTTTGAAGTGGTGATGGATGTGAGCTCAGTACCTGGGGCCCTCTTCTATCACACGTATCACTCCGTGGTCTTTGACGAGAACATGCTTTGAGAAGAGTCAACTAGAGCTTTTTAAGGATATTCAGGAGGTTGGTTGACCCACAGTTCCACATTAGATGAGATACACACATTGAGACGCACGCAAAGCAAAAACCACAACACTGTGTGCGTGGAAATGGTTACAAACGCTCCAACCTAAGTCACAGTGAATGTCAGCTGGTCAATATTGAACTCAGCAGATGTTCATCGCCGTTAATTGGCGCAGAGACGGATCAGAGTTAGGTATTAAAACAGAGAAGTTGAGAATGTACTGGTTGCCAGGTGGGGGGTGTACACATTTTCGATTGCTTGGCTGTTCCAATCACGCACACCATAGCACACCATGGAAGATGATTGGAGAAAGAAGAGGGGTAGCTCTCATATTGCGATATAAAAATCACATTTCTTACCAGAATATCACAGACTCACCTCATTTCTCTCTTCACCATGTATGATGTTAGTGTGCTGTCCAACAAGCCTCCTAACCATCAACTAGCTGTGAAATATGGCATCATAAACGGCAGCAGGTTTTTGATTATGAATAATCCATGAATTATTCAAAAAGTACTTATGGTAGCATTTCTCTCTCCCTCCATCTATTCCCCCCCCCCCCCCCCCCCCCCTCTCTCTCTCTCTCTCTCTCTCTTCTCTCACCCTTCCTTTCTTCATCTTCCGTGATGAGTTGGACCAATCCTCCTAACACCTGTCTTCCAGTAGGAAAGCTAAAAAAAAACAAGACTAAACATTCCCGGGGCAGTGATGGAGAATGAGGGTGGGGCAGGGAGCACATGGCAGCGTGTGGAACACAAGCTACTGTACCAAAACACTGTGAATGACTGGTGTTAAAGTGGACACCTCACCTCTTCATTGAAGCACCTTTGAGGGTGACAACGAAGTCAAGTGAGTGGAAACCTTGACTAGGGTAGCGGAGACAGGCCAAGCATGCCAGACACATGCGTTGACTGCGCCAGCGCCAACTCTGTCAGCACATAGCTAAGTAGCCTGGCGGCACTGTCCTTAAAAATCCCTGTGTCTGACCCCGTATCTGTCACCATCTATTTTACTGCCTCCTCTTCAAGCACAACCTCATGACTACATATCATCATCAGCACAGCACTACAGGCCTTAGAATAATTATATACATTGCATCTTACTGTACATCACTGTAGTCTGCTGGAGTGATAGGAGCCAATGGGGAATAAGACAGTCATACAGGTTCCTTCCCTCAGCCACTGACAGATAAGGCCATATGTCTTACCTCAGTGATGACTATACTCTCTAGGGGCCACAGCATTGTTACAAAGATAAGGCTTTATTTTAATCCTTAATGTTTTGTGTTGTATCCCAAACAGACGTTTCTAGGAAGCCTTAGAACAGCTTAGAAGAAATCTTTCTTTCTTTTGTTTTTGTATAGCCACAAAAACAAAAGATTATCATCTGCAACATTATTATCATGATTATCATGTGCAGTGTTGTGCAGAGTCTACCTCTGAGAGTGTAAATGGACCCTCTCAGGAATTTACTGTGCTTATACAATTCAGGCCACCAAAGAAAGGTTTATGAGATGCCTTCCAGTGGCCACTTGGACGAAGTCTTTCATGGGATACAGGTAGCCCTGTAGCCAAACAACACTGTGGTAATTTAGGCCACCAAGGGAAATTGGTTTCCACAGCCCACTTAGAAGTCTTTCGTGGTGCATGTACAAGTGGCCCCTGGAGCCAGACCAGTAATTTTGTACATCCATAGTTCCATACAGACCGAAGAGTTGCTCTCCACTCTATCCCAGCTGTGAAATACAGTCCATTTACCATTTACCAATACAGAGTTTCTCTCAGCTCTAGGGGCTCCATTTTCGTCACCGCTAAACCCCTTATCCCTAAACTTCTTTGCCTTTTTGTACTATTTTGCTAAACATTTTTGAATAGTTAAAATGGCCAGTCTAAAGCTCACAACGTGAGCACAGAGATAGTCTCTTATTGACTTAGTCCAGTACACACAGGCAAACAAGATAGTCTCTTATTGACTTAGTCCAGTACACACAGGCAAACAAGATAGTCTCTTATTGACTTAGTCCAGTACACAAAGGCAAACAAGATAGTCTCTTATTGACTTAGTCCAGTACACACAGGCAAACAAGATAGTCTCTTATTGACTTAGTCCAGTACACACAGGCAAACAAGATAGTCTCTTATTGACTCAGTCCAGTACACACAGGCAAACAAGACAAGTCACAAAGGAGATACTATGATGAAAAGTTCTCAGCCAAGAATTGACTTTTCTGAAATAGCACCACTAATGAGAAGGAAAATGCAATCAGTCATTGAAATAGATGGTGCATGACATCCATTCACTAGTTTAAATTCTCTCTCTCTCTCTCCCTCTCTCCCTCTCTCCCTCTCTCTCTCTATCTCTCTCTCTGCAGCACTCGCTAACACATAGCACATACAGTAGGCTGACTCATATGCACACAGTCACTGAGGGCACTTGGCATAAGCAGTGTTTTTCTCACTCAGAACACACATGGCTGGTCACACTTAATATTATATTATTTATTTAATTATGTATTTATCATAATTTCTTATTTCCTCGTCCTATCCCATCCAATCAGATTTCCATGGGTGCACACATAGTCACAGACTTAATAACACATCCACACATCTAACACACTTCAAATGATGTGTTCCAGATCAGAGCCCCAACCACTAGCAATGTACATTGTTTAGAATGGGTGAGGTGATCAAATGCCACTGTGATAAGAGCCATTTAGGGCCATTCACAAGAAATAGGTGAGCCATGTCCAGGCTTAAGGGTCTCTCCATCTGTCCAGTAAAAGCCCCCTGTCACTGCCACACACGACCGTCCTCACCCACTCAAGAGTCACGACATGCGTATATGTCCATCATGGATGATGCATAGAATAACATCTCCCCACTCATGGATGCATGAGCGTGTTCGAGAGCACTCGTTGCACTGCTATGTTTGTGTGTCCTATTAAATGATTTGAGCTCCTTTGCTTAGCTTGACTGTGTGTGTGTGTGTGTGTGTGTGTGCGTGCGTGCGTGCGTGCGTGCGTGCGTGCGTGCGTGCGTGCGTGCGTGCGTGCGTGCGTGCGTGCGTGCGTGCGTGCGTGCGTGCGTGCGTGCGTGCGTGCGTGCGTGCGTGCGTGCGTGCGTGTGTGCGTGCGTGTCAGTGATTGTATCACACCACAGGGCTTATTACAGAAACCGTGTTACACATTCTGAATGGCTGCTACGCCTATAAAGGGCTTTACATAGCACGCCACGACAGAATAGTTAGTCTTACACTCTGTGAGAATGTACAAACATTCCTGTGTCAAACCTTCCAATGTTTAATCTCTGTACTGAAAATCCTGAAATCTTTGCACATCTCTCTGCTAATACACCAGCTGTTGTTGTCAATGAAGGCTCCAAATCAGTTTCCATTCTTGAAGTGGCCTGCACCTTTGACTCTAGCTTAGAGGAAGCTTTTATGACCAAATACCAGCAGCTCCTCCAAACCATCACAGAGCTATAGGCTGGTTATAGGTGCGTTCATTTTTGGCAGCCTTGGGCATGCTGAACAGTTTGCAAAATTCGGTGCAATCTCTTCTACTATGTGTAGAAGTGTGTGCGCGGTCCTGTGACCTGCTCTGGCCTCGAGGCCTGTGCAATAGGACAGCACTGATGGTCTCCAGTTAGTTCTCTATCCTGGAACAGAATTCCTTGGCAGGTCATCATGAAGTACAAAAGGCCACAGGCACATGGATCATATCCAGGATACCATGCTTGGTTTTTATACCTCAATCTCCTGATAGAGAAAACTAAACATTCTAGGCATAGATCACTATATTTTCCTGCAGCCCTGCAGTTAAACAATTCCCACTCAGATAACCACGCTAATGGAGCCTCTGGGCAAGCCCCAAGTCACAATTATACTTTAAGAGGGCAATATTTGCATTAAACTAAACTGTGTGAGTTCAGTTGTCTACTCTACACAATGGCACATTTGTTGAAGTCCTGATATACAGTATTTGTCTGAGAGGTCTTTCTTTCTTCTCTCCTGCTCTGTCTTTCTTTTCCTCAGGCCAAGGGGAAAATGATTCTGGTTTTCTCTCTGCCTTGCTCTCTCCCCCATTTTTGTCACAGCTATTATTTCATGAAATCCGACACTCAATGTTCTGTTTCTTTTCAATTTCCTTTTCAGCGTGGCCCGAGTTTTCCCTCCTCCCATTTCAACCGCCTCTTATAGCTTGGTGAAACGTGCCAAAAATATCCTCATGCCCAGTAACAACAAACACCACTTAAAACTTTGTTCTATTAAATCCTCCATTCCTCGTTCAATACACGAGCAAAGAACAGTGGGTCATTCAGTTCTCCACAGAGAAACGTGTCTCTCTTCACCCAGAATCTTTGCATTGGCTCCTGTTGTACCTCTAAGTGTGTTTGCTCCCTCCTTTAGAGAGTTTGTGCAAAAACAAGTGCAAAAACAATCTCAAAACATACACAGACGACAAGAGCACCACAGTCTTTCCTCCCTCCCTTCACCACGACTTCCCCTCCACATAGATAATATCCACACTAATGTGAAAGAAGAAAAGCGAGCTAATTGACCAGAAATCAAAGCTAATTGACTCCTATTTAGCCTCTTCCTGTCCCGCAGCAGTAGGGCTCCGGGAGGGTGTGGGTGGTGGTCTCAAGCCACTTCACAGAGTACCACCAACAAAGGTAATAGGCAGAAGGAAGTGTGACATTGGGCTTGATCCTGGCTGTCTTATGTATCTGAGTCTCCTATCTGTGGGGTGTGGTGTGCTACTGAGCTACTGTGGTGTGGCTGAGCTACTGGGAGCAGAGGCCCTGACCTGCGTTAGCTTCTGCTCCATTGGCTTAGCTGATACACATCTCCTCCTCGGGCTGTTCCCACCATAAAGACTCATTCAGGCATTTCCACTGCATGGAGGAATTACCCAAGGCCTACCCTCTCTCCTCGCCTCGGAACGCTTCTGACTTTCCTTTCCGGCATGATGTTTTAACATTTCCTCTGTGTGTCTGCATTAATAGGTGTGTATCTCTTGCGCACGTGGCCCAGCGAGAATTGCTGACTTGATTTTGCCTGCTCCATGGGTGACAAAGTGGAGCATGGCAATTGATCTATGAGGTGCAAAAGCAGAACATGGCGATGGGTAATAAAACAAATGAAGCAAGACTTAAATGATGTTTGCAACCACCGTGACTACATGACCTACATTTGAAGAGTGGAGGAATGCTGATGCTTATCTACTGCAGGCTTTTGCCGGAGGGACAAGATGAGTCAATGTGGTACATAAAAAAAAACCTTGTTATTCACTCTAAAGTTCTCTTGGCTCCCAGCTGCGAGGGATCACTGCTGAGCAGGCGAGCGTCGTCTTTTACTGATGCTGCGATAGTTTGCTTTGCGCAACATTCTGTGAGGACCGCCATAAAGTATCAGACGAAAGCCCCAGCAGGGTTACATTAAAGGAATTCCTGTGAAGCCTCACCACTCCAAAGCATCGCGTGGGGAACAGGATCCTTGTTTCTGCTTTACCCCCTTCTACACAGATGCCAAAGTCATTGTTGCTTCAAGCCGTCTTTTCAGATGGGGAACCGGATCCCACTGACTGCCAGTGTCACCAGCGCCCCCCTGGTCCTCCCTTGTCATTCAATCCCACCTCTCCTCCTCACAGGAATGCACTCCACTCTTTCTTTATTCTTCTCACCTCTCATTCTTTTTTCCCCTTCTCTCTGGACTCTGGTGCCCCGGGCAGTCTGAATCAGTGTGTTGGGTTCTGTCACATGTATTAAGCTTGTATAAAGTGAAACGGGAGACAGTGACCTCCTCCGTGTCCAGCAGCCCCAAATCCCAGGCCCCTCGTCTGGTCAGTGTCAGAGAGCAGGAACCCGTGGGAGGGAGGGTGAGGTAAGATGATGGGGCAGCTAGGCCAGAAGACGGGCTGAGAACATGAGCATGTCAGGCTCCACAGAGAGATGACACTGGATCTCAGTGAGTGGACCATGAGGAATGTTCTGCAGAGGGTTTCCGTTGACTGAACCTCATCACTCTAGGCTGGACCACGCTAGAGTACTCAGAGAACCATCTGCTCTGCTGTCTGAGGACAGGCAAGCATAGTCTCTCTAGGATCCAGACCAAGAAAAATAAATGATGCTCACTGGCGCAACATGTCATATCTCGACATGGGGTAGACAGAAACATGGCCACTTCTTTTTTAACGCACTGCCACTGACACACTTCAACACGATCCCGTGGAGAGAAAGAAAACCTTTTTGTGTCCCATTAATGGACAAAACTAGCGGCAATTATAGAGGGGGCTCTTCCATTACAGAGGGGAGGGCTATATGACACCCCCTACCTGGGTAGACACGACAACTCTCCACACTTCACATTAGCATAATCTACGTTCACCACGTGGACAGCAATTTGTCTGGAAAAATATTTTTCCCCACAGGTTCATAATTGGGAGGGAGTCCATTAAAAACAACTGAATTACCATCACAATGGGCTCACCATACGGTATGATGCTGCCAGTGTTTGAGAGAGTAATTGGCTCCATTAAAGCAGGATAGTGTACGTGAAAATGAGATTTTGACGGCATGCTTTCCTCTATTTGTGTGTGTGTCGTTTTTGATATGTGCCAGACTAGTAATTGTATGTCTAGTCTACTGTTCAGATGTCATGCTGAGATAAATTTGGAAGATTATAGCAGTTAGTATAGCAATTCTCTACAAAATAATACAATACTGACCAGTCAGTAGGGGTTGGCAGTTCAATTAACTTAAACTACATACTTTGTTCATCAGTGTCCCAGGGGTCTATAGGTCCGCTCCTTTTTCCCTCTACACCAAATGTCTTTGCCAAAAGACGCTTTGCATTGTGAGCTTGCAGATCGATGGTCCATGGTTAAGTTCTACTTGTGTCTGTCTGTCTGTCTGTCTGTCTGTCTGTCTGTCTGTCTGTCTGTCTGTCTGTCTGTCTGTCTGTCTGTCTGTCTGTCTGTCTGTCTGTCTGTCTGTCTGTCTGTCTGTCTTAAATGATCCATTTAAGACAGACAGTCTTAAATGGGAGTTTGAAATGATCCACTAGGCTGATTGCTCACCTCTGTACGGTATGGCCGGGCACTGGAGAGAATCCCTTTACAGTTTAGCCTTAATAAAAGCCCCTTTAACTCTGAAGCACCTGCAGCTCAGGACAGCTCATCTATAGCTAATGTTAACAAGCTGTACGGGAGCCGGCCCCTCTGTGATAAATCTGACCACTGGCAGAGCGCTCTTCCAAGCAGACCTTCCCTAATGATGAATGGAACATGTTGCAGCAGTCCTTGAAGCAACGGGGTTACTATCTGTCTCAATTGAGTTCAATGGCTTGTGATTTCTACGGCTGCGAATCATGTGTGCCCTAAAATAAATGAATGCAGTAAACCTATTACCTGTCTGAAATGGTGGCCCAATTATGACTGTCTCCTTCAGCATGTAGCCTTGCAAAACCAAACTGCATGAAATTGATTGCCCAGACACCTGGACCTCATTCAGTGACTCAATTTTCTTTCTCATTCTCTGACTCTGTCTGAATCTGTATATATCCCATCAAGGGGAACAGTTTTAAAAATACATCTAACAACGATTTTGTGTTCTATAAAAAACTAGAAGAACAAGAACAGAAACCGAGGCTGATCATTTGATGGCACAAACGCAAAGATGAACCCAATGCTTTTGCTGATAGTTGTGATATTTTAACAATAGATTTTTCAGATCCATTTGAAAGAAAGAGAGAAAGGGAAAGAGAGCAAGAGAGTGAGTTGGGGAAAGAGAAGCAGAGAGAGAAATGCATAACTTCCAGATGTTGAATAATCACCTGCCTCTCCATAGTGCCCTCCTTCCTCCTATATCATTAACATCCCTCATATTCTCTGATTATTTCATTCTATTCACTATTCTTCATCATTCCTGCCTTAGGAACCCCCCCTTCCCATTTCTGACCTCATCTATTAGACTCTCAAGGTTACTGGGCCGAGCACAAGGACAGTCCTTTGAGACAAACAGGGAAGCCATATAGGTCTTTGCAACGCATGGATGCCACAACTGTAGATAAATAGAGATGTTTTATGGTTGCCGGTGACAATAAAACACGCCGAGATGAGAGACGTGCTTGCAGGCCCATCTACAATGTGCACATTGTAAGCCTTTGTGATCTCAGAGGGATAGAAGGATATCCGACCCGACCCGACACAACACACATCGTTTGGCTCCTTCAAAATAAGGGTTGCACGAGTAAAATGCTGGTGAATTCATTGAAAAGTGTTAAGCTTCGGGTCAGCCGCTAGAAGAACTTATTCTTACCAGGTGAGCTACCACTGTGCCACCTATACAGCTTGTCTTTGAAATTCCTTTCATTTCACTTCACATAATATGAGACCTTGGTCACCTTGCCTGTGTTAATTAGTAAATGATGTTAATGACCATGCAATGTACCCTTAGTAACCAAAAAAAAAAAAAAGCAAAAACGGCAGACTGCAGGTTGTAAAATAATATTGCAGTACACAAAGCTTAGTGTGTCTCACCTGTCTGCATACGTACAGCATGCATGAGTGCACGCACGCACACGTGTGTCTGTGTGTGTCACACGGTGGTGGGTCCCACACAGCAGTAGCTGCTGTGTAATGCCGGCATAGGGGGTTGACTGCGAACCGGTCTCTCCTGACTCTTGTTTTGCATTCTTCATAATTAGAAGCGTTCGAGCATGCCAGGCATTCCTAATAGAGGTGTTTTACACTAACGGCTGACACCATCACTCAGTCTGAAGCCAATGGTTCTTTCCCAAAGGTCAACAGCCTTGTCTTCCTTTCCTGCAAGCTGCCCCATCTCCAACTTTGGGTGGGGTGGTGGGGACACTCATCTGCCTCTCTTGTTCCTTCTGTTTTCCCCTACCTCTATAACACCTGACAACCAACACTAGGGTAGTGTAATAGTTATACCATGCCCTCCCCATAGTGACGGATGGCTCCAGTGCTCCCTATAGCAATGGAGACGAATGCTAAGCATGCATTATTAAGGGCCAGGCCAGAGCGGAGCAGAATATTTTGATATTGAACCCCCCATCTTATGAATAATTCCAGCAGGGTTCCCCCAAAATGGATTACCTTGTTCCCTGTGTATTAGAGGAAGAGAGCCTGCTTCTTTGTCTCCAGGGGGTTCAGGTAGCGAAGGATGCTGGTGATTGGAGATAAGATTGCATGTTATAGAGGGCTCATAATAATATTTGCTATGGTAAGAATGGGGAGAGCTTGGTTGGTTTTTGGATGGTATGGCATTGTATATTCCCTTTGATCCGGTGGTCAAAAGACAGCTCCGTAGAGAGCTGCGCAGTTCGCACTGGGCAGAGGAGTGTGTGGAATGCAGAAGGAGGCAGGAGAGGTCTGGGTTAGGGGTGGGGGAGGGAGGGACAGGCCCAATTATCTAGCAGGCAGGGAGAGAAGGGAGCTGGGGGCTCTGCTACTTAACACTGGGCCAATTAGGGAAAAGTGAGACAGACTCCTGCCACTGGCCTGGTATACTGTACACCCCCACAGACAGACAGGCAATCAGACAGACAAACAGACAAACCCTGTTGAAAGATAGATAAACCAAGTAGAGGTAAAACCTTATTATATATAACATTTGGCACCACGCAAGCCGGGAACAATGCAAATCAGGAACAATGCACGTTGGGATTGCATGTATGCATTTGCCGAATATGCAATACTCGTTGTACACATTGTACACATTGAACCCGTGGTTGGATTTACGATTGCACTCCGTCTTGTCAGGTCATTTCCTCTTTCTCATTCATTTCAGTCTTTCATATGATCATTTAGTAACATTACAACATAAATAACGTTAAGTCCAACTTATTTTTTTTTAAATAACCACGAAAACTATCCTAGTTTTAAAACAAAAATGTTTTGTTTGGGCCAGTTAAAGAAGTAGGCTATTTTAATTACTAAAGGTTTAGTTGTGCATATGAGGTGTTCAACACAGTGAAAGAAGACAAGTGATGGATTATGGACATATTATATTAGGGTGATTTTCATACATTTATTTTTGCCTATAGACATACGGTACAGACATCTCTGATTTCTGCATGGAAACAATTACATTATTGTGGCTCCATTCAAATGAAGACCAGATTGTACAGTCAATGATTTAATTATCTAAATCGTGTTGACTGAATTATTATTAGTAATTAATTGATAGTGAATGAATCGTTGAACATTCATGTGAAATAAAAAATAATACATCTCTATTAATACATTCTTCAGTCTTGAAACATATGGGGATACATACTATTCTCACAGCTCAAGGAATAGAGAAAATACTAGAGGAACACTTTTTTTGACCAAGCTGAATTTGTTGACAACTACAGTAGCTTGAGAAATATCAAGATGATTATAACCTATGGGCTTATATACTGCTGGTATATAATTTCTGTCTGAGTGGCTTAATAGCGTTATTACTTAGAATGTAAGTATCCACTCCAACAAAAGATCTCTATGCTCGTGCCAGTCTTCGTGAGGTTTCTAATAATTTCCAATGAAGATTGACAATAATTACCCTCTCTCTTAGAGACTTATCGAAGTGACTGGGGATTATATCTTGTGGTAAACAGAGGAGGAGGACACAGTCTGCCTTTCACCAGGCTATGCCTTCCTCTCTTTCTAAAGTATTTCATCCCCTCTGTAGTAGAGTCTGCTGTACCACAAGCCTGATTTCCAGCACGTCTGCATCAAAGATAAATGAAACAATCAAGTGTACTCTGTTTAATTCAATGACAAAGTTAACAAACTTTAATTCATTCAGAAGCCTCACTATAGAGCTTTCATGTTTTGTAATCTGCCCCTTTTTTGTTAAAGGATTAGGGTAATTTAAAGCTATATAGCAGCTTACAATTTTTATGGGATCAAACTTGCACTGAATGCCTTGTGAATCCTTACAGTGGCCTTTTACAACTAGCTACTCGGGATGAGTCACTGACACAGACATGAATAATGAAATGAAGATTTCTCACAGCCAACTTGGGTCCTTAGTCATTGACCCACAGAAAGCGTGATAGGACTGACTGAAAATCCCCTTCAAATTAGCACCTCAGTTCCAGGAAAACATTGTATTCTGGTAAAAGCAACCCATATCTACCGTAAGCCATGGATGACTGTATACCGGCCTTATTATCTTCCACTTATTTTAATTTCTTTTCTTTAATTTTCTTCTGTCACCTCTAATTTTTTAACAATATAGACAAATTGTTCACTCATTTCAGGAATGTCTGGCGATGTCTCATTTAAGTTGAGGCAAATTGGAGGGTTTCTGATCTAAACTGCAATGCATTGCCCAGCCAAGTCAAGTCAAGTCAAAACAGTGGATTCTCTGGTTTCAGACCAGAGAGTGTATAATTTCAAGTACCACAGGAATGGAGCCTCAGCTCCGTATTGAGACAAAGCATAAACTCTCCTCTGAACGTAGTAGTGGCGCACGTACTGCTCTGAATTTGGTTTGCTGCTCTCCTGTTATCGCAGCAAATCCAGAAAATGGTCTCCAGTGCAATCAAGAAGACCACAGAATTCTCTCCAGCAACCTGCATTGCAGATTAGCATCTGCGTGTAGGGCTGGAGGACAGGCCCAATCATTATCAAAGTGCCAGCCTGTATTTCTATGTTCCAGGAATGCTCCTCTTTGATACAAGGAAGCATTTAGGTGTACACAGTAAAATCTGCAGTGTTAATTTATCCATCTGTTACTCCAAGAGCGACAAATGGATCCTTACCTGATTTGGTTACATTTGTATATTCTCAGAGTTCAAGTAATACTGAGGATTTGACTGTGGTAAACAGGATAAAGCGCTTCGTCCCCTATAGTCTACAGCTGGTTCCCAGTACAAAGGCTCATGCAAGCCAATAATTAGCCACATGTCCTCTTCACACGCTTGTCCTGACCCCTGAACTTTTTTACTCAGTGCTATTTCCTGTGACCCCGTTTTAGGCTCCTAATGTATGTGACCCTTTGATCAAAGAGCAGCGCAGATGTTTAATACATGCAAAGCCATTAGTCCCCTTTGGTGCTTTTAATGCATCATAATTTGGAGATAAGCAGATAAAAGGTCAAAGGGGCACTTGGCTATGACCTGGGAAGGGCCACGGTGCTTGATCAGTGGTCATCATTTAACAGGCCTCCTCCTCCAGGAGAGTTGGCGTGTCGGCTCAGGCCACTTAGATATGTACGAAGCAGTCCAATTTAAATCACGTCTGAGCAGAGATTAAAAGTCAATGGTGGAAAGGACAAAGTCATCAGTCTTCTATCCCTCAGGCACACTCCTTCCTCTCACCTCGCCTGCTAAGGACAGAATAAGTACTTTTCTGTGGAACTATAGTACTAAAAATGTGCTCAATAGGAATTTTATCAGAGAGAATTAATGTAAACTGAAATGATTTTTTTAGGGATTATATAGCCAATAAAACTGTGAATATGAGTCAGGAAGAAGAGGACCCAGTTTATGGACAGTGGGAAATGAATGTTGAGAAAATGTGTATTTGTGTAAGACTGAGTGCACTGCTAGAACGTTGGTTTCCTGTGATGTGCAGCTGTTCCAGCTGTGTGTAGCTTGATGTATGCATGCACGCACGCACGCACGCACGCACGCACGCACGCACGCAAGCACGCACGCACGCACGCACGCACGCACGCACGCACACCACACCACAGGTTAATCTAAGTTTACCGTCTTCTCTTTATCATTTCCAAACGAATCGAACGAACACATAAATGTTTCAACATTTTTCAACACAATAAGAAATGTCAGGATGAAAAAGACTTGCAAGGGGCCTTTTCCATTAGGTGACTAGAATAAAGAGTTGAATTACAGTGGGCACGCAGATGGTCCAGCATGAATCATTGGATGGGCAGCAGGTTGTATAATATGCTGATGGGGATATCAAATGAAGACATCAATACAAATTTGTACAAAGAATGAAAAGACATTATGAACTATGTTTTTCATGAATCAATCTACTTATACGCTATGGGGAAAAATCTATTGCCCTGTCAGCAGTGAGAAAGCATTGCAGAATGAGCCATTCATCATGAAAACTATGGTTTATACGAATCCATAGACCTATTATTTCTACCTCTTCGGTGCCACTTAGAGCACTAAATGAAAATATCAGATGGATGATTGAATACGCAGCAGATTGTAAAAGGAAAGTTAAGGGGTGGCAGCTGAGAAATGAAGCACAGATAACTTATAATCTACTTTCTCCTTCAGCAGTCAATGGCTGTCCATGCATCTCCCTGATTGTAATCTGTGGACGGCCACAATCAATGGAAGCTTCTGTGTGTCCAATCAGCAAGGACAGTACAGTAGCAGGTGATAATGATTTATCATGATGAGCAGTTGACTAGGGGACATTGTGTTGGGGGTAGGGTCTGTTCACCTAATCACAAAACACCCGCATACACACACTGCAACATCCCCCTGCACCACTGGCATCCACCTGGCCCGTCTTCTAGAAAAATGAGGAGCAACTGGCTGTGTCCCTTCACTAATCACGCCCTGGTAGACACATGTGCACATGTAAACATGAGCACATAGACACACACAAAGAAGTTATAGATTGAGTCAATTATAATTATTTAACTGTTGACACTGTATTTCTGTACCTTTTGTATGTTGTAAATAAAATAATTCTGTCCACACAACCATCATTTGATAAAATATCTACACACGTGACGTGAAAACAAAAACTACAAATGCTCAAACAAGGTGGTTTGGCTAGTAGGTGGTGACAAAGTTTACTGTACATCCTGATCCAAGATATCCAAGATCCAACATTCTGAGCTTATTATTTGCCTAGCGACTTTTGTCAAAATCTCTGTCAAAATCTCATCTGTGGAAGACGGCACTACGTATATTAAGTGAGGGCATACTACGAGTTACCCGCATTTTAATCAAATATTCTACGCTGCCGAGATTGTTTTATTACCTTTAGATCATACGCTGAAGTATCTGGGCTTTTGATCGGCGAAAATCCGCCGAAAATAGGTTCTCCTGTGTGTTATTTTCGATCGCACCACCCGCCATCTTGGTACGCCACAAAACGGGTGCATAAGACTGCATTCCATGAGGCCGTGTCTTCCGTTCACTTGCATTGGACTCAATTTCCCAGAAGCCCTAGCAGCCCAGCGCATGGGTCGATTTCCGTCAAACTGTTTTAAACATTATTGTTGTTGTTGTTTCAGGCTCATGCGGATTATAAAGCAACAATGGCCAGGCGCAAATTCAGTTTGGTAATTGTTTTCCAAACGCTCCATTTTACATTTACAGTTTTTGAAAGTCTTCTCTTTAGATGTCATTTTTAAATCATGTCTGTTTTTGTGACCTAAAATGGCATGAAAAGGAAAAAATAAAAGGAAAAGGCAAGAGCAGCCAGTCCATAAAAGGCTGCTTTAGAAGACATGAGAAGAGAGAATGCTCTAATCCTCCCAAATTAACAGGGTTTTTATATCTAGCAAAAGATATTGGTGCTTCTTCATTACATCACCATGCCCAGCGTCTTCCATTTGATTCATTTTGTAGTATAGTATTCAAATTCTTTTGTCATTACGTTTCTTCAAACACAACAATTATTAGCCAAATAGACACTTTCAGCAAGTAAAAAGACAATAGGCACAATCAAATGGGGGAGGGGTAATGTAGTAATGAAAAGACAGAGAAAAAGCTCATGGGAATTTATGCAGACAAAGTCTTAAATCTTATTCAAAATCTGCATATAAGCACACACGTGGATAGAAGACAGAAAGATTGCGCGTGCGCGCACACACACACACACGCACGCACGCACGCACGCACGCACGCACGCACGCACGCACGCACGCACGCACGCACGCACGCAGGCACACACACACACGCACACACACACACGCAACCACGCACGCACGCACAGTCGCACACATGTGAGCACAGCGCACGCACACACAAACAGGTCATACGTATGCATTATGCATATGTATGAACACACTACAATTAGCATAATAAAATGAGTGGAAAGTGGAAAGTGCTGTAGGAAAGACACTGAGGATGATTTACCAAGGGGAATAGATCACTTGGAACGTGTTGGGCATGCAGGGTTATGTGTGTACACACCAGTTAGATGCATTTACCTCCCTTTTAACACTCAATATGCTTGTTTATGCCCGACGGTAGTACCATTGACCTTGGGTTCATCCGCAGAGTCTTAAAATAGAAAGAAAAGCGCCTATAGCTTGAGCATATATTTAACATACACATACACATTGACCTGGCTTCAAAGGCGAGCACGTTTCCAGCTAGCTATTTAAAAGGTGCTTTAGCGTCGAAGTGTGGAAGGAACACCCGTCAGTGACCAGATTATTTTAAGTCATGACCTCTCACCTTTAACCATCGACATGTCAATGCAACAATTCTTTTATTGACAATATGTAAAAGTTAGCTAAATTTGTACAGCCAATTGTGAATACTGAACCAGTATGAGAACCTGATGAGTTAAAAAAATTATATATATATATATATATATATATATATATATATATATATATATATATATATTTATTTATTTATTGCGTTTATGATGACAGGTTAGTGGGCTGACGGGAAATGGGGAGAGAGATTGACGCGCAGCCAAAGGCAGTCGGGATCAGGACTCGAACCCGCTGTCAGGCTACATTGAAGCCTATATATGCCAGGACTGCTACGCCAGTGGTCCGGGCTTCTCAGTTTAAACTTTTGAGTTTATTTTCTGAGTTTATGCTATGCAAAACTTTGTACATTCCCAGCTGGATCCCTCGTCAAGCAAAGACAAAGACAAAGCTAGGTAAAGGCCTGGGAGCTGCTAGAATGAGGCAGTGCTCCATTAAGTGTAGCAGCCATTTGCACGCATGGCAAATGGAAGAGGAAGGAAGGTGGCATGGACCATGAACCCCTCCTCTGTCCCAGGTAATGACAGAGCAGAATTCCCCAAATGAAAGGGTGCGGGGAAAGACATGGAGAGACAAGTGAACTAAATAAGACGAGAGAATAAAAGAGGTAAGAGGAACTCTCACAGTCATCCGTTTTGGCCCCGTCAATGGGTCCACTGTATACCCTTTTGGATCTCCGGAAGCAAAGTTGACCAAAGTTCCTCTTAGACTCTTCCTCTAAAACTCCTCAAAGGACGGAGGTTATCCTCTAAAGCATGACTTTCTGTTTTTCCAAGCTTAATTATTACCAACGCATCTGTCAGAACATGAGGCCTCAAAGAGGCTTTTTGTCAAAGAAAATACATAAAAGATGAGAGGGAGGGAGAGGAGGGGAAAGATTCACTTTGAAGAAAACACATTTAGGCTGGTTATGGTCGTTTTCCCCTGTGTTGTATTTCCATTGCCCTCCCTCATGTTCAGCGAGATTTGAAGATCGTTTGGAATCTCCCAAATCTCTGTCGGCATGAGGCCTGCTTTGCGCACGACCACATCCCCAGAGAAATGTATGATGGGATTGCTTTCATCCAGAGTCAAGAAACATTCTCTCTCTCTCTCTCTCTCTCTCTCTCTCTCTCTATGCTGCCTTGGATAGACACTGGTAGGGTTCTGGCAGCTTAGACCAAGTGGACAGAGCTCAGAGGTGTTACCTTTTACAACTTCCTGCAAATACAGCCATAAATGAAAACCTTTCACAGAAAGTCATTACTCTTAATGATAGCATAGAGCTAATTAATATCACCATTATCTTCACCCTTTGAATCGCCCCCCTCTCATTTCTCCCTCACCTCTCCTCTCGCCTGTGAAAGGTTAAGAGGAAGGGGATTTGTTATGAAGAAGGATGAATTAGCCTGTTTAACTAACACCTGGCGATTGGAGTACATTGATAACATTTGCCCTTGCACACAGTTGACAAATAACAAATAAGTCAACTTTATATTTATTTATCTGAGTCATATACTCTTGGAAAGGAGCCAGCTTAGGTGGTTTGGGCATCTGTCTTGGATGCCTCTTGGGCGTCTCCCAGGGAGGTCCTCGAGGCACTGGGAGGAGACCTCGGGGCAGACCAAGATGCAGTTGGATGAGTCACATCGACTCACTGGCCTTGGAACTTCTCGGGATCCCCCAGGAGGAAGTTACTAATGTTGATCTGGAGAGGGAAGTCTGGAGCTCTCTGGTGGAGCTGTTGCCCCAGCGACCCGACTACAGATAAGCGGATTGAGATGGATGGATGGATTAGTCATATACAGTAGTTGTATGACATAGGGCCTAGTAAAGCAATGTCATACAGCTTTACTGTCAGTCAATTTGCTTGCTAAAATTTACTGTATTTATGTACCGGTATTCAAATTTGACCGGCTAGACAAAATTCTACACTGAAATGAACACTGTGCACTGAAATACTATGTGAAAATGTGAAACCAACTCACGTAACTATGTTCACCCAAATGCACACAGATAAAACATCTGTAGCTCTGCTCACACATTGCAAAACAAGACATGAAGTGCTGTACCTATCTTCCCTTCATTTGCTGCTGTTGACATTCTGCAAATTAAATAAGCCAATTCAAGCTGAAAAGATAAATGTGACAGGTTTTACACAAGACCACCGCTCACATTTATGGAGTTTATCCGGAGACAGTCTGGCGTGAAAGTGTGGATATGGCACAGTGAACTTCCCTGTTCTGGGTGAGGGCTCTGGCTATTACATTGTGTTTCAATTACCGGCTGCAGCTGACAACCATATACAAACAGCCTTAGCAAACAAAAAGAAGGAAAAAAAAGAAATATCATTCCATTCAAAGATGAAGATGAGCCATCATCTATCTGGAAATGTCAACGGCAAGATTACACGGAGCGAAAGAGGAAAACATTAATATTTGGCCTGGTATTGCAGATTTGGTCAAGGACATGATTTAGTCTTATTATTTTCCCCCCCATTGCACAGTGGTAGGAATCTTGTCGCAGGTGTGCATTTTGTGGCATCTTTGGTCCCAGGGGGAGGGGTGGGTGGGATTGTTTGTTTGTTTTTGTGTTCCTTTCTTTTGCTGTTGTATGTGTTACTTGTTTTGTTTTTCTTTATTCATTCATGGTGTTAACATGTTTTATTGTGCTATTTTGTCTTAAATAAAAAACATTTGATAACAACAAAAAAAAAGATAAAGATGAGCCCACTGTGTTTGAATTTAAAATGATTAATAATTGGTACAACAGCCTTCTGCCCTGGACATCAAGCACTGATTGAGGACAGCAGCCACTGCGAAACAAGCCAGAGAGGGAGAACCTCATTCTGATGATGATAGGTCAGCTACCCCTCCCCCACCCCAACCCCGTAGTATACTGTCTTGTCAATTTGACTTATGTGATTGAAACTGTACAGCGGGTCACCTACTGTAGCCAGGGTGAATTATACCCCATTATGGCTAACTGATACTCATACAGTTCCGTTGAAGCTAGCCCGGGTCATAATGCTGACCTTGATGACTGATTCCGTGGCCATATATCACGATAAAGAGCTTAGCGATGAAACGTGTGATACACAGGGCTAATAGGTTAGCCTATCCTTCAGTGTTTATACACAGAATCATTTTCAGTTCACTTTAGTCAGCCTCTTCTCCATCACTGCATTGCTTTCTTCTTTTCCTGGCGAGACATGGTGATCTCAACCGAGGTGAGACATTATCAGTGAGAGACAGGAATAATAGCGAGTCAAGGAAGCAGCCCAGGAGCCCAAGGCCCCTGTAGTGATAGATGGGCAGGAGGACGAGCACTGTGGCACTCTGTTGGTATGCTGTGAACTGCAACCAAGTGGGACCAATTAGTTATTGGGAACTGGAATTATTCACAGTCAACCCGAGATATTGATGAATGATCTTTCAGCACTCGTTTATCTA